>NC_140221.1:35686426-36156426 GCF_951802725.1 Rutilus rutilus
ATACATGTTCCTGGTCTTATTGTGCACAGTTCATTAGTACATGTTATTCTAAAGGAAAAAAGGTTTTCTTTATCAACATGCAATAAATCACTCAGACACTGAAAGCTTTTCTTTTCAAATGATGGAAAAATCATGTCTTGTCCCATTTCTTTCCTTGCTGAATAACTATCCTATTTAACTCAAACAATTCACACTAAATGGGTTGTGAATGCTGTTTCATTTTGACTTTAATATTTGTCAATTGACTGAAATGCACTTGATTCAGGATCAGATTATACCTAAATCTACAGTGTCAGTACATTTAGAACCAAAATAACATGCTTCTTTAGATGTGCTCTTTTACTAAGTGCATATGCTCATCATCTCATGAGATGCCAAATTCATAAATGTAAATGTGCAGAACACCGCTGGAGGGCACCCTTATGTTAATAATGTCGCTGTAGCATTTTGCACACCACTAATTGCAAGAGTTTTTTTTTTTTTTTTTTTTTGTTAATCAGAGGACTAATTTACATTAAGCCTTGTGTACAATTAAAAAAAAAATCTTGATATACATTTTCCTTCTATGTTGCTCACATTCTATATCTTGTTCCTACAGTCCTGGAAAACCAGGAAATAGCAAGGAAGTTCAAATTGTGGGAAAATAATTAATGGAAATTTCTATATTAAACGAAGTTATTATGTTCAAGTGTAAAACATTTTTTTTATCTTTATACTTTAAATCCTAGAAATGTTTTGGTCTTTTTGGTAGATTGAAGATTTTAGATCTCTAGAGAAGATCAGCAGAGAGGTGAAGTCCATTACCATCATCGGCGGAGGTTTCCTCGGCAGCGAGCTTGCATGTGCCATGGGTCGCAGATGTGAGTCTAAACCCTCAGCTGTCATTTAGATCAAAATCAAGCCAAAAGTGTTGATTGTAAAAAAAATAGATTCCAAAAATGTAGTTGTAATTGCATTATATTATGTTCTGAAATGCTCATAATCAGATTAGTTACTTTTTTTTTATAGATTACATGATCACATATTATTCACACAATAGCAGTATATTGTCCATAACTGATTGATTATACTCAATTAATCTTTTACACTTTTCTTTCTAAAAAGCATACCACATTTAAAATTTTGAAAAATTATATACAGTAATTAGGTTTAGGAAGGGGGAGGGGTGTGTGTTGGGGTGTTGTGGATTTGCACACACAGAACAGCCTCTAGTCTCTAGTCTATAATTACATGCAAAATGGAGAGGCCACATAGCATATGACCACAGGAGAATTTTCTCAACACTGCATATCTAATCAACTCCTGACTAACACATTTGAATTATTATTTGAATTATCACTCAGTGTGTCATTTAACATTGTATTACAACTTCATGTCTTTAGAAGGCTTTTGTCTTTCAAACAGATTAAATGCACAATTGCCATTTTGTATTTACCTGTAATGGAGGGATGGAATTTTTTTTCAGAAGAACCTCTTTGAATTAAATTTAAGTTAATAGTTAAGGCATTAATTTAACAACACATTTGCATGTCCGCAGTTTTATTATGTTGTTAATGGTCACATGGTCACACTTTTTGTGATTTTTAAATGGATTGTTTTTATTGTAAAATTATGATTTATTAATTATTAGCTTTATCAGCTTATAAACCCCATGCAGTTCCTTCACAAACCTCAATTCAGGAAACCCTGATGTAATGTGATGTTTAATGTATATCATCATGTTGATAAAAATAGAATATATTTTCTTTCTTTTTGGATTGTATATAAATGTGGTACAAGACTTTCCTATTCAAATCAATATGATAAATCAGTTCAAAAGTAATCTAAGTAATCAAAAAGTAGTCAGATTATATTATATTAGAATGTGTCATGTAATAGATTACATTATAGAACACAGTTTGGTCATATTTGAAATCAATAACTGACTGCAATTGTGTTTTTGTTATCTTGTTATAAGGGTTGGGGTTGGCTTTCATATAAATATGGATGTCTTTTTTTTTTTTTTTTATGAAACAAACTACTGAATTTTCCTCTCTCCTTGTTTTTGCCGTCGCTTTCTTTTTCTCTCCCTCGTTTTAGCTGCGGACCCTGGTTTAGAGGTGATCCAGATGTTCCCAGAGAAGGGTAACATGGGAAAAGTACTGCCTGAATACTTGAGTAACTGGACCACTGAGAAAGTCCGGAAAGGTAAGAAAATGAATAAAGGACGCTGGAATTGCTTCCTTTAACTTTAAATGTCCAAATTCAAAATATAGGCATTTTGAAAAGTTTGAAAGCCAAAAGTTGACCACAGCTAACCCTTTGATTCACTCATAGAGGGTGTGAACGTTATCCCGGATGCTCTAGTGAAAAATGTGAGCTACAAAAATGACCAATTGGAGATCAAACTGAAGGATGGACGAGTGGTGAGTCTGCTTTTCCGTCAGCCAATCATAACATGGCCTGATCATCTGTTTGCTAATTTACAGTGTTTTATGGTTATACAGTATTTGTATTACGCTAAATAAAAACAATGAGGCTTTTTTTCTTGTGTTGTTGTTTTAGGTGAAGACTGACCACATTGTGGCAGCAGTTGGTTTGGAGCCCAGTGTGGAACTTGCCAAATCAGGCGGGCTGGAGGTGGACTCTGATTTCGGAGGGTACCGCGTTAACGCTGAGCTCCAGGCTCGCTCCAACATCTGGGTGGTACGTAGGGCTGAGGTTTTTTCAGGCAAAACTTTTGAAAGGGCAGAGAGGAGGATCTTATACTACTAAAGTGTCGGTATTTAGACACGAATGTCCTAAAGAATGAAGGAGATGAATGGCTCAGTTTTCATAGGTACTGTACTAGTTCTGAATCTCAATTTTGACATGATAATCAAGGTTCCTCTTTGTTTGTGTTCTAGGCAGGGGATGCTGCATGTTTTTATGACATCAGGCTGGGCCGCCGGCGTGTGGAGCACCATGATCACGCGGTGGTCAGCGGCAGACTGGCTGGAGAGAACATGACTGGAGCCAACAAACCCTATTGGCATCAGTCTATGTTCTGGTAATCACACATCTTCAACAAACTCACCTTTTAATATGTGTTTTTAATAGCATCAGGGTTTTTTGAAAGTACTTAAATTTCAGACACATGGTTTCAAGGACTAGAAAGTATCCGAAACATAAGAAAGTGAAAGTGCTTGAATTAAACAAACTAAATTTGCTTATTATAAAATTTGGTCTTTATGCACTGCCAAAGCCAGAACGAAACATCGCTACCGAATTGAGGGGAAAGTAGGGAAAACCTGGAAAAAAAGCAGCGTGAGCACATGGATCATGATTATGCACAGGCAGCCCTGCATGATGAACACATGAGAGGCGTAGAGCTGTTTAACTAGCTCAATATCAGAGAAGTGCAAATTAAATGTTGCTTAGCTCAGTACTGAGCTATAGCCTGGGTTTCCCCATGCTGCAATTGTGCGCAGCGTGATTTTATTCACGCTGCTAGGCAGCCTGGATTCCATGGACCAGATTTTCGCCTCAGCGAGGGGACCAATCACAGAACGGGGAGGGAGCAGCAAGACGATGACGACGTCTATGCGACACACCGAAGCAGTTTGTTTATATCTATACATACCTTCTACCCTCATGTTTGTCTTGCACAAACGGCAATAGTCGCTGAACGCCATCGTGTACACATAAATCTCTGACCCATCGTCTTCTTCCTCATCGAATTTCTGTCGCTCTACATACGTCATCTGATATAATTGAAACGATTGGCTATGAGCTACGTACAGGCGCATTTGATAGACATTCGTAGCACCCAATAAACGGCTCTGGGCATTCGTAAACCACGCCTCAAATACGAGAAAATGAACGTGGTTCCCAGACCACGTCTCAATGAGACTAGGTCTGACGTTAGCCAGGCTAACTGAGCTACATAAAAATTGGCTAATCAAAATTCCAATGAATAATGCTTAATAAAGTGTTGTCAATTACAGAGGTAACTGGGGAAACCAATATTTTTCTGCTGTTCCATAAGCGCCATCTACTGAATTCAATTCTGCTGTTTTTGTTCAGATCAATCTGTGAAGAATGACCCATATTCTTACATAGCTTATACGCAGTGTTGTAAATGTTAACCGGTAGATTGAAATGAAGATAATGTGCTTTAAAAAAAATTTAATAATAAGGTATCTAGAATATTAATAATCTTTTAACATTTTGACTCATCCCTTTTCTTAAATGGTTTAAAGGCTAAAATTCGTTTTTTTTTTTTTAAATATATTTTTTTATAAAACTTGTTTTTGTCAAAACGTGTTGTTTGGATCATAAAAATGAATAAGCATGAATAAGAAAGCGGCAATCTACATGTCTCGTTCTCATCTCTCATCTCAGTCGCTCTCTCGTACACTGTACAAGCCCTCTCTCCTCATTGGATTTTAAAAAGGTCATATGCCACTTAAATTATATTTTATTTGTCAGAATATGGCTTAACATTGCTGCAGTAATGAATAACACAGGTACTTGATACTGTCCAGATTGGCAGTAACAAACCCACCTTTATTGTCTTTATTGTGCTTGATATAAAATATTATAAAAGGTGATTTAAAAAGTCCTTGAATCTGGCGTTCATGAAAGAGTGGGAACCCTGAAGCATAATGCAGCACTCACAATTTGTCTTGTCTTTAGGAGTGATCTAGGACCAGATGTTGGATATGAAGCCATCGGAATAGTGGACAGCAGTCTGCCCACCGTGGGAGTGTTTGCTAAAGCCACGGCCAAGGACACACCAAAAGCTGCAACCGAACAATCAGGTACACAAACATTTGCTATTGAAACACCACACAAACACCATTTTCAGCAAGAGTTTGCTATTACTCTATTTTGATATTGTATCCTTTTGTGGTATATTGTGACCTTTTGTGGTATTGGATGCCTTGAATTTCTTGAATGGGATTAATAAAGTATCAATCATCATCATTTGCATTCAATAGCAGAGTGCAAACAAAAATGCACCAAAAAAACCCAAAGTTTTCTCTGTTTACAGGCACCGGAATCCGTTCCGAGAGTGAGACGGAGGAGGTTGCCGGGGCGTTTAAGGCAGGAACAGCGGCCCCTCCACCTCCTATCCAGCAGAAGGAGGATTATGGGAAGGGAGTGATATTTTACCTGAGGGACAAAGTGGTGGTCGGTATCGTTCTGTGGAACGTCTTCAACAGAATGCCCATCGCAAGGAAGGTGAGCAGAGATATCATTCCCTTTCTCCATTCATCTTCATTTCAGTGTTTCTTATGAAGGTAATATGATGCCATAAAGAATCGCATGTGCAGGGGAAGATTTGTGAAAGTGTACACAAGTTTGCAAGCATAAATTACATTTGCATGTGCAAGAGAAGATTTGTAAAGGTGTAAATCACCTTTCAAGTGTAAGAAAAAAATATTTGCAGCATTTTACTGTTATTCGTAAGTGTAATTCATGTATTGTGAAGCTGCAGCTTCATGCTAACGCGAAATAAATAGGATCTGTATTCCTCTGACTTCCATTTTTCCACGCCTATACTTTTGGCACGTTTTTTGCGGCCAAAAGCATTGCAGGCCTGTGAACAGTAATTTGCAAGCGAAAACAACAAAGTCAGGAACTGCAAAACAGATTGATCACATAAAACCAACCTTTGTGTAAAAAAACAAACTGTTGCAAATGTCTGAATGACTTGTTGTGTCCATGGGGCAAAAAAGTTCCCGAAATAACCCGATTTGTACAGTTGCGTCTTTCTTTTACCTGCGCGTACAGTTTTGGCACGATACTCTCACTCACTGAGTTTTGCAAGCGCGAAGAGGAGGAGGGGTCCACCTTCTTCTTGTAGCCAATCAAATGAGCTTCTCGCTGACTCTCGATTTACTCTTATCTGATTGGTTCAATAAACACACCAGTCGCCAGAACACATCTTCATTTGGCTCAGAAACATTCTCGTTGCCGAAATGGTACTTTTACTGCACGCATACATGTTATATAAATAAATAAATAAATCATGATTGCTTAATAAGCTGTGCACTAATAGGCTGACTAAGGCTGACTGACATTCACACTGAATTTCGAGCTGGTGTTAACTTTATTGCATTGAAATTTTATATATAATATAATCTGTTACACCACCGAACTTATGTTAAACTTTACAATCAAATCATTTAATACCCATTCTTTATGTAATAATACTATTCTGATGCAGTGTCTTTCACGTCATGTCTCTGTTCATGGTATTTAACACTCAATTATATATTTTGTAATATTGGTCGCACTGTCAATATTGATTCTGATACTTTCGTGTGACTGATCAAGCTATTATGTGTAGCTAGTATGAATATCAAAATGCTTTCTCTGTGTCCAGATTTGACTGTAATTAAAAACTGATACTAAATCAACATAAACTCAACTTTGACAAAAAGTAACTAGTTATGTCTTAATAAAAACCCAGCAACCAGGGAACACACAGCATCTTGAAATGTTTATATATAGGGCTATACAGCAATCTAGTGGTTACACGATGGCATTGCAGGTGATAAATGGTGCATAATTTAAAGATGCCCTTAAAATACATGTTAAAGGGTAAAAATCTCATTTTAGTATTGAAAGGCAATTTACACCTTTACAAATCTTCTCTTGCGCATGCAAATTTAACTTGCGCTTGCAAACTTATGTACACTTTCACAAATCTTACCCTGCGCATGTGATTCTTTATGGCATCATATTACCTTCATAGTTTCTCTGACAAAGATAGTTAATTTATTGTTTTGTCTTTATTTGTAGATAATCAAAGATGGAGAGGAACATACAGATCTGAATGAGGTGGCCAAGCTTTTCAACATCCATGAGGACTGAATTTTTCGTTTTCTCTGTTCTCTGTCCATATTTCTGTGAAGTGAACTTGGGAAAAGACACACACACACAGAACAAACACATACAGGCTTACAACAGCCTTTCATCTGTCATTTTGACCTTGAACTCTCTGAGATCCGGACATGCAATGCTGCCTCTGGGGCTGTGATTTCAATCTGCTCATGGATTGGTTCAAACTGTATCACTTAATTTTCTACTGAGGGAAATCTATACCTGTTGTTTGTATTGAAAAGTGCTGTGTTTTTTTCCCTGTTGTGGTCAGTAAATTTTCATCTCACTTCTTGAATGCATCCCTTCTGAACACCTCCTCCAAAGCCTGACGGGATAACTACTTTCGTTGAATATTGCAATAAAATTGCATTTTGAATCAAACAATACCAGATGAAAGACATTCCTCTGACACCTGGTAGCACAGTGTTTTCTGTCTGCACGATCAAAGCAGCTGGTACAAATGAAACTAAATAAAAGTAAATTATTTTTATTTATGCCTCATGTTTCATTTGAATTCTTCCTAACTTGGTTTTTGTTAACATTTGTAGACGCACTGGACAGTGATTGTTTGGTCTTTCCAGAAGTCTTTCCAGGAATTTATCAACCATCTGCAAGTGCAAGAAGTCGTGCATTTGAATGCCTGTGTCTCCGATATGGGTGTGACCCTGAGGGTTTTGAGATGCGTGGAGAAGATGTAATATGTTTTGGCTCATTAAACCTGTGATTGCCTGCAAACATGTTCCCTAACATAGCCTTGACCTATTTTCTTATGCACCAGCGCTCTGATATACAGGTCTGAGTAATAGAAAATTGCTTATTCTGTCTTTCTGCAGAGTGAAGGGGTATGGGAAAAAAATATAGTTTGAGAATTATTACATTTTGATTTTTAATGGAATGTTTTGATATGTCCAAATGCTATTTGGATGTTGTTTTGATATAGCACTCAAACTTTAATAATCACTGAATTGGCTGCTAGGTACAGATTACAGATTTACATTAATTCAGTATTATATATATTATATATTTTTTAAACAGGATCAAATGTGCCCTGGAATTTTAAGAGTTTCAAGATTTAGCTTTTCAGTATACTGAATAGGATACTAGGATTGGGTTGCGATTTCAGGTTCAGATTATTTTCGGTGTATTTCAGCTAAATTGTTTAAATGTGAAATTCTCTCTCTAGGCCTACTAATGTTGTATAAATCATTTATTTGTTAACTGGACAAATCGCGTAGCGTTGTTTGTTTTCGTGTGTAGACAGCATAACGGAAAGTTACTTGTTATTCAGTAATATAGATCTGACTGCACTGACACTATCAGATGAAAACAAAACTCGAACTGAATTGATCTGAATTATGACTCCTAATTATATTGCTGTACACGGTCTTTATGTTGCATCACATTCACAACTCAGGTAAAATAGCTACTATATTTCCTTTCCTTTCCTATCCCATCCTATCAGCGGGAAGCGCATTTAACATTGTGTGTGTGTGAATTTTGCAAGTAATTTGTATTTTTGGTGGTTTGCAATGACCGAGTTCTGTAGTAAATCTGAGCTCCAGCCTCCACAAAAACAAGATCAGATGTTACTGAGATAAAGTTCCTTAGGACTACGATATTCTCTAAAGCATATGAACAGGGTGGATGTCGCTGACCCGAACACACACACACACGAGTTTCTGCTTCCACGCCAGTTAATCTGGAGTCAGCCAGGAATTCTCAGTTGAGAATGCCTGAGTAGGCTACCTTTAACCCCTGTGGAGACTGAAAAATTGAAGTGAAAGTGTGTTTATGTGGTGTTTCAAATTTTACGATTCATTGATTAATAACTTCAGACGTGCTAATGATTAGAAGTCAGTGGTGTGTGTGAATTTGGAGGGTCTTGGATAATTATGTTGGCTGAGAGCATACATGTGTGTGCATAGTGTAGTTTAGGCATGTGCTCCAATTCCCCCAGAGGTCAAGGCAATGTTTTAACACATCATGGAGATGAATGTGTGTGTGTGATTTCAGAGAAAAACTGGGTCTGTTATTCTTTAGTTTGGTTCACTCTGGAGTGAAGATACATTAAAATTAACACTGGCCTAGTTATCCACTGTGACTCAACACGCAGAGCTCAGTAGGATTTCTCTTTGTTTCAGTTGTTTTTCTTACACCCACTCTTCTTGTCTTATTTTTTTCTCTTTTACTCCATGTCTTTGTCCTATAGAGTGTCCGTTTCATGTATGATGGAGGGGGGAAATTACGGAAACTGTGTGTTCCTGCACATTATGCGTTCAAAAACACATTTTCAGCTTTCAATATATATGGAAAATATATAGCCATATGTTCCACACAAATAAATATAGAGTGAAGCATTTACAGCATTACAAAAGATTTCAAAAAGATTTTAAATACATACTGTTCTTTTGAACTTTATCAAAGAATAAAAAAAATATTTTTTTTTTGTTAATAATGTTGATAATAATATAATGTTTATAATGAGACTTCTGTCAAAAACATACTTTCCTAAAACTTTTGAACAGTAGTGTGTATATTACGTTTCATATTACAAAGAGACTACATGGAGTATTTGTAACGTTAAAAATGTATTTGTCGCACCACAAGACTATTGAAGTAAACTGCAGGCACAAAGGTGATTAACAATGGTGTGAAATTCTAAATAAATGGTGACCAGTCACAGAACCTACAATCTAAACTGTCTCTAATACATAATTGGAATCTAAATTCTTACGGTTCAGTAACAGGAACCCCATGTTATGTGCCATCTATACTCAAGAATATAGTTATCAGAAGAGATGGATGGATGTTTGTCCTCTGCTGCAGTGCGTCTTGGGATGTGGATCTGGAGCCCCTCAGGTGGAGTCGTGTCACAGTTGTTTATTCTGATAAAAGTCTATAAACGCATCTTACGCCCTGTTGCCTTATCTTTTCTCTATGGAAGAACTGCACCTCAGGCTAACATGTGGACAGAGAGAGAAAGAAAGAGCAGAAGACCCCCTGTACGTACACACACACACACACACACACACATCTCTTAGTGTGCCCGTCTCGGGATGCGGTGCTCAGTCAGATGGCAGTGGAGGAGAGACCAGAGTGCATCGGAATGGGCGTCCTGCCCCTCCATAACACATCTGCTTATTGAGATCTAGCCACGGGACACCAGAGAGGAAAAGAGAGCAGCTGAATAGTGAAAGGATGTTTTCTGTGTTCTGGAGGATCCTGCTGGAGCTCTTACTGGTTTGGTGGATGTTTGAAGGGGTCATCAGGTGAGTTTTTCACAGGTGTTTCATCATTCCTCACTGGTTTCACCATGTCATTCATTAAAACACTTGTTGAGGCTTTTTGTGAAGATCCACATATAGTTCTTAAAATGTCTTCAGAAGAACTCAGGTGTGTCTGTGTAATGGTTAAAATGACCAGTTTCTTCCTTAATCATTTTTTTTTTCCATACTTGTGTGTGTCTGTGTGCTCAGTCGTCTGTATTTGGCTTCTGTGTTCAGTTCAGAAGTCTTCATGGGTGATAGGTTTATTTTAATCCCGGGGAGCATTCTTATGTTTCCGAGTGTGTGTTTGTGTGTGTGTTTGTTGGCTTTATGTATCTGGGTCTCTGAAGTATGAGGCTGACACATAGAGACAGCTCTGTCTGAAGTCGTTTCCACTGTTACTGAAATTACAGATTTATTGAAGTTCACATAATGAGATTGAACTATTATTGTCCTCTCTGGAACAAGACATTTCTTGTTCTTCACTCACCTGAGGATGCATTCGTTGTGTGTTTATTTCCATTCCCTGTACTCTGTCTGAAACGGACTTTATACTTTCACAAATCGAATTTGCCACAGTTCTGCTTACAAACAGACAGCGAAATTGAAGAGGAACTGGACCAGAAAATTTCTCTAAATATGGAATAAGATTCAAAGTGTGTGTGAGAAAGAGCTGTCTTTTCACTACTTGGACTTCCACTTAACTCTTTCTTAATAACATATTAACACCTTCAACAAACTGCAATTAGGTCCAAGGCAATAAAAATGCCAATGTTTAATTTGGCATATTTAATTTTGTACTGCAGCCACACAGAGAAACAGACAGGATGTGTCCAGTGGAAGGGGGGGGTTTAATAAAACATGGGGCAGATGTTCTGATGTGCTCATTTAAAGGCTTATTAAAGGCTTTAAGTTAGCAAGCAGATTTCCCTCCGCCATTCACTTTTCAAATTGGCATACATTATTACCAAAGCATTCAGTCAATAATGGAATGATAATAAAGCCTTTTGGCACCAGTGAATGTTAAAATGAACAACAGAAAGAGCTCGTAGAGAGTATACTTATTAAACCACACACATATACAAAGTCTGACACCACAATGGGAATCTGGTCATTTAAAATCCCAATTAGACTGAAAAATTGAAGTTTCTGAAGAAAAAGAGGAAGAGATGAATGCAAAGCACATTAGTTGTTCAGTATAAACGGTTGAGGGAAATCGGATTCATCAGGATTTTTAAAAATGCAAAAGCAATTTCATGGTCTCAGAATTTGGAAAAACGAACAGCTTTTTAATATGATGATTCTGTTGGAGGTGGGTTTAGATCTGATGTTAATTATTATTATTATTTTATCTCTCTCAGGTGTGTGTTTAGTAAGGAGCTAAAATCTCCCAGCAGCAGGGTGAAGCCCATGTCACCATCTGATTTTCTGGATAAACTAATGGGGAAAACATCTGGATATGATGCTCGGATCAGGCCCAACTTTAAAGGTACTCCACTCCAATCTACTGTAGCGTAATTTAGATATTTAGATTTTTAACTTTGTTAAAGGAACAGTTCCCAAAAAAAAAAAAAAAATGTAGCAAACTGTGATGAGTGCAATCAAAAAACAGTCAATTACTGTGTGATAGAAAAAAAAATCCACATCGTTTCAAGTTCACATTACAATTTAGAGAGATCTGTTAGAGGTAACTGTCTAAGTTATGTATTTCAAAAATGTACATATACAAATCACAGTTAGCTAATTTTTTTTTTTATTTAAACAATGTTGTAATTTAAGGCGGAAACAATGAGCTCATTGAAGTAATGAAGAATGTCAAGTCTATCGAACACTACCGTTCAAAAGTTTGTGGTTTTTGTCTGAGCAAAAGTCTCTTATGCTCACCAAGGCTGCATTTATTTGATCAAAAATACTGTAAAAACAGTAATATTGTGAAATATTATTACTATTTCAAACTGTTTTCTATTTTAATATATTTTTAAATGATTTTTATTTCTTTGATGGCAAAAATGAGTTTTTAGCATCATTCCTCCAGTCATTAGTGTCACATGACCCTACAAAAATCATTCTGAAATGCTGATTTGGCACTCAAGAAACATTTTTGGGTTGTGCTGCTAAATATTGTTGTGAAAACTGTGATATATGTTTTTAAGGATTCTTTGATGAATAGAAAGTTAAACCTAACCCTAACAGCATTTATTTGAAATAGACAATATATATATAATAAATGTCTTTGCTGTCACTTTTCATTATAATGCAAATAGAAATAGTTTTGAATGGTAGTGAAGATGGTGATTTTATTTACTGTATATAAAAGCAATTGTAGACCATACTAAACAAAATCACACTCACTGTACATTTTACCGACACACCACCTCCATTGGATTTTGTTTTGTTCTTCCCTTCTGCTGAATCTTGCTGATGGACAGACACATTTAGGAGTCAGTCTACTACGGTCTTTCTCGTCACTCACTCTCTCTTCTTTCAATTCCTTTCAATGATAGCCTGGTCATTTTTAAACATCACATAAGGCAACACAGAAGTAAGTAAAACTGCTGTTACAGCTTAATCTCTTGTACATAGATTGTTTTGGCAGGAAAATTTGATGTGGTCAGCAAAGAATATATTTACATTCTCTCTGAGCCTTGCATGTGAAAAAGTGCTGCAGCCCGAAAACACAGAGCAACATAAGATCTCATTAAACTATGTGCCCCCCCACCCCCCATGGGTTCTCTGGTCTATTTTTTCCCTTCCCCACCTCACACAGACTCCCAGTGACCATTCAACCAGAGAAACCCACAGGCGAAAACCGACAGAATACGAGACATTCAGCCCCAGTCGATGAGAATGATTTCAGAAACATGCAGGATACGGCTGTCAGCTCACGCTAGATTTCTCTCCGTAAAAAGTGTCACAACAGCTTCTGTGAGGATTTGTGAGGGCCAGTTTCTCCGTTGGCATGAGGGCCATTTAGTTTGCCATGCTGTCCACTCGAGTGCATGTTAACCCACAGACCTAAATAAGTCTCTTCCGTTCCTTATCTTGCTTATGTTTTTAAAACTGGAATGTATTTTTTTTATTTATGCTTTTTCTTTCCTCTTTCCTCTTTTTTTTTCAAGATCTCTCTCTTGCATTCTATCTGTGGGCGTCTCTGAGCTCGTGTATATTTCATATCTGTTCTACATCTCAGAGATGTGGCTGTCAGCGTGTGTGGGGGGAATGTCCCCTCTGATAAGCGATATATATCACTAATGTCACGAACGTTAAATCAATAAATAAAATGCTGCAATCAAATATTTACAGAGCAACCAAGTGCTAATTAAACATATCAGCTAAATCAGCACAGCCAGCTGTATAGTTCATGAATGAGGCATTTTGCAGTTCGCTATGGGTTTTCATGTTCATGAAATGCTTCATCACTTGTAAATTGATTTAACAGTCTTAGACAACCTCTTCAGTATTTTGTCTGTTGCTGTTTGCTGCGTGAGGATTTCTTTTTATTCAAGACACTGAAGCTGACAGAGCGGGTCAATTCTGCTTGAATTATTTATCTAATCTAACATGTTAAAATGGTTGACACAGATTTCAATATTTTTCTTTTCGGCCGCGATGGGCATGAATCACATCTTTAGTCGACTGTTATTCCCGCTCAAAAAACCCTCAAAATAAGGGTTTATACCAGCCTAAGATTATTTGTAAATTATGATCTGGTTTGCTGGATTTAGTCAGTCTGGCTGACCAGTAAAACACAAGGCTGAACAGGCTAGACCACTGTAAAGCAGGTAAGACCAGTGAAGCATTTTAGGCTGGTTTAAGTTTTGAGAGAGATGCTTATGTTTCTTACGATGTTCTCTTTTCAGGTCCTCCTGTAAATGTCACCTGCAACATTTTTATCAACAGCTTTGGGTCCATCACAGAGACCACCATGGTACACACACACACACACACACACATGCATATATATATATATATTTTTTATTTTTTTTCTTGCCATCTGATAAATTTCGAAACACTAACTCGTCAGGATTATCGGCTGAACGTTTTTCTACGGCAACAGTGGAATGATCCACGGCTGGCTTATAAAGAGTATCCAGATGATTCCCTGGATCTGGATCCATCCATGCTGGACTCCATCTGGAAGCCAGACTTGTTCTTCGCCAATGAGAAAGGCGCCAACTTTCATGAGGTCACCACGGACAACAAGCTGCTGAGGATTTTCCAGAATGGAAATGTGCTGTATAGCATCAGGTGCGATATCACCCCCTATAGGTATCATACATAATTCCAAACTATTACGTAAAATATAATCAGAAATGTCTTTCTCTCTCTCTCTCTCTCTCTCTCTCTCTCTCTCTCAGACTCACTCTAATTCTGTCGTGTCCTATGGATCTGAAGAATTTTCCAATGGACATACAGATTTGTACTATGCAGTTAGAGAGCTGTAAGACTCAGGATCATCAACTAATCTCATTTTTATCTCATTTCTCTTTTAAATGCCTATTATTCTCTGTCTCTCTCTCTCTCTAGTTGGCTACACTATGAATGATCTGATATTTCAGTGGTTGGATGAAGGCCCAGTGCAAGTGGCTGATGACCTTATGCTTCCCCAGTTTGTCCTGAAAGAGGAGAAAGACCTGGGATACTGTACAAAACACTACAACACTGGTACAGCACTAAATACCGCAGTAAAGCTTAAACTGAAATACAGCACTATTGTGCACTGTGATGTACAACACAATGCTATTGCGCTTCCACCATTATTATTTTTTTCATTTTCATATAAGTAGTTGAACATTTCATAAGTGCTTAGATAATACATGTTATGAGGAATAATAATGGCAAATAGGTTGTGAATGTGTAATAATGTGTAATAAATGTGTTCTGACAATGTTGCTATGGTGTTTTGAGTGGTTGCCAGGGAGTTGCTATGCGTTTGCTGAGGTGTTCTCAGTGGTTGTTATTACATTACACTGCTGCAAGGGTGTTCGGGGTGGATGCCAGGGGGTTGCTATGTGTTTGGTTAGTATAAGAAACTGTAAATTAGGCTCATTTATTTTTTCTGTCTAACATGAGTGTGTGTTTCACCCAGGTAAGTTCACCTGTATAGAGGTGAAGTTTCATCTGGAGAGGCAGATGGGTTATTACCTGATCCAGATGTACATTCCCAGCCTCTTAACTGTTATCCTGTCGTGGGTCTCCTTCTGGATCAACATGGATGCTGCCCCGGCCCGAGTTGGGCTGGGCATCACTACAGTTCTCACCATGACAACACAGAGCTCTGGATCCAGAGCATCACTGCCTAAGGTGGGAGAGAATCTACTTTATCCATTCATACATTCATCCACTATCAGTCATTACTTACTTACCCTAATGTTATCCCAAACCTGTATGACTTGTTAAAATTAGAGATACATCGATGTATCAGCCATCGATATATTCATCTGCCAATTTTTTATCAATTTAAAACCATCTGCAAATAGCATGAAAAGGCAGATATAAAAACCGATGGTTTATTGATTTAACTGTGTGAAGGCACTGAGTTGTATGATGTCTGTTGCATTATCCTGGGTAAAATTTTCACTGGGTAAAATAATTAAAGGCCCAATGAAGTGCCTTGAAACATGCAGCATTATTCAGTGTGTTGACGTAATTTCCACTAAAACAGGAAGACAGGACTGGATATATCGAACAACTCCTCCCCTTTTTTTAAATAGCCAATAGCGTTTATTGGCCAGAGCCTCCTAAGCTCTAACCGACCTGTTTCTCCTCCTAATCTCCTCCATATCGCTTTAAAATACAGCATTCTGTGCAGATTTCAAATGGGTCCGTTAAGTTTTGGGGTATGTGCCACATACAATCCTCTCTGTGCTATCTTTTCTCTGGACCGGACCAGACTGTGTGTGCGCTTCAGCGGTTTGCGTGAAACTAATGTGAAACTTCATTCGCCCCAATGGAAAGCATATTTACAATGTCCGAATCGTTCCCTATCCCCTATATTTTGCACTATGTGCCATTCACCATGTAGAAAATAGTAATTGTGTGAACAAGTGACCAATTTTAGCGGCAGCTTCAGAGTCTATTTATAATGTAAGGGGCGGGATGCTTTAGATCCTAGAGAGCATTTGATTGGACAGAAAATCTGATGAGCTGAAGTGCAGAGTGATGTCATCAAAATCATTGATCCATATTGACAGAAGTGAGAGACTGAAAGTTTTGAATGTTTAAATGCGAATTTTGTCATTGTTTTGTAGCACACTATAGCTTATAGATAACACGTGTCCTAACCAGACGCGATGCGATAAGATTCCAGCGACAAATAATTTGACTGTCCACACCAGACGCGATGCAACTATGGGACGCGATGTAGTCAATTTAAAATCACAGCCAATCAGAAGAGCGTGAGTGAGTGGGCTGTCTCGGCAAAGTCCCGGCACTCTCAACTAAATGGATAAGTAGGCTATACATAATCAAATTCATGAATATTACACCATTTTAACACTATTAAAAATACATACTGAGTTATTGAAACAATCTTTGTCATAGAATACACTTGTCTGTTAACAATGAGTTGACAGTTTGAACGTTCTTGTGCACTTTTATTTATTTAGAAGATCTGAGGTGAATTGTTGCTTTCAGTAAGGCTATAAGACACACAAAATGATATGCAAACACACACATACGCTTTTAACATTAAATAAAGCACATAAACAGTAGCATACCTGAGATTAGCATACTTTCTGTTCTCCGTGACGTTGCAGAAATAGGAACCGTTTCTATAATAGAAATGTCGCCGTCGCGGCTGGTATTATCTGTACAAAATATAGCTGTGCTCGGCAATAAGGACTGCCTGGGCCAGCGTGAATGACACTCGGGACAATTGACTGAATTGTCACTGTCCCGATCAGGCCAGTGCTGCATCTTCACGAATGTTTGTCCATTGCATATGTTTTTAAGCCTTGCGAATTTAAATATTCAAGTACAAGAAGACGCGAAAGAGATCTCAGTTCTACTCACTGTTTGAGCACACATCCAAAGCGCACGTCCGGAAAGCCTCATTGATTTGAGTTCTCTTTTACTTTTAATTCACACCAAATTATATCAAAATGCATGTCTTGGCAAATATCTTTGTAAACATAATCGGCTATGCCTTTATGAATGTAAACAGTTGAGAAATAAAATGCTTGTGTACCAGTATATTGGATCCATGAAGCTCCAGTGACAGCAGCAGAATATTCCTGTTGCGCTGCTGTTTTAAAGGGTTAGTTCACCCAAAAATGAAAATTCTGTCAGTAATTACTCACCCTCATGTTGTTCCAACCCCGTAAGACCTTCGTTCATCTTCGGAACACAAATTAAGATATTTTTTTCCTCGAGAGAAGGAAATGAAAAGTGGAATAAAGTCGTTATTTTTGTTTGTTTTTGCGCACAAAAAGTATTCTCGTCGCTTTATAAACTTAAGATTGAGCCACTGGAGTCACTTGGACTATATTAACGATGTCTTTAATACATTTTCTGGGCCAGCAAGTTATAATGTCTTAAAAGCCTATGGAGGAGTGAGACACAGACAGCACTCAGATTTAATCAAAAATATCTTAATTTGTGTTTAATTAAGCTTAATTCATTTTAATTGTGCTTAATCCGAAGATGAACAAAGGTCTTACGGGGTTGGAACAACATGAGGGTGAGTAATTACTGACAGAATTTTCATTTTTGGGTGAACTAACCCTTTAATGTTAATCAAACAACTCACTACTCTCGACTAAATAACTTTTGTAACTTTAATAAGGATTAATGTATATTTAATTTGTACAGTGATGTTTTACATTTGATTCTTTTATTTCTGTACCTGAAAACTTTGACCTAGCCTACAGTATACTGAAAAGCACTGTTTATATCATATGTATCTTTGTTCTGTTGTAGCCTATTTATGTTGGCTTGTTGAATGTTAAATGGATCCAATTCATGTTCACTAGAAATTATTTTAGGATGCAGCAATAAACTAGCTTGCATATCTTAATGCATGCGTTTTTGAACTTTGCTAATTTAAAACACAATCAAAACACAAATCTATTTTAATGACAAAAGTTCAAATAAGAGAGCAAGTGTTAGTTGTTTGTTAAAATCGGTATCGGTATCAAAAAAAAAAAAAAAAAAAAAAAAAATCCTATCTGTGCATCCCTAGATAAAACTGTTTTTTCTTTCTGTTAATCAACAGCATTTGACGGATTCGTAATGTCTGTTGAATCCAGAATATTTCTTTAACGAAGACTGTGTTTGCATTAACTACGCTGTGTGTGCAAATGTACAGGTGTCCTATGTGAAAGCCATTGACATCTGGATGGCAGTGTGCTTGCTGTTTGTCTTTGCTGCTTTGCTGGAGTATGCAGCAGTTAACTTTGTATCTCGCCAACACAAAGAATTCTTCAAACTGCGGAGAAAACTACGAGAGGAACAACGCTACAGAGCTGTGAGTGGCAGTCAGAAACTCTCCTCTGTCGTACACGCGCGACATGCATTTAGTGCCCTTAAGATACTGTACAACCACTGTGTCCCTTTGATGTTTCATGAGCAGCCGACTGGCCCCCTCCAGAGCAGAGGGGGAAGGTCAGTGATGGCATAAAAAGTATGTCATGAATATTGCACAGTCATACTATTATTTCCACATAAAAATATGGGACAACATTAATGGGAAGAAAGTGAAAGAAGTGCAGGATTTTAAATATGGAGAATGTCCCAGAGATGCCGAATACGAAATGCATTTCTCTTTTAAAGCTGAAATGTGTAATTTCTTGGTTATAAGCTCCACCAAATGGAATTGCTAAAATTATAATTTGTATTCAAACTGTTTTTCTGAATTTGAATCTACTATTGGTTGGTGAGACAGATAATCCCGCCCCAAGCTCACGCCATTGGTTGATCCATTGTTGTTGGGTCAAGCTCAAGTAAACAAAGCAGTATTTTAATAGCACCAAAGACAGAGCAAGTGTTTATAATATTTTAAATACAAATGGCTTTCTAATAGTTTTTAAATATTAAGCTGTCACATTAAGAAGACAGTATTTTACATTGAAAATGTTTTCATTTTTAAGCTCTAAAAATTTATTTTGTTATACTCAATGACAATGGCTATAAAGGTGAATCTCATGAATCCTGTCAAGAACATGTGTTGTATGTTTTTTTTTAAGTGAAATTAATATATAATTTGCTTTTTAAAAATATGTGAAATGAGTGAAAACATACAAACAAACCCTTAAGAAAAACATCCAGATGCATTACGCTAATGAGAATGGGGTGGGGGGTAATTGTGCTTTTAATGGAAAACCTCGTAATGCACTTTTAATGGTCCTAAAAATGGGCTTCATTTTCTTTATGTTACATATAATTTGTCTTTTGATTTTTGAGGTGTATTATGACCCAGACATGCCCTTTGTCTGCCTGGAATAGGAGGCTATTCCCAGACTCCTCTCAGGAGTTTTAGTCTGCAAAGATTGCAGTTATTTCCTTTTCTGCGTTACTCTGCTCTTTACCAGCTAGTTGAGAGAACACCGTGGCTTTCTTTTGGACACAGCAGACACTGTCCTGCTACAAAGAGCAGAGAGAATAAATATTACACTATCCTGTCCTTTTCCATTCCTCCTCCATATTCCCTCTATCGCCCTGCAGGGCAGGTTGTGTGTGTGTGACCCAGTGGGTGAGTTGGTGGCGCTATGCCCCCTCATTTGCCTTAGGGATGCTGTTAGGCATATAACATGCAAACAAGCTTACACACTACTGCACTCAAGCTTTTAGGCATAATGCACATATAAAAACACACACCATTGTGAATGTGGTGTTAGCCACATACATACTACAACACACATACACACACAGAGTCTGGCTGTTTGGTCACAGCAGCACGGTGCAATAGGCTGTCTAATCTTATGTGCGCCAAGTCACCCAAAGCAGCGACCTGAACACAACATGATTTAACACAAACGCAACAAACTGACTGGATCTCATTCTCAAAAAAGCATTCTTTCCCAAAGGAACAAATACACTGTCATTGTTGATCTCTCTCTCACACACAGAAATACGTTGAAGGTATCACCAAGAATAAATAACCTCCTGGAAAAGAAAAGAGAAAACTCTTTGGAAAGCCAAAGAAAGCTGGCACAAAAAGAGAAAAAGCCAAGGAAAATTGCTGCAACTGACAAAACATATTTAGACTAAAAAACGAATAGAAAATGCATGTATCTTAGAGAGTAAATGCCTTGTTTAAAACACTAAATGGTTCAGAGTGGAATGCTCCCTGGCTTAGTTACGTCTTGACAAATTAAAGATATAACTGTAGAAATGTTCATGCCCACCAGAGATTTTTAAGGTACATTGTGACCCTGTTTCATTTCTCTAATGCATGGTCACGGAGAAGCCAGGGAGGTCTGTTGAAGAAGTGGAGAGAACATTTTATTGTTTGAATAAATGATGAATCCATCTTTTAAATGTGTCTTTGTATTGTCTTCAGGCCTCTGGTCAGGCTGGAGGAGCAGAGACGAAAAACAAAAGCAACAACCTCACAGGGAACACACCAAGCAAAAGCGCACAACGCAAATGCAGTGCCTGCGCACGGGTATATATGCACCCACAAACTGTGTATTTACTTATAAACACGCTTCACTGTTGAATACTTGATTCTGATTGGTCAATTGTTACATTGAGCTGTCCAATATCTCTCAGTAATGACCATGATTGATGGCAACGTAATGGTGCTACTTTCATGTCTCCCATACTCTGCTGTCTTTCCCGTTTCATGAAAATGGAAGTTCTGAACTAACAAAGAGGATTTTTAAAACAATCCAGTTAAAGAAAAAAGAAAAAAAATTGACTTGAATGTTTACTGCCCCTCATGTATTCACACACTTTCATATATATACTACAGTTTTGTGACAGCAAGATTTAGTTTTTAAAGAAAGGAATGCTTTTATTCAGCAAGGATACATTAAATTGATCAAAAGACAGTAAATACATTTATAATGTAAAAAAAAAAAAAAAAGTATATTCATTAAAATCCTGAAAACAAATGTATCACAGTTTCCACAAAAATATTAAGCGGTACAGTTAATCAACATTTCTGAAGCATGATTTCTGAAGGATCATGTGACACTGAAGACTGGAGTAATGATGCTGAAAATGCAGCGTTACTATCTCTGGAATAATACAATTAAAAATGTATCAAAACAGAAAACTGTCATTTTAAATTGTAAAATTTGTACAGTATCACTGTTTTTATTGTAATTTTGATCAAACAAATGATGCCTGGGTGAGTTTATAAAAACCATAATAATTATTTTTATTTATGTTTTTCTTCAGGAAGAGCAGTTAGCCTCACAGAATCAGGACCTGTACTTCACTGGATACGAGATGGACACCTGTCTGTCTGGGGACGGGCCTCTCTCTGAGGCTGCTGCCATGTTTGCGGGCCTGCCGCCAGGCCACATTCTGTTTGACATCCGCCGGCGCTTCGTGGAACGAGCTAAACGGATCGACACCATCTCACGAGCCGCCTTCCCCCTCAGCTTCCTTGTTTTCAATGTACTCTACTGGTTCACGTACAAAGTGCTTAGAAATGAGGACATTATCCCTGCACTGCGACCCTGACTGCCTTTACGACTTACGAACTTCCCAGTATCCCATTTTGTGAGCCAGTTAAAATCCAGTGTGAGGATGAGATCCTGTATCAAGGACATTGAAAATCAACACGGTCTCTCTGCATGAGTGAGCTACAGTATATGCATGTGTCTATGAACACAAAGAGCTAAATAAACCTTTAGTTTGTATGCAGAATGACTCCTCAGATGCAAGTCTTTTTTTTTTATTGAGCACATTTGTTTGTCTGTTAAAAATAAATGTTATAAATTAATTCTTCCTCGTGGCTGTTGACATTGCATAGATGCTGCTTCATGGATTAAAAATAACTATCGGCAAATAAGCACCAAGAGACCATATTTTCAGTGCAAAGGAAAGCATAACAAGTTTGATTGTGGTCATATCAAGTGGTGGTGATCACAAGGAGGTCATGAGGAAAGGTTTGTTTGGTATTCATTTTCTAGTCATGCATGTACAGATATCTACATAAATAGGAAAGCACCAAAATCTCAATACGAGCTTTCATTTTATTGACAGGCATCAACTTGGCTATAAAAACGGACAATGTAATGGTACATTTTTAGTCTGCTCAGGCTTAAAATATTTTTTTCTGGTCGATCTAACAATGTGCCTGTACTTAGAGAAAAAAGACCAGACAATGAATCCCTCAAGACACATTTTCCTCTAGCTGCCAAGTTGAAGTGTTACAATTTCTAACATACATTTTTTATCGTGTGGCATGTCCCCTCCTTCCGCCTCTAACTACACAAACTGAGTGAGAGTCTGAGTAAAGACCCATCTTTCACTGAAGGATGCATAATCTGCTTTACCCCAACAGCTGCACGAGACGCATAACAGATCTGCTGTTAGAGTAACACTTTTGGAAGCATTTTTGGAAGCAAAGCTGCCTTTTTGTTCCCCTATGGTGCACTTAGTGTGGGACTTCATTTGAAAACGAAATTTGCTACTGATGTTGAATGAAAGGCAAGAGTCAGCATAACTGTATACAACTTTTATTGACAGTGATGGTAAACCACAAAAAAAGCACTTGGCCCAGCTCAGAACTGGATGACCTGGCCCTGGAAGAGAGAAGAGTAGAAATCATACGTTAATACTTGTAACAGTCTGAAATAGTTTTACAGTTTTCAATGGTTCTGTCCTGATGCCAATATACAGTGTGTTAATGTGTTCAGTCACCCTTTTTTCCAATACACAGAGGATTATGAACTGGTTTGACTTCTCAGTACTTGACTAACTGAATTTCCATAACTCGTTTTGCAGTTCTCACTTTTTTCACTTTTAAAAACTCATGGAATCATTTCACAAAGATTGCCCCACAAAAATAGAAATTTCTAGCTGGTGAAATCTTTAAGAATAACCACAAATCTTTGCTTTACTATAAAAATATCTTTCAAATGAATTTCCACGCACAAATTACAAATCAAATAGTATTACCAGTTTTCTCCATGATAGTGAAAACCCTGAAGACAATTAATGACTAAAATAACACCTTCAAACCACCCTTTCACTTGTTCCCCATGTTTTTGCCTTTTTACTTGATCTTTAACCAGTTGATGTGCATTTGGCATACCTTTCTCTTTTTGTCTCCTCCCAGCTCAAAATGTTTGCATCTCTTAATGGCCAACATCCTCTTTGAGCGGCAGTTGGGCTCCACGCACTCCAGCCTCAGCACGATCTTCTTTGTGGTTTTAGCCTGTGGCAAAAAGAGGGACAATCACATCTGATTTGTAAACATCCATATGATCAACAATGAATATTTAGGGCAACATTAGTTTCTCCACATACAACATAACTAAACCCAAGTTGCTTAAAGGTATAGCGGAGGATTTTCTTTTTCCGGGTGGATCATCAAGACTATTGGTCCTCCTAAGTGTCAATCATTCTGGTGATATATTTACGTAAGGCCGTCGTACGTGCTCGTGCACACGATTCTGGCGTGCGCTCAAAACACAGGTTGGGCTTCCCACTGATGCCTCAGTCGCGAAGTTTCCACTTGACAGGTAAAGTTTGGCATGCTATTTGGAGGAATCCATTTAAAAATCACTGCTAGTAAAAGTTAATGTAAGCTATGATTAGCTCGTGCATGCTCTCTCGGGAGCAGGTAGAGTGTTGCTCATGTGCATTTTTTCAAAAAGTGGAGAGGGCGGTTCTTTTCTAGAATTCGGGAAAATCCTCCGCTATACCTTTAAGAAATAGTCATTTTATGTAGCTTTGAACCTTTCACATTCTATAATACTTGTATACACTTTTACTGGAGTTAGTTAAGTAATTAAGTAAAATATTTTTTTAAATATTTAAGCAATCAAATTACATTATCCAGAAGTTAAATTATTATTTAGAAGGATGTGCTGCTTTTGAACACTTCTCCTGTGGCATGCTCCGTTTTAGTGTCAGCGAAGTGTGCTAGGCGCATAAGAATTCCTCTTTAAACTCAATTACAGAACTCCTGTTCTGAGAATGATGCGCACTTTTGTTCGGTGGGAGAACGGTCCATTGGTCAGTTTGAAAAGGTCCGATGACAATGTACAACCACTGCTGCATAGAGGTGTGCTTTTGATGTCATGTGCAGGCAGACAGAATCCTAATAACTCCTCCATTTGTCCATTAAAAATATACTGTATAAACATCCTAAACATGTCAACCTTACAGGCAAGATTGCATACATTTGATTTGTTTATAACAATTAAAAATATTATTTGGCCAGTGGAAAACTCAGTGAGTACCTTTGAGTAGGTGAGTAACTTCTCTGAAAAGTATTTTATACAATTTTGCTTTCACCTAGATTTTGATAGCCTATATTTATTCTAAAACATAAGGCTACTAAATTGTTTTTAGCAATATAATGTGACTGCACAAATGGCATTTATAATCTTGTACCATTAAACATGGTATTATGTGGACGGGAATATGCATACGAATAGTAAAGCTAGGCATTGCAAGCTCTATATACAGTTATTTCATAGAGTTAGGGTGGAGATGCATGTACACACAATCTTCCGCAGACTTGGTTTTATAAAGTGAATTGTTCAGGTTCTGGCATAGTTTTATTAATCTGAAAACATATGTGCATACACAAAATCTAGATTTTAGGATTAAATCTATGTAAAGTTTAATATACGAGGTTCCCAATATTAAAATCTGGAGATCCTATTGGAAGTGGTCAGTTAAAACAGAACATTGTTTACACCTGGTGGTAACCTATAACTTCAATGCATGTCCTGTGACCAGTTGAGATGCTTACACTACAAATGCAATGTTGAAAACACATGTGACCACTACATCCAAATTAGAAGTCCATCCAAAAACCTTTCGGTTCTCATTCATTTGTATTTAGAACTGCAGTTTTTATTACCTAAAATTGATAAGATCACATGTAAATCTAAGGTTCCATGTTATTTAGTCAAATGCCAAATAAAGGCATTTAAGCACATTAACAATAACCCAAATACACTTGAAATCATGTATAGCCATCAATATTCCACCATATTCTACACCAGTGGGTCTCATTTTTGTCAAGATTGCTTTTCAAAACTTACAGCATATTTTTAATTTTAGTTTTGTTGTATACTGATAAGTTACACTCTTTGCTGAATAATTAAACCAAATGGACTTCACTAAGTCTTCATTGCTCATTTGAAGTATCTAATCTTTGTTGCAATAATACCTGATGCTTCAATGATAGAAAAAGGCTTCAAATAGCCAAATAAAATCAGATAAATGTAAAATAATAAATAACAGCAGTACTGGTTTGGAACAATATTGTAGATATTTTGATTTTGAGACCACATGGACACTCTGGCTTCAACACTTTGGCACCCAACATACCTTTTTTCGGAAAATAGGCTTTGTTTGTCCTCCATAACCACTCTGCTTTCTGTCGTAACGCCTCTTCCCTAGAAATCACAGTTAAACAATGCAGTTAATTCCTCAGACAGTGAAATCTACACTGTTCAACGTCCCTGCCAGTTCTCAAGACTTACCCTGGGCGTACAGAGAGTCTTTGCCCTTCTTGTACTGGGTCACTTTATGTGGCTGGTGCTTCTTACATTTTTTGCAGTAAGTCCTGCGGGTCTTCGGTACATTTACCTACGGAAAAACACATCTCGTCAATGAAATCTCATGCAGTCTGAGTTCATTACAGCGGCGCTGAAAACCAGCTAAAGAGACAAACTAGCATTCGAGCTAATCAGTAATTACACAAAATTCCGTAACTTCAGACGTGTGAATAATGCATTCGAATATACAAAGACCAATAAAGAGCGTTTAATTAAGCTTATTTCAAATACCAATCACTTGCTGCTACAGTTTAAACATCTACATTACTATTCGGTACGTCGGCAAGTAAAAGAGAAAGAAAGATCTCATTCGTCATATAAACAACCCAATATAACATTTTATATAATGCCGATGCTGTATACATTCACAATGTGCAGTTTGTTTAGGGCTAAGTTGTTCACATATTTAGGATTAAAACAGATTTTGGATGAAAGTCCACAGGAAGACATTACGCACCATGGTTGCCCTCGCGGCGCAGGAGCAAAGAGGAAGTTACGACGTCACTCAGAGCATTAATACCGGGTCGCACCAGTGAGGTCTCGCGCTGTTTGCTCTTGCACGATGCTACCACCTAATGGTCGAGATACCAAGCATACATATGAATACCAATATTATTATAAGTATTTTAATGAGTAATGTTAATGATACCACCGACAACGTAGAAGTTGATAGTGTTCAGGTAATCTGTAAAGACTATATTTATTTCTACTTATCGCGATATTTTGTCGAAACGTGACCAAAACGCGCACGCCAATCCAAAACACCGTTCCTTTTTATATCTCCTCAGGAACGACGACAAGAGCAACCAATAATAACAAACATTGTTTTGAAACATGATCAAAATGTCATAAAAATGACTGAAAATGCGACTCATAGTATTACAAAATAATATTGTTCTACAATTGTATTCTGGACAAAAAAGGTTATTATATTGTGTTCTCATAACGAAATAAAAATGAAACAAACCCGTATACAGTAGCCTACTTTTGCACAATTTTAGAACTGAAACCACGCGATTGAAGAATATTGTTTTCATAAAAAGGTAAAAAATGGAGTGAAGAGCTTCAAAGACCAGGGAAAGTAAGTAGCCTATACAGTGTTGTAAATTGTCTACATTGATACAATATTTGTGTTTCAGTTTTTAGTTTAAGGAATAATTTATGTTGAGTTAATTTATGTAGACTGTGTGTTTTATTATTGGATAGTGATATAAGTGATAAACATGGTAATATTTTAAAAACAACAACGTTGTTTATTGATGTTCCTCGTTTGTCAGAGAATAATTGAGTTGGCTATAGAGAACAATTATGGCAAAATTATGAAAAAACTGCCTGTGCTTCATGTGCCCACTGGCCGTCTGAGATGTTGATATGGACTGGCACATGCAGCATGCTGCTGGCTGCCAGTATCACCATGGCGACACTGACTAGGTCATTCCTGATGAGCAGTAATAACATCTGCCTGACCCAATGACTTCAAGGTGCATTCTGTAGTGCATACTGCACATTATACTGCCCTATTACATGTTACTGGAAATTCACGCCTGCTCACACATTCATGGTTATCTTGAAATGCCTTCTAAAAAAAAACACCCTCTCAACCACACACACACACACAAGCGTGCGCTGCATGTCCTGGAGCTTTGGTTAATAACACCTGATTGTACATGTTAGTCTTTAGCTCCCTTCATGCAGATTAATGAGGTTAATTAAAGTGAAATAATTTGAAAAGACAAAGAACAAACCATTGCTTGTGTGCGGGGATGTTGCTCTGTTTTTAAAGGGCCAGTGATTGAGAAAAATGTGTCTCATTTGCAAACCTAGAAAAAAGAAATTGACAAGAAAGTTTTATTAGAAACTAAGCAATATTTTGACCAGTAGGTCTTCATCTGGCCTAATGCAATTAACAAATTGTGACTCAAGTTTTGTGGTAATGTCATGTTTAAGGATCCTTGCTTGGCAATTCTCACTCCTACATTTGACACAACATTGCCCTTTGTTGCTCTTGAAGAGAGCCAATAATGTTAGTGCAACATTAACATTACACAATATTTTGACTTCCATAGTATTTTTTTCCCCATACTATGGAAGTCAATGGGGTCCCATCAAATGTTTGGTTACCCATATTCTTCAAAATATCTTCTTTTATGTTCATCAGAAGACAGAAATTCATACAGATTTGGAACCACTTGAGGGTGAGTAAATTATCAAAATATTTTCATTTTTGGGTGAATTATCCCTTTAAACAAAAATAATAATAATAATAATATCGGATGAATATTATAGTATCTATGAATATAGTATCAAAATGATTAACACGTGCAAGCACTATGATCCATGAACTTGATCAAGGTTGCAGATAAGTTTTACTCTCTGCAACCAAATGCCTTTCAACTTGCGTGTGCAAAATGCAAAATTTAATGAATGTGTAGCAATTTGTACAAATAGACATTTTTGTGAATACAAATGTTTTCTTTTGTATTAGTGTATCATAATTTGCGCATGCAACAAAGAAGATGTGCGTTTGTGGATCAGGTGACACGTGTGCATTCATTGACGTCTTTTCTGAGTCAACCTCATTTGATTCATTTGGATTTTGAGACTTTCCTTTCGTGTTTTTTAAGCATTTCACAACCCACACACAAACAATGACAAATTAATAGGCCTGGTGCTAATTATTAATGTGTGCACAACTACCCATTTATTTGACAAATTCACAAATGTGCGTCACTACATTTAAACTAATACAATACAACTTGTGTGTGCAAAATCCAGAAATGCATGAATGTGCAGCATCTATCTATAAATTACAGAAACGTCTGTCAGTCTGTGTGTCTGGCTGTAACCGAGCCGTTAGTCCGATGGATTTCAAACTTGACAGGTGTCTCGCTACGGGCACGAGTAAGTGCAGTGCCAAGTTTGACGTTGTTTGGATTAGAAATGCAAAAGATATCGTTAAATATATCGGTAAAAGAAGCCCCAAGAAGGTTGTGGTTTAAAAATACACTTTCTGACATAAACACTCTCTGAATATTATATTTTATTCACGGCCATCATTTGTAGTAACCTATTCACAAACTGTTTGCTAAAGCGTAGAAATTTTATAACATTTTTGCCCAGCTCTTTATATAAGGTTGGATATTTAAGCATGTCCAACTTTATTTGCATTCATACAGTATCAGCATAATGTATACAGCAGATCTCAACTGCTTGATTGCTTGTATTGTTGCAAAATGTAAACTATATTATCGCCCAGCTCTAATCTGATAAATGTGACTATCAGAGGCATGCAGAAATTCAGATATTATAAACATTAACATGATTTTCTGTAAAGCTGCTTTGAAACAATGTGTATTTGAAAAGCGCTAAATTTGACTTAGCACTGCAATGTGGACCAGACTTTATGCCGTTACTCTACACGAGACTACTTCTCAACTGAGTCACACAACAGTAAGTTTCTCATACATCACCTCCAAAGTGATCTCCATCACACAGCTCCATTTGGAAAGCCTCGTTCTTCACAAGCACCCGTCCACAGTCAGTGAAGAACATATTGTCGTCAGGTTGAGCATTCTGATGAATGATGATGTCACCAGCATTGAAGAACTCCTTGTCCAACTTCATCAAGATGGCTTTGGTGAATTCTTTGTTGAGCGACAAAAACATGCCTTTGTTCAACAGGTTGGAGCATATTTCTGCAACAGAACAGAAAACATAGCACTATTAAAAATTATTTCTATAAAAAAATACTGTTTTTGAGCCAAATGATTGTTTGAACAGCAGAAAAACGTATTGTGTGTTATCTGAAGCTTATATATATGAATCAATTAGAAACCTTTCTGAGCTGTTCTGACACGATGTCAAGGATGTTCTCCTTATCCCAGTGCCACTTGTACTGGGCAGTGATAAGTTGGCGCAACACTCTGGGCAGCTTTTGGAACATTGTGGAGGATTGTAGCTGGTTTATCTGAAATATTTATATATCATGGCATAATATCATCAGAGCCGCCTTGTATTTATTTGTTGAATAAACAAACTTAACAAATACAAACAATAAACAAACAGCTTTCATTTTAACTCGGCTTTAATTCACCTTTACCTTGTATGCATTGCCAGTCGCAGACATGCTCGCAAATGCTGTGATCACCCAAGAAATAAATGCAAAACACATTACATATCCAATCACCATACTTACAATAGCTATCCACCATTCATCCACACCTAAAAAAACAAACAAAAGGGAATCACTTTAGTTCAATGTAAACTACTTTTTTACTTTTTATATTTTACAGTTCTTCAGTGGTGTTTGCTCATGCAAAACTTTATGCCACAATGCTAGGGTGCCATGGCATGGCAAAGCCATTGCCTTTTTTGTTTTCATCTGGCAGATGGAAATCATATGTCTGATCACTTAAAAGTAACAGCACATCATAGATTAACTAACTTTGTATCACAGGGTTTTTTTTTAAATCCCAATTCCTGGGACCCTAACCCTAACCCAAACACATACAGGTTTGGAACAACATGAGGGTGAGTAAATTATGACAAAGTTTTCCTTTTTGGGTGAACTATCCCTTTAAATAATCAGATCATAGATGGTTTTCTGAAAAACTAGAGAATAACAAGTCCTTCTTGGTATAAAATTGATTTATGACAGCCTTTTTATTGGAGCCTTTATTTTTCCGCATTTGTCAAGTCAAGGTTTGAAACAATGTAAAGTGCTACTGTACATAAATAATATCTTAAATTCAATATGTGATCATTTGGAAGTTCCTTTTAAAGTTTCATAACAAATTGTGCCTACTTTCATTTATTATTTTTCCCCTGTGAGCAAGCCAAAGGTGTCTGTGGCAAGGAAAGTTCTCCTCTGGCTGTACAGTGTGAACATATTGCCATTGAAAATTTCTTGCATAAACATGACGGTGAGTTGTGCTGAAAAACTTACACTTTCCGATTCAAACCAGAGTCTCAGAAGCTTTGGCACATGGAGTAAACGGATCATACTGAGAATCCTCACAAACATGAGTATCCGCACCAACTTCGAAGCCACCAGTGAAGTAGTGTCAGCGTGATCAAAATGCTCCTGTGGTGAATTGGCTTGTACTGTAAGAAGTATCTCTACAATTTGATCAGTGTGAGTGATATTAACTGATGAATACAATTACCACAGTAATAATGATAACGTCGACCGGAAATGCAGCCACCACATCAGGAACAAACCAAGACCTGAAATAATCCTTTCTTATTAATTTCGGATCAAGGATGACCTAGACAGAAACAGGAATGCATTGTATCCATTTTTAACCCTATTTTAGAAAGGTAAAGCCATAATAAATAATTAATATTACACTAGACATACAAGACAATGAAGGCATGTTCATACCTGACCGTCTTCACTGAAAATGCCCATTCGAAAATGAAGGCCAACATCAACACAAAACAGGAAGTCTGAGAATATATTGAAAGCCACCCAGTATTTGTGGGCACTATCATAAAAATCATCAGAAAATGCCACGTCCAGAGGAATTGTTATAAAGGTTCACAAATGTTAAGACCACCATATACACAAGATAGTAGTGCATAAAAGACAGAAAAAGGCAAATTTTTACATTTCTTTTTAGATCACTGTGATGGCATTAATGGCACATTGACAGACATAAGAAGACATTACATCCTCATGACAACATATTTATTTATTTAAATAAATAGTAATAATGCCAAAGAAGACTTTTTACCTTGAATTAACATGCAAAAACATGGTACAGATCACATAGTATCATTAGTAGCACACGTTATGTATTAATTTAAATTGCAGGTGAAAAATGTTTAATTTTATCGTTACATTTTATATTACTTATATTTATTTAAATTTAATCGCGTGTAATAAAAATGTGAATGTGAAATATGTATTTAAACTGTGTGTGATTTTGTTAAGATAAAAAAAAAAAAAAAAAAATTTGTTCAGTGTAATCAGTTATCGTCTGTCAGTTATGTTCACTCTTAAATAACCGTCCTAGAGATAAAATAAGACGTCATAATATATTATAGCCTATATAGATATATATTTTTTACGTTACAACGATCACAGTTCTAATTAAGTTACCATATGCTGATGCTGAATAATTTGAAACTGAATTATGTTAGCTTGGTTAATATGAAATATGGTGAGCGTTAGTTTCCAGGCTATATGAGTCTGTGTTAACGTTAACATTAGACCTACCTGAAGTTACTCCGTGGGTTCAAGGCCCAGCGGTAGGTTTCACCTTCTTCAGCTTCTTTTTTCTCTTCATTTTCGAACACTTGTTGTGCCGGCGCTTGACAGTCGAGCAGTGATGGCAAATTACACTTTTTTAAAACTTAAAGAAATTATCCTGAAATCGTAAGACATTTTCGTGGACAAATTTAATTTGGACACATTATGTATGGGTGTTGTTATTCATAATCTGTTTGCCTCTACAAAGTATGCTTTATTAATAAGTTAGGCCTATATTGTGTACTAAATTTGGTGCTTCAATATCACTTTCTTAAGCCACATTAAGCGTATTATATGAGAAAAGAACGCTTGATTACGGTGCCGTTGTCTGTTTTAGCACATACTGCCATCTAGTGGTAGCAGGTTTTCTCCATAAGTTGTGTGGATCGTGCAAGGCTAAACCTGCGAAATTAAAGTCTCAAAATCCAAATGTATCAAATAGGATTGACTCAGAAACGAGTCAATGAATACACGCGTGTCACCGTATCCACAAATGCACATCTTAATTGTTGCATGCACATATTCTGACCTACATTAATAGAAAATCGAGTTTTTTTTTTTTTTTTTGTATTAACAACTATGTCTCTATTTGTACAAAATGCTGCACATTCATGCATTTCTGGATTTTGCACACACAAGTTGTATTGTATTAGTTTAAATGTAGTGAAGCACATTTGTGAATTTGTCAATAAATGGTGTGCACACATTAATAATTAGCAACAGGCCTATTAATTTGTACTTGTTTGTGTGTGGGTTGTGAAATGCTTAAAAACCACGAAAGTAAAGTCTCAAAATCCAAATGAATCAAATGAGATTGACTCAGAAAAGACGTCAATGAATGCACACGTGTCACCTGATCCACAAACGCACATCATCTTTGTTGCATGCGCAAATTATGATACACTAATACAAAGAGAAAACATTTGTATTCACAAAAAAAGTCTCTATTTGTACAAATTGCTACACATTCATTCAATTTAGAATTTTGCACACGCAAGCTGAAAGGCATTTGAACATATCGGCAACATTTATCAAGTTCATGGATTATAGTGCTTGCACATGTTAATCATTTAGATATTCATCCCATATTATTACACTGGTTTCATGTAAATGCTCCCAAACATTTCACATTTCATTCGCATTTTGTTCTTTATTGTTTGTACTATTCCGTAATATATTTGTCTCTTGTTGGAGTTTAGAACATGTTGTCCACAGGGGGGCGCCAAACGGCGGAATTCGGCCTTTACCTGTATTTAAACATGGACAGGAGACAAGTTTTTGCATTGCTGACATCCAGCGAATTACGAAAACGAAGGTGAATAATGCTTTTATGCTCATATATGTTGCTTTTTAATGTGGTAATTATTCAATTCTGTAATTTTCGACGGGGCACACTGGGTTGCAGAGAATTATTTAAATTATTTAAGCTCAAAATGGAAAAACAACAAACAATCAAATGAAAAAAGCTAATGGACGTGCTTCAGTTGCTTATGAGCAAAATATTAGTAATTAGTTTATGTAAGTAATGCCTAGTAAAACATTTAGTTTTATGCCCAGTAAAACTACAGCATGTACGAAGACAAGGCAACTCAGTGTATCTTCTGCAGAATTCTTTATTGAGAAACGGGCTGTTTGGTAGTGTCAAGTCTAACAAGCTATACAGTACATTAGTTTTATACACATTTTAGGACAGTCCTTACAGGTCATAGTCTTAAACAAAGGATGCAAAAGATGTAAACGGTTATTAGCCCAGACTTTGGCGTTTTATGAGCCCCAGTACAATCAGCATAACTGTACCATGCAGGACAATTGTACCAAGATTGGGGCAGGGGAACCAAAAGCCATCACAGATAAAAGGTGATAGCTTCAAGTACTATGCTTCTTTAACTACCAATATGGAGATCAGAAACCTCCTAGAACCTTTGCTTAATAATCATTCATCTGATGCTATCATCTTCACCTTAAATGGCAAATACAATGTATATCCCTTTAGTTTTTATGTGATGTTATGTCAGGACGTAGGATCAGCAGATCTTAAACAGATTCTTAAATTTGTAATCCCACAGAGGACATGTTTCATTTAATTTTTAAGGATTTCTCACCACCAGCCTTTTTGTGCCTGTAGACCTGCCAGAATGGGATGCTGATGAAGAACCTGATTCATTTTTGGAGTATGGCCATATTCAAACCAAGATCTGAGGGTGACGGTGCTGATTAATCTGAATGGTGGGTGGTCACAACTATTTGCTTGTGATTTTGTATTTCTGATCTACTGTCTCATCAAATAGTTTTTTGATTTTTGACACAAACTAACATTAAAGCGGTGGTATAATGTCCTTTTCACAAGATGTCAAATGAGTCTCTGATGTCCCTAGTGTGTGTATGTGCAGTTTTAGCTCAAAATACACCACAGATATGTTTATATAGCATTTTAAAATGGTCACTTTTTGAGGCTGAGCAAAAACGCGCCGTTCCCTTTAAATGCAAATGAGCTGCTGCTCCTGGTACAGGGGGCGGAGCTACAAGAGCTTGTGTCCTTTTACCTCAGGCTCACACACACTGAAAATGTCAATGTTTATGTTCAAACCGGAGTCAGACAATAATGGAGAGACTCAAGAAGAAGTGACAACATATTGAAGCAACAGGACATTTCTGAATGGTTAGTTGATGAATTTATGTAGCTTATGTGTAGTTAACAATCTTCTAGTCATTGATTAGCATATTCTGTCATGATAATCTATAAATCGTGTTCCGGGGGCGGGGTTTATGTAAATGTTAGGGTTAGTGATGTCACTAACCCGGGAGGAATGTCGTGTAGTCCTTAAAACACTATTTCTTTAAAAGCAAATACATTCCTTTGCTTTGAACTTTGCAGATGTTGTTTATGCTCAAAGTACAGCAACATTACATACTAACTAAAGTTAGAAAAGTGAAATCATAATCAACCACCCCTTTAAAAAGTTTGGGGTCAGTAAGATTTTTTAAAAAGAAATTAAACCTGTTATTCAGCAAGGATGCATTAAATTGATCAAAAGTGTCAGTAAAGACATTTTGAATGTTCCAAAATATTTATTTTTCAAGTAAATGCTGCTGAACTTTGACAAAACTTCAAAAACTAACACGGTTTCCACAAAAATGTTAAGTAGCACAACTGTTTTCAACATTGATAATAATGAATGTTTCTTGAGCACCAAATCAGCATATTAGAATGATTTCTGAAGGATCATGTGACACTGAAGACTGAGTTATGTCTGCTAAAAATTCAGTGTTGCCATCACAGGAGTAAATTATATTTTAAAATAGAAAATAGTTATTTTGAATTGGAATAATATTTTACAATATTACTGTATTTTTGATCAAATAAATACATAATTTTGTTTTTATACATTTATATACACACACACATGTACAGTGCATCCGGAAAGTATTCACAGCACTTCACTTTTTCCACATTTTGTTAGGTTACAGCCTTATTCCAAAATGGATTAAATTAATTATTTTACTCAAAATTCTACAAACAATACCCCATAATGACAACGTGAAAGGTTTGTTTGAAATCTCTGCAAATTTATATATATATAAAAAAACTCACAAAAAAAAACACACACACGTACATAGGTATTCACAGCCTTTGCTCAGTACTTTGTTGAAGCACCTTTGGCACCAATTACAGCCTCAAGTCTTTGAGTATGATGCTACAAGCTTGGCACACCTATTTTTGGCCAGTTTCTCCCATTCTTCTTTGCAGAACTTCTCAAGCTCCATCAGGTTGGATAGGGTGCACAGCCATTCTCAGATCTCTCCAGAGATGTTCAATCGGGTTCAAGTCTGGGCTCTGGCTGGGCCACTCAAGGACATTCCCAGAGTTGTCCCGTAGCCACTCCATTGTAATCTTGGCTGTGTGCTTTGTGTCATTGTCCTGTTGGAAGATGAACCGTCGCCCCAGTCTGAGGTCCAAAATGCTCTGGAGCAGGTTTTCATCAAGGATGTCTCTGTACATTGCTGCATTCATCTTTCCCTCGAGCCTGACTGGTCTCCCAGTTCCTACCACTGAAAAACATCCCCACAGCATGATGCTGCCACCACCATGCTTCACTGTAGGGATGGTATTGGCCAGGTGATGATCAGTGCCTGGTTTCCTCCAGACATGACGCTTGCCATTCAGGCCAAAGAGTTCAATCTTCGTTTCATCAGACCAGAGAATTTTGTTTCTCATGGTCTGAGAGTCCTAGGTGCCTTTTAGCAAACTCCAGGCGGGCTGTCATGTGTCTTTTACTGAGGAGTGGCTTCCGTCTGGCCACTGTACCATACAGGCCTGATTGGTGGAGTGCTGCAGAGATGATTGTTCTTCTGGAAGGCTCTCCTCTCTCCACAGAGAATCGCTGGAGCTCTGTCAGAGTGACCATCGGGTTCTTGGTCACCTCCCCGACTAAGGCCCTTCTCCCGGCTCAGTTTGGCCGGGCAGCCAGCTCTAGGAAGAGTCCTGGTGGTTCCAAACTTCTTGCATTTATGGATGATTGAGGCCACTGTGCTCATTGGGACCTTCAATGCTGCAGACATTTTTCTATACCCTTCCCCAGATCTGTGCCTTGATACAATCATGTCTCGGAGGTCTACAGACAATTCCATGGACTTCATGGTTTGGTTTGTGCTCTGACATGCACTGTTAACTGTGGGAGTCAGAGATCTTATATAGACAGGTGTGTGCCTTTCCAAATCAGGTCAAATCAACTGAATTTACCACAGGTGGACTCCAATCAAGTTGCAGAAACATCTCAAGGATGATCAGTGGAAACAGGATGTACCTGAGCTCAATTTTGAGTGTTATTTTTTCGTTTTGTATTTTTAATGAATTTTCAAAGATTTCAAACAAACTTCTTTAACGTTGTCATTATCTGGTATTTTTTGTAGAATTGAGTAAAATAATGAATTTAATCTATTTTGGAATAAGGCTGTAACATAACAAAATGAGGAAAAAGTGAAGCGCTGTGAATACTTTCCAGATGCACTGTATATAGCTGTGTCCCAATTCAAGGGCTGCATCCTCCGATGGCCACATTCCGCCTACCGTCAGTGTTGCCAAGTCCGAGGTTTTCCCGCGTAATTGGGCTACTTTTAAGTTGTTGCCGCGAGTAAAAAAAAATTCCGCTGGTTGATTTCCATCCCTGTAAGTGCGATTTTGACGCTCCAACACCCCCAAAACATCCCTCAGACATACAATCCAGTGGAAAATTCGGCCGCCCAATAGAGAAGAGCCCATGGGCTTTTTGGGCTACTTTTGTTGCACAGACCTGGCAACCCTCCTACCGTTCTTTTTTCCCCGGACCGTGAAGGATAGAACGAGGAACCAGCACCGGCCAAGAGAAACGAGACCGAGCGGATGAGCTGATCGATATATTTAGGGGAGGACATGAAGTTTCAGAGAGACAGAGCAGGGAGAGAATGGACAGATTGTTTTCTCTTCTTGACAGATTGGTAGAGAAATAAACTTTTGGTTATGTGAATTAAAATTTGAAAATTAAACAATCGTATACACATTTTTTTTTGTAAGTTATAATTTGTAAATGAAACAAAAAAATATTTCTGTACATTGTTTATTTTTGTAATGCAAGTTATAACTTGTAAATGTTATTTGTACATTTATTTTTGTCATGTCAATTAATTAGTACATTTGATACAAAATAAACTGTTCTATACATTTTTACTTACAGTACTTTTTACAACTATTTACAAGATAAGTTACGTTTAAGATAAGAAATACAAAATACAAATTTTAATTAACAGTATACATAAAACAGTTTGGAGCACAACATTTTTCTGTAGACTTTTATTGAGCTGAGCAGGAGATCCTGGTTGTGCTGCACACACAATAGAGACACTGGTAAAGCCTCTGCCAGCAGGGCATCATCTGGGATGAGTGCATATTTCCACTGTCTACCAACAGGTTTGTAGGGCTGACTCAGGCGTGGGCTGCCATGTCACTGAGATGTCCTCAGAAAGAGAGAAGAATAAAAGAAATTAAATCACATACTCAAAAATCAAACCATAAAATATTTTAACATGCAAAACCGTTCTATGAACTAAACTCTGCAGGACAGCAGCCCTCTAGGACCAAATGTTGCCTATCCCTGATCTATAAATCATATTTTTAGTGTTTCTATTATATACTGTGCATATTTTCTTAAATAATATCTAATATCAAAATATAATATCCATGTGTAAAAGTCAGTTTTTCATAAAGTACAATATTTGCCTCTGAGATGAAGTGGAACTGAATCTAAAGTACTTCAAATTTATACTTTAATCCAGAGTACATTTATGTCGTTACATTCCACCACTGGCTATTGGAAAATGAAACTAACAAAATGTATTGTCCCATTAACAAATAGTTGCTAGCTGTGTCCCGGGAGTTGTTCAATGGGACGATCTGGTTTTGTCGCTTAGCAACTGGTGACAGCTGTTGTGACGAGCGGCAGTAACATTGGTAGGCTACTGGACTTTATATAAAACTTTATATAAGTTTTTTTTCATTAGATACATTAGATTACTCAATTAAATTGAAACCCAATACTTACATTTAAAAGTGTAATCTGGCATTTTGTCTCCGGCGCGCAGTGTATTCTGGGGTAGGCAAGGCTGTGAAGGATCCTTCTGATGTATCCTGCATTCACGGGAAAAGAAGGCCGCATTTTGAAGGAGCCTTCAAAGGACCTTCGGATCGGAACATCCTTCGTCGCCCCCGCCACGGTGACGCATTCGGCTATACTTTCCCTTTTAAACGAGTCTCAGTGTGTCCTTCGAAGGCCGCGTCGGCCCTTCCTTCAAAGGATGCAGCCCCTGAATTGGGATACAGCTAGTATGTAGTCATGCATGGGTATAAAGAAGTGCACGACGAAAGAGTAATAAGCAAAAATTCTCTATTTTTCTAAAAAGCACACAAATCCAACAGGGAATTGGCAGGAGAATAAACAAACACAACCACGTTAAATTTAGATGATATCAAACAGTGAAACACAGGAAGCTGAGGGCTTAAATACACAGAGGATGATTGACTGAAACAGAACAGATGTAGAGCTATTTAATAACCAATGAAACTAATTAGGAACTCAGGCAGGTAAAACAGGAATGGAACACAGAGAAAACTAAACCAAAACTGACTAAACCAGTATTGAAGTTACAGTACTGCCCCTTCCCGGGAAGGCGTGCCCTTGCGCCGTAAAAATCCAACTGAGGAGGAAGGTGGGTGGCTCTGGAGGAGGATGCAGAGTAGGCGGAGAGCAGGAGACCAGGGGAGATGACAAAAGGAGAGATCAGGGTGGGGGTGACCCAGAGAGCAGCTAGGATGATAGTCCACGGCGGAGTCGATGCAGGAAGGAGCCATGGTGGAGACTTGGCTGACAACACCTGGGGGACAAGTGACAGAAATGAAGCCGATGGGAATGGAGCCCTAGGCACAGACGGAGAGCAGATGGGACAGGGGACACGATGGTCCTGGAGGCCGATGTGGAGCCAGGGTGCCCGATGACTGAGGTGGAGGCGGTGGGACCGAGGCGGAGCTGGAGGGAAGGCGGAGCCAGACAGAGCCAAAGGGGTGGAGAGAAAAGCCAAAGCCAAGCCAACAGGTCGATGGAAGGAGTAGGAGTGATGGTCCATTGTGGCATGCTCACTCTCTCTGTCTGTGGTGGACTCTGGCGTCGTATCCGTGCAGTGAGGTGATGGCTGGCGGGGTTTTAGATCCGGAGTGGGACTTGGAAAGTCCTCCTCTGGGCCGATGGTGAATGCAGATCCATTGTTTATCAGCACCCACTCAACAAAAGCGCTGAAATCCTCTCGAGGACCGGTCTCTGGGAGACGTGCCAAAGCCAAAAAATCTCTGGTGTGGTCCTCCAGAGAATGGTCCTTCTGCTCCAGACAGAGCAATATATATATATATAAATATATATATATATACAGTGAGGAAAATAAGTATTTGAACACCCTGCTATTTTGCAAGTTCTCCTACTTAGAAATCATGGAGGGGTCTGAAATTGTCATCGTAGGTGCATGTCCACTGTGAGAGACATAATCTAAAAAAAAAAAATCCAGAAATCACAATGTATGATTTTTTAACTATTTATGTGTATAATACAGCTGCAAATAAGTATTTGAACACCTGAGAAAATCAATGTTAATATTTGGTACAGTAGCCTTTGTTTGCAATTACAGAGGTCAAACGTTTCCTGTAGTTTTTCACCAGGTTTGCACACACTGCAGGAGGGATTTTGGCCCACTCCTCCACACAGATCTTCTCTAGATCAGTCAGGTTTCTGGGCTGTCGCTGAGAAACACGGAGTTTGAGCTCCCTCCAAAGATTCTCTATTGGGTTTAGGTCTGGAGATTGGCTAGGCCACGCCAGAACCTTGATATGCTTCTTACAGAGCCACTCCTTGGTTATCCTGGCTGTGTGCTTTGGGTCATTGTCATGTTGGAAGACCCAGCCTCGACCCATCTTCAATGCTCTAACTGAGGGAAGGAGGTTGTTCCCCAAAATCTCGCAATACATGGCCCCGGTCATCCTCTCCTTAATACAGTGCAGTCGCCCTGTCCCATGTGCAGAAAAACACCCTCAAAGCATGATGCTACCACCCCCATGCTTCACAGTAGGGATGGTGTTCTTGGGATGGTACTCATCATTCTTCTTCCTCCAAACACGTTTAGTGGAATTATGACCAAAAAGTTCTATTTTGGTCTCATCTGACCACATGACTTTCTCCCATGACTCCTCTGGATCATCCAAATGGTCATTGGCAAACTTAAGACGGGCCTTGACATGTGCTGGTTTAAGCAGGGGAACCTTCCGTGCCATGCATGATTTCAAACCATGACGTCTTAGTGTATTACCAACAGTAACCTTGGAAACGGTGGTCCCAGCTCTTTTCAGGTCATTGACCAGCTCCTCCCGTGTAGTTCTGGGCTGATTTCTCACCTTTCTTAGTATCATTGAGACCCCACGAGGTGAGATCTTGCATGGAGCCCCAGTCCGAGGGAGATTGACAGTCATATTTAGCTTCTTCCATTTTCTAATGATTGCTCCAACAGTGGACCTTTTTTCACCAAGCTGCTTGGCAATTTCCCCGTAGCCCTTTCCAGCCTTGTGGAGGTGTACAATTTTGTCTCTAGTGTCTTTGGACAGCTCTTTGGTCTTGGCCATGTTAGGGCCCATTCACACCGGACGCCGAAGCGACGCCGAAGCGGCGCGGAACGGAGGCCGCTTCCTTTCGGCGCCCATGTTAACCTATGGTGTCGTTCACACCAGATGCGGTGCGCCGCGGCGCGTCGCGGCCGGCCGGCCCGCGCCGTGAAGCGCCAGTTTCGGCGTCTGGTCTATTTTTTTCGCGAGCCGCAAGTGATCCGCGTCCATTCCGGCAGGAAGTCACACCAAGAAACACGAGACATCCGGTCAATTGTCAAAATATAAGCAATTTTCAAATTAAAATACCGCGAGTATTAACAAAAAGTATTAATACAAGAAGTGTACAAACTTCTTGGTTACAGAAACATGGTGTATTCATTTTATGAGGTTATTTACTTACCCATGATGTAAAAAAATAGCTCTGAATAAAAACAACTGAGCAGAAGCGCTTGTAGACCGCCGCGGAGAATACGCGTCTAGTGTGAACAGGCAGGCGCCGGACCGCGCGTGATTTTCCGTTCCGCGTCGCTTCGGCGTCCTGTGTGAACCAGGGGTTAGTAGTTGGATTCTTACTGATTGTATGGGGTGGACAGGTGTCTTTATGCAGCTAACGACCTCAAACAGGTGCATCTAATTTAGGATAATAAATGGAGTGGAGGTGGACATTTTAAAGGCAGACTAACAGGTCTTTGAGGGTCAGAATTCTAGCTGATAGACAGGTGTTCAAATACTTATTTGCAGCTGTATCATACAAATAAATAGTTAAAAAATCATATATTGTGATTTCTGGATTTTTTTTTTTAGATTATGTCTCTCACAGTGGACATGCACCTACGATGACCATTTCAGACCCCTCCATGATTTCCAAGTGGGAGAACTTGCAAAATAGCAGGGTGTTCAAATACTTATTTTCCTCACTGTATATATATATATATATATATATATATATATATATATATACAGTATATATCTAATATAAATTCACTATTATTTTGCCAAAAGTTTTGGGACATCTGCCTTTACATGCACGTGAACTTTAATGATATCCCGTTCTTAATCCGTAGGGTTTAATATGGAGTTGGCTCACCCTTTACAGCTATAACAGCTTCAACTCTTCTGGGAAGGCTTTCCTCAAGGTTTAGGAGTGTGTTTATGGGAATTTTTTACCTTTTACCATTCTTCTTGAAGCGCATTTGTGAGGTCAGGCACTGATCTTGGACGAGAAGGCCTGGCTCGCAGTCTCTGCTCTAATTCATCCCAAAGGTGTTCTATCGGGTTGAGGTCAGGTCAGTCAAGTTCCTCCACACCAAACTCACTCATCCATGTCTTTATGGACCTTGCTTTGTGCACTGGTGCGTCATGTTGGAACAGGAAGGGGTCATCCTCAAACTGTTCCCACAAAGTTAGGAGCCAAACTTTACACTTGGCACAATGTAGTCAGGCAAGTACCGTTCTCCTGGAAACCGCCAAACCCAGACTCGTCCATCGGATTGCCAGACAGAGAAGCGTGATTCGTCACTCCAGAGAACACGTCTCCACTGCTCTAGAGTCCAGTGGCGGCGTGCTTTACACCACTGCATCCGACGCTTTGCATTGCACTTGGTGATGTAAGGCTTGGATGCAGCTGCTCGACCAAGGAAACCCATTCCATGAAGCTCTCTACGCATGAAGTCCACATGAAGTTTGGAGGTCTGTAGCTATTGACTCTTTGCGCCTCAGCATGTGCTTGTTGCTGTGGTTCCCAATTGCTTCCACTTTGTTATAATACCACTAACAGTTGACCGTGGAATATTTACTATGGATATACTATCAAGGTACCACGCTTGAATTCACTGAGCTCCCGAGAGCAACCAATTCTTTCACAAATGTTTGTAGAAGCAGTCTGCATGTCTAGGTGCTTGATTTTATACAACTGTGGCCATGAAAGTGATTGGAACCCAATACTAGTACACTATGTATTTTTTTACTGTCAGATTTCCTGCAACCCCCAGTTTGAAAACCCCTGCACTAGCATATCTCAAATATAACATTTAAAGCTACAAAGCTCTAGTTTTGATACCATGCAGTTTAATTTCATTCTTGTGCAAACCATTGGCCCAAAATACAACAAGCACCCAGGGTATCATACAGATTCTGTTATTCACATTATACAATCCTTGCATCTAGTTTCCTCTTAAACCAAATCCTGCAGTTCATTTTAAGGTTGAATTGCTTCTGAAAGCTAATCTGTCAGTTTCTTCAGAAATATTCCAGTTCAAACCTCTATTTTCTGGGTGTGTGCATTTCTAAAACATGTGCCTATCCCTTTAAATCGGAAGCAGCTATGCTACTGTGACACGTGTGTGTCCTTTCCTCTGCTCTCACTCAGCTGTTTGAAATGATGACAGATGCCTTACAGACACTGTAGACACACAGTCAAGATATCTCCCATTGAACCTTCAGGTTTCCCTTTTGACCTCTGTAATGACACAATCCACCTCTCAAATTAATCTGGCCAGTATCTTTCTCAGTGCACATGTAACATACACACATCTTCCTTTCTGAATGTCCTCACGCACACACACACACACACACACACACACACACACACATTGTGTGGCATCTGCCCAACACTACTGCTGAGACTGTGACCTCCAATGCCTCAGCATCCCTGTGGTTGTTTTCTAAACCAATCTGTTCTCTTTTCCTTACTGTCCCCTAACACACACACACACCCACACCCTCCTGCCCCCGCGGTGCAGCTAAACGTCCCTAGTGACACTGAAAAATGTTTCCTCTTTTTGTTCCTTTCCTTTACACCTGTCACTCCCTTTCTCTTTTTCCTTGCCCTTTACGAGGTGTGTTTCTCCTACAGTATTTCTATCTCCCTTTGTAGCCAACATTCCATCCTTATGCCTCGTCTTTTCCTTTCTCTCTCTCTCTCCTCCGTCTCTGCCACCCCCCTTTGCCTTCATCATCTACCACCCCCTCCCTTTTTTTCCCTGTCTCTCTCTCGTTCTCACTGCCTCTCCCTCTTTCTTGTTCTCACTCCCTCCCTCACTCTGAGGCACTGCAGTAAAGTGTGTTGATAGGATTGAGGTGGTTTTCTCTGCGCTGAGAGAGAGAGAGAGAGAGAGAGAGAGAGACTGCAGCATGCTGCATTGCAATCACACTAGAGCACATGAGAATCTGCCCACAAAAGCACACGTGTGTATCCATTCAGCCGTCGGATCCTCCGCAGCACGATGTTTGTGAGTGCGTGAGCTCATTCAAAGAGGGTAACTTGTGTCTTTACGTGTCTAAATCTGCTATCCGCCACCCACCCCCCCCACCCCCCGACATACACGCACATCGGCAACTCCTCCCACTCCTCCGACGAACCCCCATCCACCCAGGTCGACAGCAGGACGGCGTAGCGATTCTGGACGCAGCGCTGAAACCAGAGCTTCGCCCTGACGCGGACGTATACAGGCAGGCAAAGACGCGCCATTTGGTCCTTGTCTCGCCTGAGGGATTATCATGCAGTGTTTTTATGCAGGAAACTGCTGGAGTCATTGCCGCTGAAGATTCTCTAGGAGACTGAACGCTTTTGGTGGGTGTCTGTCCTGCGTGTGCGTGCGTACCGGTTGTTTTTTCTGAGCCGTTGGACTGACGCACGGATACTGCAGCAGAACTGCAGGGGCCTGGACGCTAACCTGGAGGACATGAAGACCCAGTGGATCCCCCACCCCTAAGCACCAGAACCCACTGCTGCTGCACATTCTGCTGAGGTGCTGCTCTCTCCTCTGCTCTGGAGATTTTTGGGAAGTGTCTGTGTTGGTGGTGGAGGGGAAGAGGTTTTTCGGGGTGCTGCAATGTTGCATTGCTATTGAATATACGGGGCCTAGTGCTGTGTGTGTGTAAATGATGGCTAAAAGATTGTGACAGAGTGTGTCTGTGTCGTAGCTGTCTGCTGACTGCTCTGTGCATGTGTGTATGGTATAGCTGAGCAGAGCTCCCAGAGGCCGATAGGATGCTGACAGCTCGCGATGGAGCTCGAGATGAAGCTCAGAAGCTGCACAGGAAATGGATGAAGCACCAGGCCTTCATGGCTGAACTGGCCCGCAACAAAGAATGGCTTGCCAAGATTGAACAGGTGAGTTCAGTTTTTTTTTTTTTTTTTCAGGTAGATGCTACTTACACAAGGTGCTTTTCAGGTAACTCCATGGGCTCCAATACTTTTCAACACATTGGCTAGTTTATACATGACCACAGTTTCTTTGTAAATTTATATAAATATATAAGAATAAAAATATAAGGACGTGTATACACTACCATTCAAAGGTTTAGGGTCAGTAAGGTTTAAACAAAGAAAAAAGAAATTAAAACTTTTATACAGCACGGATGCATTAAATTGATCAAAAGTAGCAGTAAAGACACATAAGATTTATTTTCAAATAAATTCTGTTATTTTAAACTTTCTATTCATCAAAGATTTGTTTTTAAAATGTATCAAACAAAAATATGTAATATGTAACAAAAATATCAAGCAGCACAACTGTTTTCAACACTGATAAAAAAAATTCTAATAGAATTGTTTATCATGCACCAAATCAGCTTGTTAGAATGATTTCTGAAGGATCATGTGACACTGAAAACTGGAGTAATTTCTGCTGAAAATTCAGCTTTGCCATCACAGGAATAAATTATATTTTAAAATATTTTAAAACAGAAAATATATATTTTAAGTAATACTGTTTCACAATATTAGTTTTTACTATATTTTTGATCAAATAAATGCAGACTTGATGAGCATAAGAAAATTGGATTACAATATTTAGATAATAAATATAAATGCTTGTCAGACCTTACCTTTACTCTGGGATGTATGGAAATTAATACAGAGCCAAGAGGGATTGTGGGTAAAAAGCAGATTGCATAAGAAAAAATAAGACTTGTTAAGGATGAGTGAAGATTTATTGAGGATAGATTCAGGATTTGCTAAGATTGGGTTAAGGACAGATTGAGGATCTGTTAAGGACATATTCAGGAACGGTTGAGAATAAATTGAGGAAAGATTCGGTTTTGTTTGTGGATAGGTCGAGGACAGATTTAACATTGGTTGTGGATTAGTTGAGGGCATTTGGTCCTGATTGAGGATGTATTGAGAAAAGATTATTTGATTCAAGATGAGCTGAAGACAGCACAATTTCTTGAAGGGCATTTTCTCACCTTTATTAGTGAAAATGTCTTAATCTTAATCAAATGAATGGTTATCCATATTTCATACTGTAAATTCTAATGTTGTGATGTTTCTTACATTCACTTAAGCATTTGACATTGAAAACGACCGTTCATTTTAGCTTTTAGTGTCAAGCTCAAGCTGATATTCTCACAAAAAAAACATTAGTGGTGTAAACGAGAAGAAACATTGGTGGTGATAATGGTCATGGAATTCTTGATAGTGGAAATGAAGAGCAGTAGTGGATAGACAAGGCCAGTGGAAAAGAAGGATCCTCTGCTGTCCTTAAGATCATGATGCAACCACACTGTCTTTACATCTACATGTATATTCACATCTTATTTTTAACATCAGTTGCCATTAAATGCTGTATAGCATGTTAAATTACATGCTCTGTTTCAGTTAGTCTATGGTGCTTTATGATGCCCTGCAATACAATATTTGATCCCAGATGACCTGTTCTTATCTGGTACATGCTGTCCTGAAAGATTGCTTATCATGACCTGATACACAACAGTACATCCTGGTGCATCTGATTGGTCATGGTTGGGTTTTAAATGGCACTGTGAAGTGTCTGAAACCATACGGCATCTTGTGGGATGGCGGGGACTTTAATATGATTAGTATGTAAATCAGTCTAAAGGTATAATGCGTATTAGTAAGATATCTCCTAGTATTGCTGATCACAGAAAATAGCAAGGAACCATGTGACATGGTGCATCGTGTGTTGCTGTATGACTGCATAGATGCTGCTACTGCTACTTCTTTTTTCATGCTGACAGTGGGTGAAAAGCTGATGTACAGGCATGAGCTGAATGTCTCCCAAATTATAAATTGTCTCAAAAGTATGTACAAAACCAAGAGTTACCAAAATATGAATCCATTAAATGCTGATATTTCAGGTCCATGGTTTGGCGTGTGTGTGTTTTTGTGGTAGATGTACATGCTGTGTGGACAAAGATGCAAGCATGTAGTGTTGGTCAAATCAAGGTTAGCCAGAAGATCTAAACATAAGTGAAGAAGCTTTGCTACAAAGGTTTTTCTGTCTTGATTGAATAGTGTGTTTGTATGTGGTAAACAATCCAACTATGCCCAGAAATTTCAGATGCGTTTTGCTGCATAGATGATTTGATGAATAATAACTCAAAAGCCTTGTTGATTCTTCACTGTGTGCTTGTGGTGGATTTGTGTCACATGTTTGAATTACAGTACTCTGAATAGTTTATTAGATGTTGTGGGCCTGCTATATTTCTGTTTTGGCCTTGTTTTCTCTTCTCATATTTCTTTCCATTTATTACTATTGAAGTTTGCTGCTATTTACAGTTCACCAAGGAATAGATGATGTAAGATGCTAAACTCTGTAGCCTTTAGGCTGACTGTACTACTTTGTAATAATTAAGCTAATCTTTATTCAAGCTGATTTTAAATGTCACTTGTGTTTATTTTCTGGTACTTCTGTGTCAGAGCTTGCCTAGAGGAGCAGCCCTTTTACAGGAATTATTAAAGTCAACAATCAGTTTTCAGGCAGCAATCAGACTGGTTTATGCCCTTACAAATATTTTCATGAGGCCAAAAAACTTCTGTTAATAGAGATTGTATGGGACATATGACTGGGAAATATAGCCAAAAATATGACATCTAATATGACAATATATAAAATATATTGATGATGATATATTTTAATATGAATATATTAAAATATTCAACGCAATTAATGCAGCATCCGGGGTTTTTTTTGGCTGCGCTACAGTACACTACATGATCACGGTATCTTTCATTCAAGTGCTATTAAACCATTCAAGTGTGAAAAGACGCGCTGTCTGTGAAGCGGCTTTCTGTGAACAAACAAACGAAGCGCACACTGAATGCCGCTTCAGACAGCGTGCCTGTGCCACTTTGAGTTCTCTTTCACGATTCCCAGTTGTTGAGTATCCTCATAAGCACAGTCTTAAATGGGTAGAAAACCCCCCATATATATATATATTAAAGGCACAGCTAAATGTGACATTTATTACAATTGGTGTGAAGACTGTTTTAAGCTCACTTAATAAAGTTTTTTATTATAGTAAATTTATAGTATTTTTGAAAGCCTATTTAATGTTAAAATTTATAGCTTTCAGTTATACTGTAATGTTGAATGGCTTTAATTAATGGCTAAAATTGAGAAAAAAATCGATTTAATTGAGACATCAGTATCAGTACTTGGAGATTCAATGTGAAAGGAATACAATATAAAAAATATATTAAAAACTTCAATGTTAGGTGCAATTAATCGCGATTACAGAAAAATATGTGATTAATTAGTTAATTTTTAACTGATTGACAGCACTACTTTATAACCTTATAAAAGACAAATATAATATTACATATAATAAATATTACATGTTAATTTGTTAAACATTTTTTACTGCAACTTTCTAATCCAGTACAATGAGACTTAAAGGGATAGTTCACCCATTAATTACTCATCCTCAAACCATCCTAGGTGTATATGACAATCTTCTTTCAGACAAACACAATCGGAGTTATATTCAAAAATGTCCTGGCTCTTCCAAGCTTTATAATGGTAGTAAATGGCGGTCCTGATTTTGAAGTCCAAAAAAGTGCATACATCCATCATAAAAGTAATCCATACGACTGTATGGATTAATAAAGGCCTTCTGAACCAAAGCAATGATTTTTTTGTAAGAAAAATATCCATAATTTAAACTTTATCAACTAAAATAACTAGCTTCCGGCAGATTGCCTACGCAAGTCGACTTGCGCCAAAAGAGTAACCACTGATGCGATGTAGGATGTAGGAGTATCGTAAGCTTTGACGCCTCTTGCGGTTCAAACAAATAGGGCTGGTCAACAAACTCAAGCTCCTCTTCTCTTAAACCAAAATCCTCCAACATTTCTCTTTAAAAATTCTCATTTTAGACTTCTAATTTGTAACTGGTGTTTTGTTTTGCTCTGTCCTCAATACGTCATGCGTCAGGTCAGAGGTCACTCTTTGTCCATAAATTGATGCGTATAGTCGGAAGCCAGTTATTTTAGTTTATAAAGTTTAAAATATGGATATTTTTCTTACACAAATGCATCGCTTAGCTTCAGAAGGCCTTTATTAACCCCCCCGGAGCCGTGTGGAGTACTTTTTTGATGGATGGATGGATGCGCTTTTTTGGAATTCAAAATCAGGACAGCCATTCACTGCCATTTTAAAGCTCGGAAGAGCAATGATATATTTTTTATATAACTCCGATTGTATTTGTCTGAAAGAAGAAAGTCATATACACCTAAGATGACTTGAGGGTAAGTAAATCATGGGGTAAATATAAATTTTGGGTAAACTATCCCTTTGAGTGAACATTGCTATTAAAACATCTTTGTCTTAACTCTCCTTACTCGCAAGAAAGGATTCTACTAGTGTAAGGACACTTTCTGTAAGAAATGTAATTTGCAAATAAAAAGCACATTAAAATCCTCACTGTATTCACTGTTTCTATGTCATGTAAACTGTTATCAATAGCAAAGTCATTGTGACTATACTGTGAATATTCAATGGGTCACCCAGCCCTAATGTAACCTGGATCAGTGTCATATCATGGGTTGCGAAAGCTAATGTCATAGTATGAGATAATATCTTCAATTATAATAAATGGCATGGTTCTTTCTGCTCTTGATCCGTAAATGCCAGTGGAAATCAGTAGCTTCTTGGCTACTCTATGTGGGTGTGAGTCACTCACATGTATCTCCAGGCCTTTTGTGAAACTTGTGATTAATGTTGTTCTGGTACTGCCAACGTTTTCAAAGCTCTGTTCGGCCGATTTCAGTAGACCATATCAAACATGCAAACCTATCTCATGAGTGAAATAGCTTTTTATAATCTGAATTCTGCAGTGAATTAGATTCACCAGCAGATGCAAGGGAATACGTATATATGTTGAATATTCTGTGTTATTCTGTGTTCGTTTTTGTCTGAACGCATTGTGCATTTGACTTTGAATTGTCAGACGTTTGCTTGTTCTGTTCAATTTGAAGACGGAGAGTCTAATTCTGCTTTCTGTGCAATCTGGAACATGCTTCCTTTTCTCTCTCTGTTCTTCAGGATTTTGTTTCAGGACTACAGCTGTGTCAGAACTCTTGGATCTATTTTACAGTTATACAGATCATTTTAGAATTTAGAATTCTGGCATTTTATTCTGTAGATTTCTAGATGTCTCATTTTAATAATGATCGAATGTTTTTGAAAAAAGAAAATAAATCTAAAAGGAATATGATTGGTTGAAATAAAAAAATTATATTCCATTATGTTGAAATTTTTCATTAATATTCAACAAATCAATTGCTGTTTGAGCTGTGTGAGTTGAAGCTGAAGAGTGAATGAACAACGATAAACTGAAGCGCTGTCTATATATATATCAGTGTTTCCCTCAGGATTTTGTGAAACTGTGGTGGGTGGATCTCGGTCCATCTAAGGGGGTCCGGGGGCTCCCCGTAAGAACATTTTGTACATTTCAAAGTTTTACTATAAGTAATAAATATATACACAACTCCTATATATATATATATATATATATATATATATATAGGTGTAATGGTACACAGAGTTCAGGGTTCGGTACGTACCTCGGTTTTGGGGTCATGGTTTGATACAATTTCGGTACATTTACATGTCCGGCACCCGAGGCTTCCCATTTCCAGGATACGCATTTCATTACTGGACTGTAGTGAGACTTACACAACATAAATCAGCACAATGCCAAATGATTTTGTCTCGTTATAAACAACTTAAAATACGAATTTATTGTCATACAGATAAGCGCAAGACATCATTCGAAACTGTAAAGGTTTTTTATTTGTGTACTCTCACAAAAAAACAACAACATTGTGCTTTTGTAAAATAAAGAAAACAAACAGGACGCTGCTTTCTGCCGTCCCGGTTTCCTTTTCGTGAAGCTTGTGGAGCGCGTCACAAAAAATAATCGTAACTTAGCATATAGACCTCATTCAGAGCAGTGCCATGATAGGTATTAAAGCATGGCTGTGAGGGATAGACTTACCTTGTTTTCAATGGCATCCGCTTGGAAAGATATTTTTGGAGTGTTGAAAAACACATTAAAATACAGTACAATCCACTGAAGAGATATATGTCTATCCCTCACAGCATCTCTTTTATTCCCGTTAAAAATCAAAGATGGCGCTGCTGTGAATAAGACCTATAGGCTACTAGCAAGCTCTTGCGTGCCATCTGAACTGTTTTGGGTTGGTGGTGCATAGATTGTCTCTTCTTCTTCTGCTCTTTTTCCTGTTGTGGCGGTTAGCAAACAGCGTTGCATTACCGCGCAAGCCACCTTCTTGATTAGAGTGTGGATCGCCTGTGACTGACTGTATTCGTCGTCTGACTGTATGCACTGAACCGTGATGTCCATACCGTGGCGGTTCGAGATGAATACATGTACTGTTACACCCCTAATATATACAGTATACATAAACTCAATATTACAAATAATATTTGCACAAATTAACTTGACTGTGCAAGTCAGAATTTGCAACTCCCATTGTAAATGCGCTCTTATCAAAAACTGCACAAAAAGGGCAACTGAAGCACAAATAACCTACAAAATTCTATTACAAGAATGTTCTGATTATACTGTTATGTAAATGACAGACTGGCACGGCTTGCACTTTATTGTATTTTCATTCTTTTTTTTCTTTTCTTTTTTTAGTCACCCGATCATCGTTTTTTTATGATCAATCACTGCTGTCACTTTCAAGTACTTGGGTACTTGTGCCCATACCTAAACCAAATGTTAGAATTTTTTACTATTGAATTGTGAGCTAAATCCACAGAATTTAAGAAACATAATAAAACATTATTATAAGCTTAATTATCTCAAATTGTAAGTTCAGATTGTAAGATAAAGTCATATTATCCTTAATCATTCCTCAGAATTTGTTCAAATCTAATCTCTTGAATGTAGAATCTCTTGAGACCTGAGAAACAGTAGAAGCAATGACACCATGTCCCGCTGTGATTGGAGAACTTTTTTGGAAAAGATCCTGCCCCCTCCCCTTCCCCCACTTCCAGACTCACTCAGCTCAGCATCCTCAATGACAGACAGCTGGACCAATCACGGGACATGATGATGTCTTTAGAGCGTACATTAGGTGTGTTCAACTTAAAGCGATGCTGCGTTTAGAGAACAGACGGCTCTGTATGCTTTCAAATCGCTCTATCTATCTATCTATCTATCTATCTATCTATCTATCTATCTATCTATCTATCTATCTATCTATCTATCTATCTATCTATCTATCTATCTATCTATCTATCTATCTATCTATCTATCTATCTATCTATCTAGCTATCTATCAGCAACCAGTCAGACCTCGCCAGCAACCAGCTCAATCAGCCAGTGCTGATCCCCTGCAACGCTTAGCAATCAGCTAGAAAATTCTAGCAGCCAGCTAAGACACCCTAGCAATGCCTAGCAACCAGCCAGGACACCTTAGCAGCTCCCAGCAACAAGCTAGAACAATCTAGAAATGCTTAGCAATAGTCAGAACTACCCAGCAACCAGCTCAAACACCTTAGCAACCAGCCAGATTACCTTAACAACACTTAGCAACCAGCCAGAAAATTCTAGCAGCCAGCTAAGACACCCTAGCAATACTTAACAACCAGTCAGAATATTAGCATCCAGCTAGAACCATCTATCTAGTTTTTCATTCCATCTTCATACTCATTCCCTTCTCCTTCATCTTTGTGTTTTCCATCCAAACATCGAATTTTTCCTGTTTCTTTCTCCGCTCCCTCTATCTTTTTGTTTCTCCCCGTTTCTATCTGTCTTTGTGTTTCTCCATCTGTTTCTCTGCCTTCTCTCTCTCCTTCTCTCACACACTCTGCAGTACAGGGGAGCAGGCGACTTGTGCCAAAAGGAGAAATGCTGCACTGCATTATGAAACACAAATGCACACACGTATGGACACGCACACGTGCACACACACACACAGTGACGGCTCTGTGACGGAAAGAGGGATGTAGATCGCTTTGAAAAGAGATTCAGGAGTGAATTTAATTTCATGTGTCACTGCAGGGAAGAATGAACCTTTACACACTGATGCAGAGAGAGAGAGAGAGAGAGAGAGAGAGACAGTGAGTGTGTATGCGTGTATGTATATGTATATATGTGTGTGTGTGTGTGTGTGTGTGTGTGTGTGTGCCCGCCCTATTTTAAGAGGCTGGACTTCAGCCATGGCTCTGAAGAGACAGATACTCTCTTTACTTTGATCTCTTTCCATCTTACACATACACACTCAGGCAAGGATGATGGTTGAGGGCCAGAGCAGTAACAAGTCCATGGATTATGTTACATTTGTGTGTGTAGGAGGGCGAGGAGCTGATCCAGGAACAGCCTGAGTTGCGATCGGTGGTGGAGGTAAAGTTGAAGGAAATCAGAGAGTGCTGGTCTCACCTGGAGAACACCACCAAAGTCAAGGCTCGCCAGCTCTTTGAAACCCAGAACCACCGCACTATCGACCTCCCCACCAACAACCTCAGTGACCTGGACCAGCATCTCAATGTCATACAGGAGCAGCCGCCCACACTAAGCTCTGCCCAGACCACTCAACCCACCCTCCTTCAGCCCCGCCCCACTTTTAGCCAGCAGCTCCAGAGGATAAAAGTGAGACCAGAAACAGTCACTAAATGATATTTCTTGATTTGGCAAATTGCATGTCCATTTGTAATTTCACTTTATCCTCATCTGTTAGTCGTTGGAAGCCCAAATGCAGCTTTATCATGGTGTTGGCGAAGTCAGGGGCAATACTGATCCCCGGAGACCAGAAGTAGAAGAGCAAGGAGGTGTGGTGGAGACCCGAATTGTGCGTCTTATTGAGCCTCTGAAGGAAAGGAGGCGGATCCTTCTTGCCTCAAAAGAAATGCACCAAATCACCCAGGACCTGGAGGAAGAGATTGTGAGTGTTTCTTTCTTTTCTCCATTTAGTTTGTGGTGCTTCCTATTACTATTTGCTCATTGCTCATTTAAGTATTAAAATTTGCACATATTGCGCTTTGGACATTATTCTGCTTGTTAAGGAGTGAAGTTATTACTTTTCTAAGCAATTGAAGAGCAGAAAAAAATGTCCAGCTTAATAATCACGTAGTTACTCCCTAGAAAGTTAGCTATTAACTCTCAAATCCTTGAAATTGCATAAGGACATTCTAAACAAACTTAAGAACATAGGGCTGCACGATTTTGGGAAAAATCGAATTGTGTTTTTTCGGATAAAAATTGTGATTGCAATTTTCAAAAAGTTCCAAGTTTGCTGTGCTTTTTTTTACTTTGGCTGTGAATATATATTTCACTGTGAAATAAAAAATAGATTAAGAAAATTTTATTTTACAATTTAACTGTAAAATTACAGTACTAAAATTATGTCTGTTTTCATTTATTAATTTTCAAACGTTAAATGCCCAAACTTTTATTTTGAGAAAAAGCAGTTTTTATTTCAGTTTCATCATGCAACCCTATCAGAAAACCTTAACAACTGCATAGCTATCCCTTGGTAACTACTCACAAGTTCATGAAACGATTTGTATGTACTTTTACTATACCTAAAGCCCTCTATTTCTCTATTTTTTTTTTTTTTTGTAGATATGGATTCAGGAGCGGTTACATTTGGCCTCATCTACAGAATATGGGACCAATCTGCAGAGTGTCCAGCATTTATTCAAAAACCATGAGGTGGGAGTTACAAACCTGTTGTCAGTAAAACTGTTGTCTTCTTTTCTGAACTCTGATGTTGGACACAATTCTGGGACATTCTCAGACAGGTAGTGTGATAAAGAATAAAGACAATCACTGTGGGATATGCTCCGTTTTTACAATTAGTCACACTAAAGTAATGTGTTAAATTAACAGCTTTAATTTTAAGCCTGAAGTCATTATAAATGCCAAAGAATGGAGGCAAAATTTCAATCACCTACCCACATTTTTTGGGAGAAAGTGTCCATCTAAACAATTTGAAAGTTTAGCTTTGATCACAGTAATCAAATAGTCAATGCTGCTCTTTCCTTTGATACTTTTTGGAAGAGGAAGCGAAATAAATAAAATAAATAAAATAAATAAGAGGTCTGGGAATTTATTTATCTCAGTGCTGTGTTGCAGGCCAACAGCCAAATAAATATACAAATGGCGATAACTGTACTGATAACTATGAGTTTTAATAATCTTTTTAATTCTATGAGAACAGGGATGCCCACAGCAGACAAGATAACTGCAGCGTGTGCTTATAATAAACAGAATGTTATTTTTCGTTGGTATGGATGCTAATATGGTTATTGTTATAGTAATCATTCTTGGTGTGAACTTGCATTAAAAGCCAAACTATTCATTTATTATTAATTTTGATACATCATTAGTCATTTTGCAGATTTCTGGATATTGTTGTGGTTTAAGACCGAGGATATGGTCTGGTTCTCATGGCTTCCAGTGATGAATTTTGATTGATATTTTACTTGTGTAAATAATTGGACATGTAGGCGCTGCAGATGGAGATGCAGGCTCGGAGAGGGCGGGTCGAGGAGGTGCTGGACAGGGCAGAGGCCGTTGCTGCCTTGAGGACCCCAGAGGTGGAGCTTGTGCGGGAGGGGGCGGGGCACGTGAGGCAGCTTTGGGAGGTGCTCCAGGTAGAGATGGAACGTCGCACAGTGATGCTGGATGCTGTGAGTCACGCCCAGCAGTACTATACCCAGGCAGCGAAGGCCGAGTCTTGGCTCAGTGGACAGAAGCTTCAGGTCCTCAATGAGGAAAACGGAAACGTATGTAATGTACCTAAAACTCAATCCATCTATCACTTAAATCAGGGGGTTTCAAAGTGGGGGCCGGGAACTCCCAGGGGGCCGCAAAGGAGTGCTAGGGAATCTGTGGACATTTAAAAAAAAAAAAATAATAATAAAAAATATTAATTGTATTTAAAAATAAATGAAAGTTTGATTACAATTTTTTTTTTATTCTAATAATAATAAAGAAAATAAAAGAGCGAATAAATAAATAATGCATCTAACAGTACAGTTCTATGAGTAAAAAGTAACAATGAACTTAATAGAAAATAGATATCTTTTAAAATAATATTTAGACATTTAGTATATACATTTTTCACAATATAAATTAGGCCTTTATGCAAGAAACTAAATAGATGCCTTTACAATTTTAGGATGGGGGACCCTCTCATGAGAATAATCATATTTTGGGGGTCCATGGAATCTAAATGATTGAAATCCTCTGACTTAATTTTTGCTGTTTTTCATACGTCATTATTCAGCATCATTTAGTTAAGGTATTATAGTGTGTTAATACACTGGCATGTGTATGTGTGTGTTTATTAAAAGTTTTCAGAATATAGACTATAGAAGGGTTGTAAACTGTAGTTGATACATTGTGGTCTGTTTGTCTTTCACTTTGTAAACCAAGATACTCTCTCCCTCTCTCTCTCTCTCTCTCTCTCTCTCTCTCTCTCTCTCGCTCGCTCTCTCTCCTCTTTGTAGGACGAGACCAGCACTCTTAGGTTACTGAAAGAGCAGTTGGCTTTAGAGCAAACAGTAGAGAATTATGCAGAGACAGTGGGCTCACTGTCCCAGCAGTGCCGTCGAATGCTTGAGTTGGGACATCCAGACAGGTAAATATAAATGTCTCATTTACACCAAGTCCAAATCAGGCACACTGCAACAAATCTCTTCCATGTTAATCTGAGTTTTTGGCCTAACTAGCCACGACAGTGGCAGGCTCTACATTTTGTCGGTTTCTTGGTTTCTATTTCTGTTGTATTGTTCTGTGTAGCCCCTCCCACAATAAAAACTAATTGGTCCAAAATTACATAGCCAGAAGCTGCATTTTACATATCAGTCAATCACTTTTTCCGATTTGCATAATCAAATATTTGATTGCGCTGTCCATCAGGCTCTGGCATACTATACATACACTACCATTATTGTGGTCAGAATTTATTTTTTTTTTATAAATGAAAACTTTTATTCAATAAGTATGCATTAATTAGATCAAAAGTGACAGAAAAGACATTTAAATGGTTTCTGTTCATCAAAGAATTCTGAAAAAGAATGTATAATGGTTTCCACAAAAATATTAAACAACGCAGCTGTTTTTAGCATTGATGATAATAAGAAATGTTTCTTGAGCACCAAATCAGCCTATTAGAATGATTTCTGAAAGATCATGTGACACTGAAGACTGGAGGAATGGCTAATGAAAATTCAGCTTTGCCATTACAGGAATAAATTACATTTTAAAATATATTCAAATAGAAAACAGTTTGACATTTTTATAAGGATTTACAATATTACTGTTATTACTGTTTTTGATCATAAATTACATTTTAAAATATATTCAAATAGAAAACAGTTTGACATTTTTAGAAGGATTTACAATATTACTGTTATTACTGTTTTTGATCAAAAAAAGCAACCTTGGTGAGCATAAGATACTTCTTTTGAAAACATGAAAAAACAACCGACCACAAACTTTTAAATGGTAGATTTATCGATTTGCAATAAATGGAGTGTGGCCCTCTCTCAGAATTTAACCTCTGTCTATCTTTTTCTTTCTCTTGCTTCTATCTCAGTGAGCAAATCACCAAACAGCAGGCTCACATAGACCGGCTGTATGTGTCTCTGAAAGACCTGGTGGAACAGAGGAAAACAAAGCTGGAGCAGCAGTACTGGTTGTATCAGTTGAAGCGAGAGGTGGAGGCACTGGAGAAATGGATCTCTGAGAAGGAGGCCATTGCCAGCTCCACTGAGTTAGGCCAGGACCTGGAACATGTTACGGTATAACCAGCTCACACTTAACTCAGGGATGTAACTATAATGGATTTTTTCCTAAACTTGACTATCTAGCGTCTGCAAATCGACACTTAATAAATAAAATCTGTCGCGTCTACTGATCGACACCGAGCGTCTACAAATCGACACTTAATAACCTTTATACTCTAGCTCTTTGCGTCTTCTGTCGACAACTGGCTGGGTCTCTTACCCTAACTTACTTGCTTCCCTAAACTGACCTGCTGCGCAGCAGTAATAAACAGACAGACATCAGCAAATGTCCTCTAAATGCTTTAATAACGGCCGGGAGAGTCTTCGAGCAGTTCTCAGAGAAACTCTCCCAAGAAAAATCAAGGCCGGAGGATCTCAGACAAATTCCATTGAGAAATCCCACAGTGCACAAGAATACAACAGTTTTTATAGTATAGAGGTATGGCATAAATGTCAGGCTGCATTACATAATTTCCCCACTATTTGATTGGTTCTTCATATACAAACCCCTCTGTTACTAGGTAAAGCAAACTTTGTTTTAATGATGACTTCGTTTGTTAATCACAAGATTCTAACAGACTGTCTAGTTTAATTTCCCAAACTATGTTATTTATACACGCACACAATCAAAGCAACAAGTTTTCCATTGGTTTCGTACAGTACATCCTGTTCAAATGTTAGATGTTAAATAAGGTTAGATGTTAGAAACATGGTTCATTTAATATACAGTTTCTATAATATACTGACTTCCAGTCAAGATGAAATCAAAATGAACCCAAAATGAATTTGCTTTTCCACTGAAAGAATTTTCCTTTCCTGCTGACGTCCCTTAGACAGGAAATAATATTAACCAATAAACAAATGGCTGTTTAGGCAGTGTTTTAAGCTACTATAAAAAAAAAAGTCCCGTCTTTCCCCATTGGATATTTTGTTTCACTCAGAAATGTCTCAACTTCTTTGAGCTCATCTCTGACATGTTGTTTTTGTGTTATTTAATTTTCTCAGGTTCTGCAGGGCAGCTTTACTCGGTTCTCCTCTGAGACACGTGCAGTGGGTCAGAAACAGATGGATTCTGTCAATAAGATGGTGAATGAGATGATTGACTGCAGTCACTCTGATGCTGCCACCATCGCCGAGTGGAAGGACGGACTGAACGAGTCCTGGGCGGATCTTCTGGAGCTCATGGAGACCAGAGCGCAGATGCTCGCAGCTTCGTACCAGTTGCACAAGTTCTTCACTGACTGTCAGGAGGTATACAAGCACACATACAACCATAAAGCATGTTTTTTAAACAAATTCACAGTTAATTGACATATTGAAGGATCATCAATATATCTGTGTTTTGTAGGTGCTGGTCCAGATTGAGGGAAAGATGAGACAGCTGCCAGAGGTGAGGTCCTGTCAGGTGAGCTCGGCCAACCCTGGCACACTGCAGAGACTTCTGCACTCTTTCGAGCATTCCCTGCAGCTGCTGGTCTCGCAGGTAAGACTCACACTAACACACGCGCACACAAAACAACAACACCTGTTCTGATCAGGTGCAGCCGCCACGATAAATAAGTGTTTCGGCTGGTTCGTCCTCCTGACCCAGCAAGGGGTGGTTCCCATTTCAGCCAATGAGCACAATAAACACAGTTACAACCATCACAGAGTGCTGAATACTTGTATTGAATACATGAAGTATTGACATGAAACGGAGTGAAACAGCTTCTCGAACAAGAAAAAATGTAGGCTGGGACTTCATATTGTCTATTGGGAATTGATTGGATTGTTGTAGTTTGCTATTGCTGTGATCTCATGTGAGTGACAGGTTGTCCCGCTCTCATGCCAGTAAACAAGTAAACAACGGAGGAGAGAAGAGGGAGAGGGAAGTTATTTTGATTAAAGATTATGAGGGCACATGATTTTAAAAAAAAAAATGTGTTCAGGTAAATCATTTAATAATGTATATTCCTACATGTATATTCCATAAAAATTCCATAAATAAATAAAAATTGTTAAAAAATTTTTTTTCATAATTACTTTAACCAATCAGAATAAGTTAAGAGGGAAACAAGTAGCTTTTAATTCAATTAAATTTAAATGATGGTTAGTTTTAGTTTTAAGTCAAGTTTTAATAAAAGCATTTGCTTGATAACAAATACCTTTGTTTTTACCTTTGCCCCCTCAGGTGCGCCAACTACAAGAAAATGCAGCTCAGCTGCGTGCAATTTACGCCGGGGAGAAGGCAGATGCCATTTTTTGCCGTGAGCAGGAAGTGATGCAGGCCTGGAAAGAGCTCCTCGTTGCATGTGAGGGCAGCCGTGTGCAGGTTACCACTGTAACCGATAAGATCCAGTTCTTTGCTGTGGTTCGAGAACTGAGCATGTGGATGGATGGAATCATGGGACAGATTGGTTCGAATGACGATGCCAGGTACCAGATCATTTATAGAACTATCGGAATCATCCTGAATATACCGTTGGATTTAAATTTTAAACCAATCACGATAGACAATGTTCATCAGGATAATGTGTGTGCATGTTTCTTGTTTGTGTCTGGGCGTGGGTTTCGGTGTTGGGTGGGTCCTTGTGTACGTGTCAGGGACCTCTCTGTGCTGGAGGGCATGATGTCCCAACATCAGATTTTGAAGAGCAAGATAGATAACAAGAGCAAGACCTTTGTGCATTGCGTGGAGATGGGAAAGATGCTGCTCGCTGCACGCAACCCTGCAGCTGAAGAGGTAGACACATAACTCAAACACTGAACCATTTATGTGCACACCTTAAAGGGATAGTTCACCCAAAAATTCTGTCATCATTTACTCACCCTCATGTTGTTCCGAACCTGTATGAATTTCTTTGTGAAGAATGAAGGTAATGAAGATATTTTGAAGAATGTTTGTAACCAACAAATGTTTGGTTACAAACATTCTTCAAAATATCTTCATTTGTGTAAAGCAGAACAAAGAAACTCATACAGTTTTGGAACAACGTGATTAAATAATGACAGAAATTTTATTTAATCTCTTTAAAACATGCAAACACATACATAAAACCAGAGAAAACCAAAGAAGTACCAAAAAACTTTACTGTGTTTTAATCACTATGTATTTTAAAACTTTATTGTAAAAATTTTTTTTTTTTAAGTGTCACTTGATCCTTCTGAAATCATTTTAATTAAAAAAATTCAGTAGTGTAAAGATCTAAGGATATAATTTTCTTCTTTTTGTTATGTGACAGTCACATTAAATACGTTTTGAAAGACATGGTTTAAAAAAAAAGCCATTGTTTTGGTGCTATTCTTTCGTGGCGCATCTTTGCATTGAATACACCCATCTTGTGCCCCTGCATAAAACATGGATAATTTGCCATCCGTGTTCTGCTCATAAATGATTATAATATCTATACTCTCTGATCCAGGTAAAGGAAAAGCTGGAATATGTCATGGCAAAGCAGAAAGACCTGAATGAGCGATGGGAACAGCACTGGGAGAAGCTTCAGCAAGGTCAGTGATAACTTTGTTGTAATATCATGTCAAATGTCTGCCAGTTTAATCCTCCTTCAGAGTTATCCATAAGCTCTATTTGTGCCCTCCAGCCCAGCAGAGGCTGCAGTCTACCCAGCCAGGATTGGCAGAGCAGTCCTGGCTCACAATCAAAGAACCAATCACTCCAAACACTCGTGAGACAGGGGGCGGGACAGACGAGGTAGAGGAGCTGATTCGCCGGCATGAAGCATTCAGGAAGGCTGCAGCCACATGGAAGGACCATTTCAGCTCATTACGACAGGTCATTATGGAAACAAAGACTTATAAATAACATAAAATGAAGAACTAAACACTCATTGTTTAACATTCTCTTTCTCCTCCATCTGCAGGCAGAGAAGATGAAGGAGGAACTGAACAAGCCACCTTCTACCTCCTCTCTCCTCAGCAGGCAGATGTTCCCTCTCTCCTGTCTTGTGCCCAGCTCCTCTTCCTCGTCCTCGTCCTCCTCTCTTTTCCGTAACCCTCTTCAGGACTCACTTCTGGAGTCCAAGCCTGGGCCGGACCTCATGCACGGCACAGAACACATGGTGGCACACACACTCGCTCAACGGCTCGGGTCCACCCTGAACCCCTACACGCCCATTATGAATGGCTCCTCCTACCACGGGCTAAACCAGCCATCAGGGGTTGTGGCGGAGGGGCTTTTCTACCATGGGCTAAAACAACAGGGTGTTTCAGGGTTGGATAATTCCAGCTATCAGGGGTTAAACCAACAAGTTGGTGTCTTGGGGGTGAACAGCTCCAGCTACACTGGACTAAACCAACAGGGTGTTTCAGGAGAGGATGGCTCCAGCTACCATAGCCTGAACCATTTAGGTGCTGTGGGGGTGGTAGAGCCCAAAATAGGATATGCTTGGCAACACCTGAAAGCTGACTGCTTTCAGCCCAAAATCAACCACATTCACAAAGCTGTTCCACCTTTACTGGAGGCTCACCGAGCTCAGCTTGCCAGTGGAGGAGCAGGCGTCCCAGCTCCTCCTATGGGCCTGGACCCCTCCCTGGAGATGATCCACAGCCGTTTACAAAGAGACCCCCGGGGAAGCCGCTCCGACCCGCAGATGGATCACCTGCGGCGGGAGAGAGAGTACCGGCTTGGCCGTCAGACCTCCAGCGAGCAGGAGATCCAGGCGCGACTTAACGAGCTCCCGATGATTGTTAGGCAGGAGCGTTACCGTCGAAGACTGGAGAGACAGTCGTCCAGTGAGCAGGAGGCCAGTGGTAGGCAAAGAGTACAGAAACATGACTCCAGCGATGCAGAATCTGGGAAAGAGCCGTCCGACAAGAAACCATCTGGGTGAGTGTGTGTATATGTGTTTGTTTGGCTATAGTTTGGACAAAAACCTCCTTTCTGTGATGTCCTTAAAGATAGAAGGAATTCATAAATGAAGTAAACGAAATGTACATGTTTTAAATTCTAAAATGCATTAGCTTTTAGAGGTGTGTTTAGGGTTTGGGTTAATGTTAAAGATCCCCACGAGGAGAGTAAAACCTGAAGTCAGCCAACAGTTTCAATGAAGCTTAATAAACAAACCAAGTAATGAGCAGTGCTGTAATTAACTAAAACTATTAAAAATATTTTTTGTTAATTGAAATAAAGTGGGAATAAAGTAAAGTATATAAATATTAGATGGAAAACTAAAATTAGAAATGTTTCCTTGGCAATTAACTGAAATAAAATAAAAATTACTACAACTAAAACTGAAATAAAAATATAAAAATATAAAAACTAATAAAAATGACATAACAAAAGAACATAACAAAATTACAAAAACTTATATATAAAAATAATATAAAAATATAAAAATATATAAAAACCAATGCTAAACCAAATATAAATATTTCTCTAACAATGTGTACAATACTGAATAATGAAATATAAATGATAATGAAAATATAAAAAAACTGAAAGTTTGCAGTGAGGGTTATGTCTATGGTTAAGATTTAGAAACTATAATTAGTTCAATATAAAAGCATGAAGTCAAAAGAAAGTCCCTACCATGAAAAAATAACAAATCTGTTTATGTGTGTGTTCTTATCTGTATATGGGTATCTAACTTCTAAGTTGGCTTTCTCATCTTTTTTAGGGAGAAGCGTTCCACTATGGCTGAGATTGTTGAGCAAGTGCAGGAGAGAGAAGCTTGCCATGTATGTGTCATGTGTCTGTACTGAATTTAATATTTGTCATAAATTTAATTCACATCATACATCACATTCCCCATCACCATTTTAATGCGTCCTCTAAACAATTAGTAATACACTACGTTCAAAAGTTTGGGGTTGGTAAGATTTGTTCTTTTTTTAAAGAAGTTTCTCGCCTTTGAATACATTTTCAAATGTTATTTATTTATTTAATGGCAAATCTGATTTTATTAGCAGCCGTTACTCCAGTCTTCAGTGTCACATGATCCTTCAGAAATAAATTCGAATATGCTGATTTGATGCTCAAGAAACAATTCTCAATATTATCAATGTATTGGATCCCTGCTGAATAAAAGTATTAATTGCTTTATAAAAAACTTGCTGACCCCAAACTGATTGGTAGTGTATATTCAGGTGTTTCTCTTTACTTTTAAATCAGTCCACACACCACTGATTTAATGGTTTAGGGGTTTTGTGCCATTTGTATCATTCAAAGTCGAAATAAGAGTAGACTTACTGCAGGTACAGTGCCTCTGGAGTATCTTGGTCTTGCTCAAGGGCACAGTGGTGATAGAGCAGAATTGTGATCTCAGCTCAGACTCTTAAGTATCTTTATACATTTAATTAGTTAGGTAGGATTGATCTTATGCAAACTTTGATTTAGGTGTATGCAGATATAAGTGAAAGTGTGATACTGTATGTGCATATATTTTTATAAGCAAAGAAAGCACTTGAATGTCATGCAAAACACACCTAATTTTCATATACACACATTCAGTATCAACAAACGGTTCGTACATGCACAAAGAATATCTTCTTTTTCAGGCGAAGGGAGAGGCGTACAGACCATCCAGTAGCCTCTCTGCACCAGGGAGCCGTCTGGATCGCCCTCGAGCTCGTGACCGCCCCAAACCACGGCGAAGACCTCGTCCAAAAGAACCCGAAGAGCCACGGAGGTCCCGTTCTGCGCCCGCTCAGGGTGCCCCATCCACACCTCAGCCTCCTACCCACACTGTCTCACACGAAGGCTTCTTGTACAGGAAACACGAAGAGGAGGGGAAAGAGAGGAGCCCAAACAGGTTTGTTTCTTACTAGCTGCTAATGACTAGTAACTGATTGCAATGTCCTGAAATGATCTTTAGCTTTATTCATGAATTGTTTCTGATCATTATAATCTTATGAATAATCTAAATGCTTTTCATCGCTACTGCTAATACACTAGAAATCATGTTACCTAGCTATTAGCTAATTATGTTAATTCTATCCACAAATAACACTGTTCAAAATAGCATGCATATTGTTAGATAGTAAACAAACACAGTCTGCAAGTATAAATTACATTAATTGATGTACATTAAATTGTTGCTGCATGACCTTCAACCTGCAACTCTAAAAGCTAGAGGTAGATTACATTCTGGTACAGTTAATGATGTATATTGAATGAGCTCTCACTGAATATGATGAATTCAGTGTGATATTAACCCGGCTTTCTACATACTTAAAATATACTACGTGCAGTATAGGGTTACGTTTATATACGGCATACTGAGGTTAATTTCAAATGTAATATGAATAGTCAAAGATGTAATATTCAAGATTATGGGACAAATTTATTTTTGTGTCATTTAAAACCCATATTGATCAACCGTTGTTCTGAATATTGGGGACTTGGGGTCAATGGTGGTCATGGCCCTGTGAATAGTAGTAATGCTTGTCTGATAATAACAATACTAAATGCCTTGGTATGGCCTAATAACTCACAAAGTTATTTCTAACCTTTTGCACCTCCTGCAGCAAGTCGTGGGTTAATATGTTCTGCGTACTCAAACAAGGGGAGATCGGTTTCTACAAGGACGCACGACACAAGACCACACCCTTCAACGATGAGCCACTTCTCAACCTGGCCATCTGCGAATTTGACACTACCAACGGATACAAAAAGAAGAAGAATGTCTTCATTCTCAGGTACAACTGATCTTTAATAATGCTGCTTTGCCTGCTAATCTGCAAAAAACAATGGCAAACAACTATGCAGGAAATGCACTTTCAGTAAACATTCCATTAAAGACCTGTTTTTGTGTTGATTTATTTTCTATTGAAACAGAAAGATATGGGGCAGGACATACTGGAGGATTGACTTAATGCTTTTTATTTTATTTAAAAAAATGTAGGCTTTATTACACTACTTTTCAAAAGTTTGTAAGAATCTTTTTTAAACAACTTAATACTTTATTTCAGCAAGGATGCATTAAATTGATTAAAAGTGACAGTAAAGACATTTATATTTTTACTAATAATTTCTATTTCAAATAAATGCTGTTCTCTTGAACTTTTTATTCTTTCTACAGAATCGTGGGGAAAATGTTGCACAGTTTACACAAAAATATTAAGCAAAACACAATTGTTTTCAACAATGATAATAATAATAAGAAATGTTTATTGAGCAGCAAATCAGCATATTAGAATGATTTCTGAATAATCATGTGACACTGAAGACTGGAGTAATGATGATGAAAATTCAGCTTTGCATTACAGAAATAAATTACATTTTAAAATATAATAAAATAGATAAGAAATTTACAAACAAAACATTAAAAAATCTAACCGACTCCAAACTTTTGTACGGTAGTGTACAGTGCTGTATGTCAAAGCCACAAACTCTTAACTTCATATGATCTTCCCCTTTTAACACCTTTTCCATATATTTATGTGTTTCTAATTTATGTGTTTCTTATTTTCAGGACCACTGCTGAAGGGGACTACATCTTCCTAGCTAAGGATGAGGTAAAGACAAAGCCCCATCTGAGTGAAAAAGATCAGAGTATTTTGTCTATTGTGGCCCTATTACAAGTGTGTGTATGTTCTGTCTTGCAGGAGGATCTGAAAGGTTGGGTCAACAGTATCAACGCAAGCCTGAAAGAGATCGAGGACATTGCCAAGTGGGAGAAAGCCACAAACTCCTCAACTGACCCCGACAAATCAGAGCGCAAGGAGCGTTCTGAAGGGGCGGAGCCATTGGAGGGGGCGGAGAGATCAGAGAGGTCAGAGAAGTCTGAGCGTTCAGACCGATCAGATAAAATAGAGGCATCGGACAAAAGCTCAGAAAAGAGGGACGCATCTGAGAAAGAGAGAGGAGATAGAGGTGAAAGGGAGGAGAGAGAGAGGGGCGAAGGAGGAGACCGGGCTTCTAGGGGTTCCAGGGGTTCCAGCACTTCGGGAAAAAGCAAATGACTCATCTCTCGACACGTTTATTTACTCATCCATCCCTCCATCTTTCCAGAGAGAAGACAGGACTTGCATTTCTCTGTCTCTGTCGCTCTGTTTGTCCTGACAGCCTGATTCCAGGACAGATGTAATTGATTATGTCCCTTGAATGTGTCGATGTGTGTCTGTGTGCGTGTGCCAATGTGTTGAAGAGAACGTCTGTGAAAGAATCAGTATATGAACGTATCCCAGCATCAGAGGGCCCGTTCAGCCGCCCTGCTCGACTCTCACAGAAAAGGCACTTTAGATTATTGAGGATGACTATAGCCCTTAATATTTTAGAAGCGTTTTCTTGAAGCAATATATTGTATGTAGTAACCGATGCCGCTTGTTTTAGCTGCTCTGCTCTGCTCTTCCAAGCGAGTGCGAGAGAGAGAGAGAAAGTGACAGAGAGGACTTCCCGAGAGAGAAATCTGGTGCGGTATTAAGATCGACATCCTTACACAGCCCCACACATGCATACGCACACGCACGGTGCATTATGGGAAAATGTTCGGTATGGAACACCATTCTCTCACCTGAGGCCGCACACGTCTTCCACCTGCTGCTCGTAGTAATGGTTTTAATCATGTGAGACGCTTCACAGTGCTGAGGTGAGCGTGATTCAGTCCAAACTACACTCGACGAAGTCTCAGTCACAATACGTGAATATAATGTGGCAGTGTGTGTGTGAATACAGCTCCAACCAGAAGGAGCTCAAATGTACTATGTATAATCTCATTGATCGTATTTATTAGGTTATCGTGATACGAATTTAAAGTGCAAGGTTATTCTTCCCTGAACTAAGAGGAAGTACGATCAAACACCCCCCTGTACGTGTACAAATATGCTGCTTTTTATCATCTCTGCCCCCTTACATCACTCTTTGATTGTAAAATTAGTACACATAAAATAGGGTGTCTGTGATTTTGTCATGCTATAAAGAAAAAGATTGTATATATATATATTTGTATATATACTAGTAAACGAGATTTACTTCTATGAACTGCAGCGTCTAATTACAAAAAAAATATATCATTTTTATCAACTTATGAAAATGTAACATGTTAAAAGTTGTTTTAAAGTGCCCCTGGCTGAATTTAGACGGTAAACATGCGCGTTAGCCGCCTTTTCCGAGATCTCTTGCATATGGAAACGCAACTTTTACTGTTTACGGTTTGTTTTTTGGCCAGGGCGAAAGATCAGGATTCTTGTAAAAAGAAAAATGACCATTAAAATACTCATCCGAAACTGTTTTGTGTTTAATTTAGATGTTAAGAGAACTGTCTCTTGACAGCAGTTGCAATTAATATTGACAAAGACAATGATATTCCCCCTAAAATAGTTAAAATATATATGTGCAAATTATATTTACACAGATATGATACAAACAAAAATATCAAAGTTAACAAATCATTTTGGTGAGGTCAAGCTTTTCCTCTCTGGCTCTGTTTTCACCACACAAATCTTATCTTCTAAGCTTTAACTCTAACTGGCCTCACTGTCTATGCAACAAACTAGTCCTGTGAATCTAAATCTGTGAATAATCACATTCATAAGCCAACACTGTCAACAAACCTCTGCTTGGAAGATCAACAACATTAGGACTCATCTGATGGATTTTTGTGACAGTTTTTTTCTCACTGTGGGTGCCTTATGAATGCATGTAATAAGCAGATGCAGGCACTTCCTCCAGTATTATGTTCCAGATAAAACATGCATTTATGAATTAAATTAGTTTTGATCACAGAAAGCATTGCTTACAGACACTTGACCCCTGTTCAGATCCAGTTAAACATGCAATATTGCTGTCACATGACACAAAACAGCCCCTTATGACAGCAGAAAACAGCCATGCCCACTCTAGACTGGCTTAGACTTAGTGTGATGGAATCAAATCTGGTTCTGATTGGATGCGTCTTTGATTATAATGTCATAGAAACTGCATAAATGGGGACTACACTTGTTTTGCACTATGTATCTGTGACTGATAAATGTGATTGAATGAATGTCTGTATGTCTCCGTCTAATCTTTGCTGAAGCAAACTCACTCCTGGCAACCAGTCAACCAACTCCCCCTCCCAAAGCATAGCCAAAAACTATTTAAAATCATCTGACTTCACTTTCAGACTCTTCTACATATCCAACATTTGTTTCAGAGTGACCTTGACTATGGTCTGCCTGCAAAAAGCACAATTTCTCCCCAAACAACAATCTGGAGTATTAAAAGACACTGGATGCTGTCCTACACCATGGCCACTGCATTTCCTAAAGTTGCCACATGAGGTCAGTGTTGCAAAGTCATTGCAGAGCTAAAATACCTTATTTGAACTCTTTGATTTTTTTTTTTTAACCCAGAAACATTGACAGACAGGGTCATTATTACACTGCATATTTATCTGTGATTTTTAGACCGTGTGGTCAGTTTTTTGTTTGCCAAGCCTTTCTTTTTTTCATTAGCAGTGCTACTCGCTTATATCCCCAGCTTGACCTCACCAGCAAGTCTATATTTTAATTCATTTCTGAAAGAATGAAAAAAAAAGAAATAAAAAAAAGAAAAGAAATTCAAGCCCTAAAATAGACAGAGAGATTGTGGGTTGCCCTTCTTTATTCAAAGTCAGTTGTTTCACACATTAAATTAAAGAAAAACTATTAAGTTGCATGAAAGAGAATATAGAGGTGATTTCTATGCAACAGCTGTGCATGTTTATCAAAAGGGTTTCAATCTTCAGCAAAGCACTGGGTTTGGATGATGATGATGATGATGATGATGATGATGATGATGGAGATGGAGAAATGAGTGGAATGAGCAGATCACTTGTATAGCTGAAATGAGACATTAAATCATTTATGTACTGATATCTGCACTACTTCATAAATACAGGTTGTATATATCAGTGTGCTGTGGTGTTTTGATTTTGGTGACTTTGTCTTATTTGCAGGTGTGTTTAAATTATATTTATCTATTTATATTATTATATTCATCTATACAAATTTAACTGCAAAAATTGGCCGTTTATGATTACGTTACAGTCCACTTTTAAAGTACCATTATATTTAAATAATAATAATAATAAATATAGCTGCAAGCAGGGCCAAGCAGAATAAGACGACAAGACATGCCAACATTGCTGAAAGTGTCAGACCAACTGCAACAATGAGCAATTAAAGACATTTAAAAAGGATTTTAGGTGAAATGGCTGAAAAATCATTGAAACAGTAATTATTAAAAATATGATTTAATTGATTATCACTTTCGACCAATAGGTGGCGCAGTTACAAAACTGATGTGATGTGGTCAGAGTGAAGTGACAATGACACATACAAAGTTTGGTGTCAATATGTCAAGGCATTGCAGAAATAAAGCCTGAATAGTGCTTTTCGCATCATGCCTCAACTTTGCTGCTGCGCTATACGAAAACGGTTTCGTCAATCGACACGAAATCCATAACTTTTAGTCAGCACGGTCTGGATATGATACGATTCGATTTTGGTGAAAATCGGACAAACGGTCTAGGAGGAGTTCGAAAAAGTAGGTTTTTTATGAAAATCAAGATGGCGGACAGGAAGTTCGGCCAAATAAGGTAAACTTGGTATCTATGTTCTCAGCGTGACCCAAAGAATATATTAAGACCAGTGGCATTTCAATAGGCAGATTTATTCAAAAGTTATTAGCCTTTTTGGAAATTTTGTTATAACTTTTGGCCACTAGGTGGCGCTGTCTCGAAATATTTTGAGTACTTTCAGGGGATGGTGCTGATGGCACATTCTGAGTTTCGTAATATTACACCAATGAATTTGTTTAGTATAGCATTTTATTTCACAAAACTGTATTGGAGTCAATTGGGAATTTCATGTTTTGTTCTATTATAGCGCCACCAAGAGGCTCAGTCCCACCATTTTTTTATGTGTCCTCAGAGTGAGCCCATACATATGTGTGTCAATGTTGGCCAAAATATCTCAATTTGCTTCGGAGTTATAGACATTTATATGAAAAAACACGTAAAAAATGACTGACATGACTTTGATTGGATTTTACTACCCCTTACTATCAATATTTGCGCATTTCGACATTTGCGTTTAGCTATCGACCTATGCTTCCAAACTTCTTCTGACGGTGGTTTCGTCTCGATCGGACTAGCGGTTTCGAAGATATCGGCAAATGTTTTTTAAGCGCTAAATCACAACGCTACACAAACCGTAAACCGTAAATTACTAGACAAAAAATTATATCCTGAGAAAAGTGGATTTTGATGTGTATAGCGCCATAGACCTCCATTCATTCTGCACTCGTCCTGTGAGCGCCCTCATATGGAATCAGAGTGGAACTGCAACCAGTTCAGAAGCCGGAAGTTTACTGAGTGAAACTTCTCGCCTTATTAGACATTCTCTGATGAGACTGAGACTTACTCCATTGAGCGCTAGACCGTAATGCTTTAATCAAAACAATATCCTTGCATACAGCAGCTACTAGTCTGTGAACATTCATTATACAACAGCGCCCTCTTGTGTCCTGGGGATCTTCTTATATCATTACACAGTGGAAGATAAAAATTCTCCTGTCCTAACCACAAATTTCCTGTCAGATAAAAATGACTGGAACCACTTTAGAACTGTGCCAGAGAGACCCACCCAAGATTTCAGTCTATTAATTAATACAGAATGGTTAACGGTGTCAAAAGCAGATGATAGATCTAAAAGAACGAGGACCACAGAGTTACCCGTATCAGTTGCCAAATAAATGTCGTTTAACACTCTCAGAAGGGCAGATTCAGTACTGTGGGCAGTTTTAAAACCAAATTGAAAATGCTCAAACAGAGTATTTACAGCAAGGAAGGATTGAAGTTGAAAAAACAACAAAAAACAGTTTCGCCTCTTGGGCTTCTATACTCTTTGCTTGAACTCAATCTTTTGATCAAACATCACCATATATATGATTTGGAAAAATAAATTAATTAATAAATTAATAAATTAATAAAATTATAAATGAACATTTCTAAAGACAGTTAATCTTTTACATAGAATATCACAAAAATATTAACAACTTGTTTTTTCAACATCTTCAGTGAAAGTGCACACAGTGAACGTTTCAATGGCAAGAACAAAAACAATCTGTGAATGTCCTATTACAGGCGGAAAGGTACAAAAAAGATGTGCAATCTAGCAAGTGCACACATGAACTATAAACAGTTCTAAAATGGAAGTGGTGCCATAAGATCTCAGTAATTAATCAGACACCACCATCTATTGTGTGTGCATTTGTGTATGAGAAGTTTTTTTGTATTTTTTTCTTTTTGTGAGAGAAGAGGCATTGACATAGAATGGAAGCATTAGTCAAAAATTATTGCAGAACACTGCTTGCGTTTTAACCACTTGCTCATCTTCACAGTTTGGTTGTGTGGCCTGCGAACTGGCGCTAACGATTTCAGCAGCTTTCAGTCCATAATGGCGGACGCGCCTCCGCAGCGCCATCTACAGACTGTTACCCATAACACAACAGAGTTTCGCCTCTTGGGCTTCTATACTCTTTGGTACAAGTACAGGCCAAATATACTTGGACTTTTCTCTCAGTTTAAGTCTAGTACACTTAAGTGTAATTTTAAGTATATTTCTGAGAAGTATATTTTTGAGAAGTATATAAAATGCAGACTCAACATATACTTTCTTATTTTTAGTTTAAAAGAAGTATACTAATAGAAGACTTGAATAAACTTGTTTTTCGTAAGGGAAGACATGTGAGGTATAGGCCTACAGATAAAGAGAGAATAATTTTTTTATTTTTTTAAGAGACTGTGTCTCCAAGTTACATTTTAAAGCTAACATCTAGCCACGGTGTAACTTCTCAAATGATTTCACTTTCTGACTTCTATATTGTCAGCATTTACCATATTCAAGTTCGCATCCATCTACAAAAGCTGTGTTAGATACAGCTCTATACCTCTATATGAAAAATACTAAATGAAAAGTAAAAGTCTGGAGTCACAATGGTTACGAAAATCAATGTATTTTGAACTGGTGGAACAAACACCTTTGACCACATAGGCAAAATTTGCAATAAAGCAATAAAACATCAATTTCATACTTATACACCCTCTTTATTGATATAATAATGTTTCATATCTCTTAGTTTTCAGGCAAATATTAGAGGACATGTGCAGACACATAATTCAACTGTACTTAACATGACAGAGTAGACTGTTACTTCATTCATCATTCATATCACTTTTTTTTATAATAATTGGACTTTTTTTTATTTGCACACTTAATTTAAAACTATATACACTTATAAGCACACTTAAAATAATCAATTAGCATTGCAGTAAGTAGTGGTGGACAGAGTGACAGGTGTGTACTGATCCTCAATGTCTTTTTTTTTTTTACTTGATTTTCTGGCTACATTTTTCGGGCAAATTCCAAACCGTATTTTTGCGCCCTTGAAGGGCCCTTCAGGAAGGGGACACCATTTGTAGGTGTGTTCCAAACGAAAGAGAACAACTGGATCCCTTCCACAAGGCCGTTAGCGAATTATACTCATGATTCCTTTTAAAGCTAGATGGCGGAAGAGTTCGAGTTAATTTACAAACAGCAATTCAAGTTGTTTTGTTTTGTTTGTGATATATTTCACACATTTTTGTTATGTTATGTTTAAATAAGTTTCATAGGTAAGAAATGTGTTAATGCAGGGTCAAAAGATGAGAAGGTGAATTTAAAAAAATATTTTTTTAAATAAAATATATGTTTATTTGCAACAGTTTTGTTAACAGCAATAATAAGAAATGTCTGTTGTAAGTACAGCTATTCAGCTGATGGACACCATGCTGCATTGTTATGGGAATATCACAGGTGTAAATAATGAGGAAATTACGTTGTCTTTCGTTGCTCCCTTCGACATTTGCGTTCCAACCAGCCCAGGAATGAAGCATGCTCACTTCCTTTTGGAATTTGCCCATTGTCTGTTAAAAAAGACAAGGGTTTTAAAGTTTAAAGTGTGTTACTGAGCATTAGGACATACAGCAAACAGAAATCATATGCATCCGTTTTTATTAAGTTTAGTAGTGATTTAAATAATATGTAGATGATAGTTAACCTACTTTGACGTGGATATATTTTGACACCTGTTTTCCTCCCCTGATTACAACATGAGCTTACAAGTGACATGTTTTTCAAATTATACATTTAATGGCAGTTTTCATATTTTGAAGCATCTTGTTATATACCTGCTGTATTAACCAGTTCACAGCTTTGTTAAATGCCTCTGAATTCTTCTGACACTCCAGTAATCCTGTATCCTCATTGAACAGACAGTCCACTGTGAGAATGTCTGTCCTGTTGACACATCTGCTGCTGTCTAGTACTGTTTTCTCTGGGTCAAACGTGTGATGAAGCACCACTAGAACAACCAGCTTAGAGTCTGTTCAGGATATAGACAAATTTATATTAGACAAATCTGTTTAACATATGATTAATATAATTTTTTCACTCCAAAATATTCTGAAAAATACACAAACATAGCTATCTTTAACAAGCAAACAGTGTCAGTGAACTCTAACAACCTGTGTTGTCTTTGACATTTTTAACTGCTGCTTCAATGTCAGTTCCAGTTCGAGAAACAATAGGACAGAGAACCAGAACAATGTCACTTTCATCCACTGTAGAAACTTCCCTCAGATTCTCAATTCGATTTTGCAGAGTGTCAATAAAATCCACATGTATTTTTTGCAATTCATTTGTGTTCCCAGTAAAAAGAGTTAACACTTTTACTGCCTCTATTCAAAACCAAAGAAAAAATGGTTATGAATTTGCAGTTATATTTCATGTAGTATACAATTTTGATCATTTATGGGATGTGTCTTAAAGGAAGAGTCATCTTTGATAACAAAGGAATTAAGAAAAATAAAATTACAGTCACTTTAACAGAACTTACTATTACTTTTAGTAGCCATTTTTTCTCTCCTAAACAGGGACACAAGACTCCTAATGAGAGAACAGAATGATTTTAAAATTAAAGGGATAGTTCACTTTGAAATTAAATTTTGGTATGTTTTAGCTTACCCTCAAGGGCATCCAAGATGTAGGTGTCTTTTTTTCCGCAGTAGTTTCAATTTTGATATTTTTAGATCAAACCGTTCTTGTCTGTCAGTCATTTAATGCAGGTCTGTGGTCACTGTCTCAAAGAGCATGCACAGAGTCGAAATTAAAACAATTCCCCATCGTCCAAATTAAACAATTCCCCATCGTAAGTACACATTGATGACCTAAGACACGAAACGAGCGGTTTATGTGAGAAAACTAACAGTATTTATATCGTTTTTACCTCTTGTAACACAGCCACGTCCAAGTGATCTGAGGGCGCGGGCGCTTCCTGCTGTGTGACGTGTGCGCAGACTGGTGCATAGATATATACACTAGATGTCGCATTAAAGACATTCGTTCCAATGAACTGCCGTAGCCAAGGCGACATCTAGTGTATATATCTATGCACCAGTCTGCGCACGTCACACAGCAGGAAGCGCCCGCGCCCTCAGATCATTTGGACGTGGCTGTGTATAAGAGGTAAAAACGATATAAATACTGTTCGTTTTCTCACACAAACCGCTCGTTTCGTGTCTTAGGCCATCATTGTGTACTTACGATGGGGAATTGTTTAATTTGGACGATGGGGAATTGTTTTAATTTGGACTCTGTGCATGCTCTTTGAGGTGGTGACCATAGACCTGCATGATATGACTGTCAGACAAGAACGGTTTGACCTAAAAATATAAAAATTGAAACTACTGCGGAAAAAAAGACACCTACATCTTGGATGCCCTTGAGGTAAGCTAAAACATACCAAAATTTAATTTCAAAGTGAACTATCCCTTTAAACCTCAACATCACCTAATAACTGACATTTCCACAAGATTCTTTTGTTACAACATTCAGAAAAACATGAATATTTATAACCGTGTAGTCTATCATTTTAAAAAGCAGCTTTTATTTTTGTTTCATTACTGATGTGATGTCTGCTACTTTGGACTGTGCCACAGAAAATTTTCATTTGTGAGAACACCTTTAGGCTAGGGGTCACGAAACTAACACGAGCACATTCATAAAGCCTATAGTTTCAGTTTTGTTTAAAAAAAAGTTTTATATTCAAATTGAAAAAACACCTTTCACTGTTAACCCACACAGCTTGAACAAGTAGCCCAATATAATCAGACCTATAAGCTTTTGAGCTTTAATTTCACCTTTTCTTTCAATAGCTATGCAAAATTAGACTTGCACTAGTAAAGAGAAATGTCGAATCTGTATTTTCGGTTACGTAATCACGTGGTCCATGCCGTAGCTGCGGCATAATTGTTTTCGCTAAGCATTGTTCGATCGTATAAAAAGTAATCCAGCGGGACACATTTCCGGATACTCCATATACATCAAGTCTCCTCTGACCACATATTATCTGATTTTGTTAACTAACATTTTGTGTATGAATGTGTTGTGTTCACATGAACTTTACATTTTAACTTTTTTTCACATCTCTTAGCTGAAGACTGAAGCGCAGTGCAGAACTTACTGAAGTGCCTTGAAATGCGCAGCGTTATTAAATGTGTTAGACATAATTTCCATTGTAACAGGAAGACAGGGCGGGACGTACCTACCAGCAAAAAAAGGCAAAAGCTTTCCTTTATATCTCAGCTCACGGCCAGAGCCGTTGAGCTCGGCTAAGCCGCATTTGACAGCTTATGGAGCCGTTCACACAGAACGCATTTTTCCATTCCACTGCGCTACTTTTTTATTATTTTTCAAAGTAAACACGTGCTAGATGGACATGTTTGACCATTGTGCTCGTGTCTCACATCTTTTGCACTGTCTCTCGCATGACGCGGTGCTCAAGTTAAAAAGTTTTTAAAAAACGCATCTGGAAGCCTTGCATATTTTCCCCATTCCACTGCCAGCGTCTCGCGTTTTTCAAAGCCATAACGTGTTTTGTGTATGACATAATGTCATATGTGTTTTCATGTTTTCCTTTTTCTTTAGTGTGTTCTGTAGCTGAATCGCGAAAAACATACAAAACACATCTAAAACAGGAAAGAGCTTTGCAATTGACTGTACAGCTAGATGTGACAAGAAATCAGGTATAATTTTACACTGGTTGCCAGTTGCTGCTCGCATCAAATGCTCTGCTCCCTTTAACCTAAACTCATTAGGGCCTACTTAAGGCTTACGTGCCATCCAGACACTTGCGCTCTGCAATGTTCAGTGTTCAATCTCAAATGTAATGTCAGTTCACTACAATATCCTGTATCTTGTACATGGGTTTGTTTGTAGAATGTTTGAAATGTCAGTCTCAAGTGCAAAGCCAATTGCAACCTCACTCACTCACACACTCACTCACTCACTCACTCACTCACTCACTCACTCACTCACTCACTCACTCACTCACTCACTCACTCACACATACAAAGTCAATTATTCATCTTGGCATATTTGTTATATGGCTATTATTTGTGATGTTTTACTAAGTATATGACTGTTTGTCGGGGTTTACCATATAACTACTTGTCTTGCTGGTTATATTGATATTGATTTGATCTTAAAAAGAGAATAAACAGTGCTGGTTTTCCTGGCAGATGTTATCTGAAACCTTATTCTCTGTTGGGTTCCACAGTGACTATTAGTTTGTATAGTGCTACACTTTGTGTGCTCTCTGCTTTCCATCTTCATTTTGGAGTAAAGAAGTGTATGCGGAGGGGAACATTTTTTTCTCCTCTCCAACCTTTACTTCCCCGTAGATTAGCTTTACCTGCCTATCCACCATTCAGTCGGTACATTTTTTTTTCGTACTCTTTTAAAGATCGGATGGGGGGACTCCATACCTTCGCCGTGGGCCCCCAATTTGCTAAATCCGCCACTGTCTATTGTTCTCATTTGTAAGTCGCTTTGGATAAAAGCGTCTGCTAAATGAATAAATGTAAATGTATTTCCAGGTGTCAAAATCATGTCCGATTCCTGGCTGCATGTCAATAATAACCATGGATCACTGGATCTTTGGTAAGTTGTAAGAAACACTATAACGAGTCCAACCTTTAGTTTAAACTGATAATCTTTTGTTTTAATCACGTTTTCGCTGTTTCACTATTAAAAGTGACGTCAATGCATACCCTCTGCTGCCGCTCTATCTTTTTGCCAGTGCCACTCAGTTGGCGTAACTTCAATCTAGATCTTGTCTAACGCCGTTGCGAAGACCCTCTGTTCACAAAATGTCACAAAACAAAATGCACATATACAATTACTGATGAACACCTTTTATGAGAAGAAAAACTATACGAGGGCAGATTAGAATCCAAAACCTCTGACACGCTTATCATAAATTCTAGGCCACCACAGACAATTAAAGCACACGATTATCTATGCAAATATTTATTCACTAACGCGAAGAATCTTGAGACTAACAACATTGTAGGCCTAGATAGTAGCTGTAAGGATGAAACATCACAAATATGTGACTTCTGTGTCAATTAATGACTTCTGTGTCAATACATTCAACTCAATGTACACTGAAAAAAATGATTCGTTGAATTTACTCCATTTTTTTTATGGTAAGTGGTTTCACACAATTGATTTTAACTACATTTAAACAAATGCATTAAGTTGAACTTATTAAATTTTAGTTCAACTTAATGCATTTGTTTAAATGTAGCTAAAATCAATTGTGTGGAACCACTTACCATAAAAATTTTTAGTAAATTCAACGAATCATTTTTTTCAGTGTAGGTTACTATTGAAATTGATTTCTGGACATTGTAATGCTAATTTATTGTAATGTTTTTCTGCAGTTGTTATTGTAGGCCTACATTTCAATTAAATCATAAATCATATTAATTAAATATAAGCTGAACAAGCCGTCACACTGCTCTGATCTTAACTGACAATTTGTGAATGGTTAGCATGATGACTTTGACTTACCTTTCTTATTCAAATCTCCTTCCTCATCAGCTGAAGTGCAGCTCAGAGCTGAACTTGAACGGAACAACTCGTCACACTGGTCTGATCGCAGAGGGGGACAAATCTTTCACTTGCTCAAATCTTTTTCACAAATCTTTTTCACTGACGTTCTCTGTAACTGCAGTTAAATACCTCCCACGACCAATTCCACCTACGGGGTGGCCTGTGCCACTCCTGATTAAAACTTGGCTGGCCACCCCTCCGGACACCCCTGTTGCGCAAGCATTGTGACCGCATTGACAGCTGACTTTTCTCCGTTCAATAAACTATGATACTGGCACATATGCACACACTCTAGCTGAACTAAGTTGTCACTTCACCTATTAATATGGAAACAAAGATGCCTAGAATAAGTGGACATGGCAACACTATGGCAAGCCATTTTAACATTTAAAGTGTAAGTTGCAGGTTAACCACCACAGCCAATTAATGTGTAAATTAAAGTGCTCTATATGTATATATTTAATTATTTCTGTCTTAAAATGCATTAAAATAACATTTATTGGGGTTTCTTCAAAGGTAGCGTGTTTTTTCAGTTACTGGGTGATGACGTCACAAGAGGAACTCGCAACCCATACTCTGCTAGATTCTTACTGTATTATGGCTATTTGGAGAATGACTGAGGATGTGGGAAACCATCAAATTCTTTATGAACACAGCCCTACAATTTTTAACCGGTCAGGCGTGAGAGAGGGGAGCCATATGGCACTCAAAGAGTTATTAATGCTTGGTGTGAGGAGAATTAGTGGAGGGCTGGCCAGGTGTCCTGGTGAGTAACGTTAGCTACGTTAGAGCTAGTCTAGCCTGGTGCAAACTTAACCCGGATAATATAACGGAACAAGCAAGTATTTTCAAAATATTGCCGTCATGTAGAATAGCAAGGAGGGACAACGACTTAAGACATTATATACTTACAGTAAGTCAGTCCAAATCAGAGCTGTAGAGATGCACACACTGCACAGGCACCAATCGCTAGTCTCATCGACGCCTCAAACGTCATGTAATAATACCCTTCCTCAATCCACGCGTTATCAATTTCTCACGATTTAATTAGCGATGTTTATTGTCAGAAAAGAAAAAGAGAGATCGATGTCCCCATCACTGTGTTTGTGTGGGCTATGCCACCCAGTTGAATCAGCAGTGGAGAGTATGTGCAGCCGTGAGGTGAACGCGTTTTGGAGTTTAGTGGAACAGCTCGACCTGGGACCGGCTGATCTGACGTGCCTGAACCCGTTTGTTTTGCGAATAGCGTATTCTCATTTCAGGCAGAATCACGGTCCCCTTGAAGTCAGCACACACGAGTATGTTTACAATGGAGTTATTTTATCCATAATTTTTTTTATCAAATAAAACATACAACCAACTTTTCTGAAGTTATGTAAGGCGAATATAGCTGCTAGCGTACGGTAACTCTACTAGTGAGTTCCTCTTATGACGTCACGCCCCATCTAGTGGAAGGGAGCGGGAGCGGTTAAAACCACTGTTAAAAGTGCCAACTTTTCATATTATATCAGCATTTTGGAATAAAAAACAATGGTGGGCGGTTCTTATCTTTATGTTTAATAAACACATTGCATTACTTCGTGAAAAATTTAACCTGCAACTTACACTTTAACAGCTAGACTGGATATGTGTTGCAGATATCTATAATTCAGTTTTGCCTAGTCAAAAAGAACATTTCAGATATACGCAACTACATTCTTCCTATCCATAATTGTCATTTCAGATATCCACAAAGACATTCTTTCTAGGACAAATGACATCACTTTTGCCATTCATTTGTATGGGGTTTATCATTACAGATATCTACAATTCAGTTGCAGATATCCACTATGTGAATTATAGATATCTGCAACTGAATTGTAGATATCTGTAATTCTAGTTTGAGATATCTTCAATTTGATTCTGACTAGACATTACTCCAGTTCAAGATATCTTTAATTCACCTCAATTCAAGATATCTACATGTTCCTTTTCAGATATCTTAAATTAAGGTTTGACTAGGCGAAATGACGTTATAGATATCTGTAACTGGAGTTATGACTAGTCAAAATATGGCAAGCCGTTCTAACATTTAATCATTTAAACCGACTAGTCTCTATTTTCATGCTACTAGTACTTATTTTTTTAGATACTAGTATCTATTCCATTAAGTACTAGTACGTATTCATTAGCTACTAGTGCTTATTCTTTAGGTACTAGTACTTATTCATTAGATACTAGTTCTTATTTATTAGATACTAGTACTTATTCCAATAGTGACTAGTTCTTATTCTTTAGGTACTAGTACTTATTCATTAGATACTAGTTCTTATTTATTAGATACTAGTACTTATTCCAATAGTGACTAGTTCTTATTCTTTAGGTACTAGTACTTATTCATTAGATACTAGTTCTTATTTATTAGATACTAGTACTTATTATTAGATACTAGTACTTATTCATTAGATACTAGTACCTATTAAATAGATACTAGTACTTATTCATTAGATACTAGTACTTATTCATTAGATACTAGTACTTATTCCAATAGTGACTAGTAATTATTCTTTTGTTACAAGTAACACATTTTTTTTTGTTTTTTTTGCCATTGACTTCTATGGGGATCTGTCATTCAGATATCAGCTATTCAGTTCTGACTAGTATGAATTCCAATTGTGACTAGTATGTATGTATTAGATACTAGTACTTATTCAATAGATACTAGTACCTATTTATTAGACACTAGTATCTTTTGTAATTGTTACTAGTAACTATTATTTTACTAGTCACAACTGCTTTTTTACTCGTCTTATTTTATGACTAGTCAGAACGCCCACTGGAGAGTTAAATAAAAAATCTTACTAGTAAAATTAAAAATCTCACTAGTAACATTTGGAATAAATACTAGTATCTAATAAATAGGTACTAGTATCTATTGAATAAGTACTAGTAGCTAATTAATAAGTACTAGTATATCTAATTAATTTTGGTCACTATAATCATGACATTAAATTTTCATACCGTCCCATCCCTATTTAGTATTAAACCTTACTTTTCTTGTGGTTAATTCATTTTAATGAAATAAAAGCATGTCATTAAACGCAACATTTATAAAAAATAGAACTTGACCTCATCCATGAACATGATTTTTCGATTCCCGTCTGACTGATTTACATCCACGGTGGAGTTGAAAACGACAGTTCCCATCATTCCACGCTCATAAAGAAAAAGAAATATTAAATTTGTTTTGTCTACATTACAAATTTCGTCTCGTATTGGCAAAACAAAGCTACGCCCACGCAATGCTCCCAACCCGAATGATATAACAGAACTTTTAAAAAATGGCAAGTCAGAATGTATCTGTATATTTTAGGCCTACCAATTATTAATTTAAACATTATTATTATTACTATAACCACCACAATAAATACACACCTTAGTACATTTCCACAGTTAAACAAAAGATTTTTAGAGTTATACACCTTATTTACTGTGATTTGTAATGATCAGTATTTTTTTTTTTATTATACAGGCAAAGATTTAGAGGAAATGCACATTAGCAGATAAAATCTATCAATACAACACACAGATGAAATACAGTATATTAAAATGGACACCACCGAGAAACTTCAATGAAAGTCTCTCAATGAAATACAAAAAAACAAAAACAAATTATATATATTTGCCTCTATATGAACATAAAGCATTGCATTGACAGAAGAACTGAACATTAGTTTGATGGTCATTCAAGCAGCAAGGTGGCGAGAGTTTTACTTCTTTTGTACAGTTATTGTCAGCTCATTTATTTCAAATAATTATTTATTTTCATGCACTAGTAACCAGCAGGATGCGTGAATTATGCAGTATATATGGTTTGTAAATGCTAGTTAATACAGTGGACTTTTGTAGCCTATACAACTTTAAGCACATGCTATAAGTCAACAAAAGACAATGAGACAATAACATCTGATAAAAAACTTTTTGACGAAAGAAAAAAGTTTTCATAGGATATGTAGCTCTCAGAGGCACAGGATCTCTCTGAATGGTGGATGGAGCGATAGGTGTGTATTTATCTTCAGTCTCATTCTACTCCCACTCCTTAAAGATCACTAAAATATACAAAGCACAGACTTTACTGTTATTGTGATATACGATTAATCGTTTGAAACATACTATGTTTAAAGTCTGCAATAGATAATACTTATTCTATAAAATCAGGTCACCTTATCTGCTGTAGAAACTTTGAGTCTTTATACATTTCATTTCTGTTTATTTGGCAGCCACTAGATTTTTCCTCACTAGATGTTTTTCAGATAATTGCTATTAAATATTTTTAATTCTGTGTCCCACTGAATAAGATGAACATTTCACTGTCCTTCATCATCAGTGAAGACCCCATGACACCCATGATACAATGATATCAGTTGCATGCAACAGTCAATCGAGCTAAACAAGTTGACTCCATCTCACTGAGTCACAGACAGTACAGTATAATTTAAATACAATACTGTATACATACCTGGTCCACTCACACAGCCCCTGTTTGTTAGTTCACACTATATTATATGAAGCCTGTCTGGTCAGGTTTTCACTAAGTAGAATTTTTGAACCAGACAGTTTTTATACTAGAAAGTTTGCACTTAATCTCTTCCCAAAAGTCATGTTATCGAATGTGATATATATATAAAATAAAAAGCCTCAGACCACTCATAAGTCCATTGTGTGCAAATGGATCTTTTTCTTTGCTTACCAGAGACAAAGGAACAGTTATTTTCATTGGTTATTTTTGATAAATTTCAGTAACATGTAATGGGGGAATTTACAGTCTCCTCTCGTATGATGTACAAAAAATAGCATCTTGTTTTAAAAATGAATGAGATGACACACATGACATTTTCTCATAGGGATGCAAGCTTGTCCCCTTTCAGCGAAATTCGCTGTTTTGAACTTAAAATATCGAGTTCTACACGCTCATAAATCCTCTTATTATAACAAGCAAAGCGTAGACACAACGTAAATAAGAGATTTGTTGTGCAGTGTGTAGTTAGATATTGATAATGACAGTTTGATTATGACAGTCTTTGTTCAATCATAATCACAATCTGTTAATATAGTGTCTGAAATTAATAAGCTAATTTAGTGAAATCATTTGTTCTACTTTGTTCATTTAAAATGTAATCTTATAAATGACAACTTATTAAATTACATCAGTTCCTCATGCTAAACTTGGACCTCAGAAAGCTGTTGTATGTTCTGAAATACTTGATCTGTTTTACAGAACTGTTTTTAGACAGTAAATTTCAGTATTAAGCAAAAGTGAGTTTGTTCTTACCTGTGAAAGGAAACGTGGAAGGAAACTGGAGGCTCTCCGTTGGTCTGTTTTAAATAAAGAACAGTTTTACAATTATTGTTTTCCTGTGAATTAGGACATACAGCAGAACAAACTAAAATCATAAGCAGCATCCAGCAGAACAACAACAACAAAAAATGTCTTGAGATTAAATAGGCCTATAGTTTTATTTATTGATAAAAAGTGACGTTAACCTACTTTGAAATGGAGATATTGGGATGCCTATTTCCCTTCCCTAAAAAAAATGCAACGTGAGCTTAATTAGTCAACAGTAACATGTTCGAACATTTCAGAGCATCTTATTAAATACCTGCTCTATTAACCAGGTCACAGCTTTGTCAATTGCATCTGAATTCTTCTGACACTTCAGTAATCCTGTATCCTCATTGAACAGACAGTCCACTGTGAGAATGTCTGTCCTCTTGACACATCTGCTGCTGTCTAGTACTGTTTTCTCTGGGTCAAACGTGTGATGAAGCACCACAAGAACAACCAGCTTAGAGTCTGTTCAGGGACATACACAAATCTATTGAAGATGAATTCATCTGAAATACTTAAAAAATGTATAACCTTGAGTAAAAAAAATATATATATATATATTTTTTTTTACAAAAGTGTGATGATCAAATAACCTGTAGAGTGATTTAATTTGTTCAGTGCTGCTTTGATGTCAGTTCCAGTTTGAGAAACAATAGGGCAGAAAATCAAAATAATGTTACTCTCGTCCACACTACCAACTTCCTTCAGATTCTCAATTCGGTTTCCCAGAGTGGCAATAAATTTCTTGTCACAGTTATTTATCTTTCCAGCCAAAATGGAGAACACTTTGACCCGCTCTGGAAAATGAATTGGGATGAATCAAGTAAAACAGGGGAATGTACAAATAAGATCATAAAAAATAATGCAAGATAATAACAACAGTTTTAAAAAATCAATTCCATTCTCTGGAATGCTGTCCTGAAAGATGAGTTATTCTGATCTATTATCAAAAAGTCAAGAATGTAATGTGTGACTAAACAAGCAGTTGTGTAATCCATCATAAGATAAACTTACTTGTACTAAAACTGCAGTTCTCTGTTCTCGGCTTCTTCATAACCACTTGCTGCGATTCATCTTCGTGCTACAGACACACAACTTATGTTGAAATGTAGTCACAGTATCTGGATAAAAACTGTATAAGGTGTTTACCAGAGAAAATGTAAGAGTTTAAAATTTACCTTATTTGATTTGTGTGACCTTTCCTTTTCTTGACATAGTTTTTGTCCCGGCCCTGGGTTTGTAAAACATTTTGTGGTCAAATCTGTAGAAAATTATGTAAAATGATTAGCAACATATAATTAATACTGATTAAATAAAATAGGGTTATATTTGCTGTTAAAAAGTTACTTTAACCTACTCTGACGTAGAGATATTTCGACACCTGCACACCCCTGCAGAGAACGATTACAACATGAGCTTGTCAAGAGCACAGTGACTTATTTTTCAAATTAAATTTATCAGAGCATATTTTACAGAACATCTTGTTAAATACCTGATCTTTTAACCAGGTCACAGCTTTGTCAATTGCATCTGAATTCTTCTGACACTTCAGTAATCCTGTTTCCTCATAGAACAGACAGTCCACAGTGAGAATGTCTGTCCTGTTGACACATCTGCTGCTGTCTGGTACTGTTTTCTCTGGGTCAAACGTGTGATGAAGCACCACTAGAACAACCAGCTTAGAGTCTGTTCAAGGAAATAGACACATTTTTCTAATGTCCTCACGATAAAAACTTTATGTATATTCTGAATAATAAAAACATTATTTATTACTTAAAATAGAGTGAAAATATACTCAATCAACCTGTCTTGCCATTGAATCTTTTAAGTGCTTCGTCAATATCAGTTCCAGTTCGGGAAACAACAGTACAGAAAACCAAAATAATGTTACTCTCTTCCACTGTACGAACTTCCCTCAGATTCAGAAGAATTCCGCTTTCCAATTTGCCAGTAAATTGTTTATCAGCGTCATTTGGTTTACTGTTCCGATGTATGTACACTTTGACATCTGGAAAATTTAATAGCATAGTAAAAAAAGAAAAGAAAAAGAGAGAGAGACAAGAAAATCACATGTTATGGATATGCAGTTCATGTCTATTCTGACGTCACATTTTCTCATTTTCACTCAAATGTACAGTGTATCAGCCTTTTAACCTTATATTATGACATACATAACAACATTACAGTTTCTGTTCTTTCTTTCCCATGAAAATTACATTACATAGCTAATCGGTGTCTATGTTAACGTGTCAAGACGGAGACTGATGACATCTGTAACATTGTCTTTCTATCATTTACTCTAATGATTGCCCTTTAAATGTTCCTATAGCAGATATGATAAATACATTCTAGAATGTGTGATTCATTGCAACATTGTTTGTTATCTACTGTGAATGCACAGCCCTCATTTCTAAATCGTTAAAATTTAAACCTCTTCTTTCTTTCAGTCTTTGAAGATGAAATCTCATGAAATTACCTCATGAAATTATCATCAGACAATATTTAAAGGCAGCCAGAAGAGTGATGAATTGTCTTCAGCAAATGGATGCTCTAAATAAATCTTACCTGAATCCCTGTCTAGAACATCAATTAAATTAACAGTAATAACAGACCAGTTTTATATGATCCCATATGTCCTGCATTAACTGAAACCTTGATCATGGCTGACCTGCTCCATCCACTATCTTCATGTGGATATGCATGTTCATGTAAAGATTTAACTTTGGAATACACAAAAAGTTTTTATTTAGATGTATCCCGACAAACTATAAATGTGACAAACACACCAACCACTGTCCATCAATTTCTGATTTGAACAGAACTCTTTCTGATCTCTTATTGTATTTTCTGGTTTGGTTTCTCTGGTTTACTGGTTTTCCATACCTGTCATTTTTTTATAAATAAACGTTCATAAACAAGATAACCACATTTGATTTATTCTGTATTGAATAAATAAATCAAGTGTCCTGTTTTCAAACTACTTTAAGCTTTGTTATTGTTTTTCAGATGGAGTCTAATGAGTTCCTTGTGTCTGTCATGATCATTGACAAAAAAATATGATATTAGTCCAAACAGATCTTACCTGCCAATAAAGCAGAATTTGCCATTTTTATTCTCTTTTATTTTATTTTATGGTTTGGTTTCCTGTTTCTCTGGTTTACTGGTTTCCATACCTGTCATTGTTTTCACTGGGAGTCTCTCGTTGTCACTCATCCGTTTGCTCAAATCCTCCTGTTCCATGTCGTTCTCCTCAGGCTGTGGCTTTTTCTCTGTCTGCAGCTCTGCAGCATTAATATTCTGATGATCTTCTTTCTGTGCATCTCTTTTTTCTAGATTACAGAAGACTATACACACAATTCCCGATTTAAAAAAAAATCAAGCATATTATATCTTTAATAAACGTTCATATACAAGATAACCACATTTGATTTATTCTGTATTGAATAAATAAATCAAGTGTCCTGTTTTCAAACTACTTTAAGCTTTGTTATTGTTTTTCAGATGGAGTCTAATGAGTTCCTTGTGTCTGTCGTGATCATTGACAAAAAAATATGATATTAGTCCAAACAGATCTTACCTGCCAATAAAGCAGAATTTGCCATTTGTATTCTCTCCTTATCAGTCCATTCTCTGTCGATCCGTTGAAGAGAAGAACATTGTCCAACAACCTTTTATGAAATATAAACTGTGTGAAATACTCATATGACCGTTTAGGTTGATGATACAAGTATTGTTGAATATAGTAAGAATATAATCTAACAACTATACAAGTGAGTAATCAAATTCCACTTGGTTTGATGATCCAACACTCTCCGAAAAAAAAATGTGTAATGACATTGCATTCAGGGGTGCAACAGCGTGTCAAAGGGGCAATACCTTTAAAGGTACATCTTTGTACTTGCTTTACCCCTCAAAGGCTCATTGTGTACCATTACACTACTCTACTAATATGCACCGTTTAGGAGTAGATCATGTACAAAGTTGCCCTTTTAAGGGTACTAGTGGCAAACTGTAACTGCAAATGTTTTTGACAGTAAACTAAGAAGACAAAATTGGACAACAATAACAATGTTCTACTAAACGTGCTCTGGATGATTATAATCAATAAAACAAGATTAAAGAAATCCTCACTGAATGAAGGTGCGGACCTTTTGAGGTTTAGCATTAAGATTATTTATTTATTTTTATTTTTTTACAATGACAGTTGGAAAGGAAATTATTTAAATAATTATTATTGGAGCTAATTTCTTATTTGTTTCATAAATATTATGTGTGTGTGTGTGGGGCGGGGGGGATCTGTATTTATGTATAAAAAATATTGTAATAAAAATACTATATTTTTTTCTGTTACCTTTTCAGAACTTTGTCTGTTTGTTTGTTGCAGCACAGTCTGATCTTCATGAGTCACAGCTGAGTCACAGTAAAATCACAATTAAACATTTAAAGTAATAGAGTAATCAGAAAAAAATGTGATTGGATGGTTTATTCATTTTTTTTATTTTATTTTTTTCGGCACATTGGTCTTAAAAATAAATTTGATCAATAGGTCTCATTTCTCAGTTCAGTGACAAACCAACACTTACTGTAGCAATCCTCTAGATTTCAGTTCATTCTGACAGGAGATTAGAGCTTATGTACAGTAGAATGAGGTTATATGAAACACTCACCTTTTCTTACTGTTATCTCCTCTGTTCTGTCTTCACTGGTAATCTGACACAGGTAATCACCAGCATCTAATTTCTTTAGTTGTAAAGACACATTTCCTCTCTCCAGCTCCTCCTTGTGTAGTCTCGCTCCCTCATAGCGCTCCCCCCCCTCTATCAACCGTTTATTCTTATAGAAACAAACACAGCCTGTCTCCTTAAACCACCTGATCTCCATGTCAACAGCACTGATTTCAGGAGACAGCTTACACAGAATGGTGCCATCTGATTGAGCTTCCTCAGACAAAACTATCTTGAACTCATCTGTGTTGAAAAAAAAGAGAAAAATGTGGACTTACATAAATTAATATTTATATCATATTAATTGTATTTTTTTTATTCTGAAGGAAAATAAAATAAAATACATTTTAACAGAACTTACTGTTGCTATCAACTTGCATTTTTTCTGCTAAACAGGAACATGACACACAAAGTGACACAGAATGAGCTTTGAGCTTTGAGCTTTAAGTGCCATGAAGGGTAATGAGAGGGGGTGCGAAGCCCTGATTTCTAACATGAGAATATTGATTTGGCATTTCAGTTTCAATTTCAGTATGCTTTATTATGAATAGAATTCTAATAGAAAATAGAAAGCTATAAATGTGACATACACACCCACCACTGTCCAGTAATTTCTGATTTGAACAGAACTCTTTCTGATCTGTTATTTTATTTTCTGGTTTGGTTTCCTGTTTCTCTGGTTTACTGGTTTCCATACCTGTCATTGTTTTCACTGGGAGTCTCTCGTTGTCACTCATCCGTTTGCTCAAATCCTCCTGTTCCATGTCGTTCTCCTCAGGCTGTGGCTTTTTCTCTGTCTGCAGCTCTGCAGCATTAATATTCTGATGATCTTCTTTCTGTGCATCTCTTTTTTCTAGATTACAGAAGACAATACACACAATTCCCGATTTAAAAAAAATCAAGCATATTATATCTTTAATAAATGTTCATATACAAGATAACCACATTTGATTTATTCTGTATTGAATAAATAAATCAAGTGTCCTGTTTTCAAACTACTTTAAGCTTTGTTATTGTTTTTCAGATGGAGTCTAATGAGTTCCTTGTGTCTGTCATGATCATTGACAAAAAAATATGATATTAGTCCAAACAGATCTTACCTGCCAATAAAGCAGAATTTGCCATTTGTATTCTCTCCTTATCAGTCCATTCTCTGTCGATCCGTTGAAGAGAAGAACATTGTCCAACAACCTTTTATGAAATATAAACTGTGTGAAATACTCATATGACCGTTTAGGTTGATGATACAAGTATTGTTGAATATAGTAAGAATATAATCTAACAACTATACAAGTGAGTAATCAAATTCCACTTGGTTTGATGATCCAACACTCTCCGAAAAAAAATGTGTAATGACGTTGCATTCAGGGGTGCAACAGCGTGTCAAAGGGGCAATACCTTTAAAGGTACATCTTTGTACTTGCTTTACCCCTCAAAGGCTCATTGTGTACCATTACACTACTCTACTAATATGCACCGTTTAGGAGTAGATCATGTACAAAGTTGCCCTTTTAAGGGTACTAGTGGCAAGCTGTAACTGCAAATGTTTTTGACAGTAAACTAAGAAGACAAAATTGGACAACAATAACAATGTTCTACTTAACGTGCTCTGGATGATTATAAATCAATAAAACAAGATTAAAGAAATCCTCACTGAATGAAGGTGTGGACCTTTTGAGGTTTTGCATTAAGAAATGTAGAATTCTTTTTTTTTTTTTACAATGACAGTTGGAAAGGAAATTATGTAAATAATTATTATTGGAGCTAATTTCTTATTTGTTTCATAAATATTATGTGTGTGTGTGTGTGTGTGTGTGGGGGGGGGGGGGGGTCTGTATTTATGTATAAAAAATATTGTAATAAAAAAAAAAAAACAATTCTGTTACCTTTTCAGAACTTTGTCTGTTTGTTTGTTGCAGCACAGTCTGATCTTCATGAGTCACAGCTGAGTCACAGTAAAATCACAATTAAACATTTAAAGTAATAGAGTAATCAGAAAAAAAAATGTGATTGGATGGTTAATTCATTTTAGTTGTTGTTTTTTTCTCGGCACATTGGTCTTAAAAATAAATTCGATCAATAGGTCTCATTTCTCAGTTCAGTGACAAACCAACACTTACTGTAGCAATCCTCTAGATTTCAGTTCATTCTGACAGGAGATTAGAGTTTATGTACAGTAGAATGAGGTTATATGAAACACTCACCTTTTCTTAAGGCCTATTTATACTTCTGCGTCGAACTGCCGCCATAGCTACGTCGTAGGCTGTGTGTAGCGCGCGTACCCTACGGCGTAACCTGACGTGCACCTCTCCAAAAATGTAACAACGCGTCAATTCTACGCGGACGCCAGCGCTGTGATTGGTCTGCCAGAACCCCTCCCTCGGGGTTTCACACGCTCCCTAGGTGCGCGTCAACGCGGACAACGACACAGAAGTATAAATTAAAACCAACACGTTGCCTACGGCGTATAGGCTCCGGCGTAGGTCCGACGCAGAAGTATAATGAGGCCTTAACTGTTATCTCCTCTGTTCTGTCTTCACTGGTAATCTGACACAGGTAATCACCAGCATCTAATTTCTTTAGTTGTAAAGACACATTTCCTCTCTCCAGCTCCTCCTTGGGTAGTCTCGCTCCCTCATAGCGCTCCCCCCTTCTATCAACCGTTTATTCTTATAGAAACAAACACAGTCTGTCTCCTTAAACCACCTGATCTCCATGTCAACAGCACTGATTTCAGGAGACAGCTTACACAGAATGGTGCCATCTGATTGAGCTTCCTCAGACACAACTATCTTGAACTCATCTGTGTTGAGAAAAAAAGAGAAAAATGTGGATTTACATAAATTAATATTTATATTGTATTAACTGTATTTTTTATTCTGAAGGAAAATAAAATAAAATAAATTTTAACAGAACTTACTGTTGCTATCACCTTGCATTTTTTCTGCTAAACAGGAACATGACACACAAAGTGACACAGAATGAGCTTTAAGCTTTGAGCTTTAAGTGCCATGAAGGGTAATGAGAGGGGGTGCGAAGCCCTGATTTCTAACATGAGCATATTGATTTGGCATTTCAGTTTCAATTTCAGTATGCTTTATTATGAATAGAATTCTAATAGAAAATAGAAAACTATAAATGTGACATACACACCCACCACTGTCCAGTAATTTCTGATTTGAACAGAACTCTTTCTGATCTGTTATTTTATTTTCTGGTTTGGTTTCCTGTTTCTCTGGTTTACTGGTTTCCATACCTGTCATTGTTTTCACTGGGAGTCTCTCGTTGTCACTCATCCGTTTGCTCAAATCCTCCTGTTCCATGTCGTTCTCCTCAGGCTGTGGCTTTTTCTCTGTCTGCAGCTCTGCAGCATTAATATTCTGATGATCTTCTTTCTGTGCATCTCTTTTTTCTAGATTACAGAAGACTATACACACAATTCCCGATTTAAAAAAAAATCAAGCATATTATATCTTTAATAAATGTTCATATACAAGATAACCACATTTGATTTATTCTGTATTGAATAAATAAATCAAGTGTCCTGTTTTCAAACTACTTTAAGCTTTGTTATTGTTTTTCAGATGGAGTCTAATGAGTTCCTTGTGTCTGTCGTGATCATTGACAAAAAAATATGATATTAGTCCAAACAGATCTTACCTGCCAATAAAGCAGAATTTGCCATTTGTATTCTCTCCTTATCAGTCCATTCTCTGTCGATCCGTTGAAGAGAAGAACATTGTCCAACAACCTTTTATGAAATATAAACTGTGTGAAATACTCATATGACCGTTTAGGTTGATGATACAAGTATTGTTGAATATAGTAAGAATATAATCTAACAACTATACAAGTGAGTAATCAAATTCCACTTGGTTTGATGATCCAACACTCTCCGAAAAAAAAATGTGTAATGACATTGCATTCAGGGGTGCAACAGCGTGTCAAAGGGGCAATACCTTTAAAGGTACATCTTTGTACTTGCTTTACCCCTCAAAGGCTCATTGTGTACCATTACACTACTCTACTAATATGCACCGTTTAGGAGTAGATCATGTACAAAGTTGCCCTTTTAAGGGTACTAGTGGCAAACTGTAACTGCAAATGTTTTTGACAGTAAACTAAGAAGACAAAATTGGACAACAATAACAATGTTCTACTAAACGTGCTCTGGATGATTATAATCAATAAAACAAGATTAAAGAAATCCTCACTGAATGAAGGTGCGGACCTTTTGAGGTTTAGCATTAAGATTTTTTTTTTTTTTACAATGACAGTTGGAAAGGAAATTATTTAAATAATTATTATTGGAGCTAATTTCTTATTTGTTTCATAAATATTATGTGTGTGTGTGTGGGGCGGGGGGGATCTGTATTTATGTATAAAAAATATTGTAATAAAAACACTATATTTTTTTCTGTTACCTTTTCAGAACTTTGTCTGTTTGTTTGTTGCAGCACAGTCTGATCTTCATGAGTCACAGCTGAGTCACAGTAAAATCACAATTAAACATTTAAAGTAATAGAGTAATCAGAAAAAAATGTGATTGGATGGTTTATTCATTTTTGTTTTTTGTTTTTTTTTCGGCACATTGGTCTTAAAAATAAATTTGATCAATAGGTCTCATTTCTCAGTTCAGTGACAAACCAACACTTACTGTAGCAATCCTCTAGATTTCAGTTCATTCTGACAGGAGATTAGAGCTTATGTACAGTAGAATGAGGTTATATGAAACACTCACCTTTTCTTACTGTTATCTCCTCTGTTCTGTCTTCACTGGTAATCTGACACAGGTAATCACCAGCATCTAATTTCTTTAGTTGTAAAGACACATTTCCTCTCTCCAGCTCCTCCTTGGGTAGTCTCGCTCCCTCATAGCGCTCCCCCCCCTCTATCAACCGTTTATTCTTATAGAAACAAACACAGTCTGTCTCCTTAAACCACCTGATCTCCATGTCAACAGCACTGATTTCAGGAGACAGCTTACACAGAATGGTGCCATCTGATTGAGCTTCCTCAGACACAACTATCTTGAACTCGTCTGTGTTGAGAAAAAAAGAGAAAAATGTGGATTTACATAAATTAATATTTATATTATATTAATTGTATTTTTTATTATGAAGAAAAATAAAATAAAATAAAATTTAACAGAACTTACTGTTGCTATCAACTTCCATTTTTTCTCCTAAACAGGAACATGACACACAAAGTGATATTGATTTGGCATTTCAGTTTCAGTTTTAGTATGCTTTATTATGAATAGAATTCTAATTCTAAAAGGCACCTTTCGGTGTTATTTATCTCTGATGATTGACAATTAATATAGGCCTACAGTGATAAAGGACTTGATGATGATAAATAATTATTTTTGTTTGACATTGAAAGCTGTTTGGGGGGTTATTTTATGTGGACGATATGCAGTCTATGTCAAATATCAACAGTCGACTGACTGCACCTTTAAACCACATGCAGACACTGCATTGCAGAGACCCGGCTTGTTGACTGTTGAGTTGTTGACGACTGGCGACGCCCTCCTAATAATTCAGTCCGATTCATGAACAAATCCTTCAGACAGGTTTTGTGAATCGGTCAAACGCGTCATCTAAACGATTTAACATTGCTAATCGAAAATCGAAAGTAGACCAATTGTTTGCAGCCCATATTGCCATATATGGATGGATAGAGCTATGAATGACTATTTGTGCATAAAGAGGACGGTCTTCTCTAATTGACCAAACCTCCAGTCAGCCAGGATTGAAACTGTGCCAGATGTAGGGTAGCCTACTTTAAAATCGTCACACCAGTTGATGAAACGAAAATGAAAATAAATTACAATAAATGTTACCTTGTAGATTTCGGCAGAGGTGTCAAAAGTATTCACATTCATTACTCAGGTAGAAGTATAGATAAAAGACTTCTGTAGAAGTTGAAGTATCAACTCAAGCTTTTTACTCAAGTAAATGTTTTTTTCTAACGACGACAAGCCGGAATGAAAACAAGCCGAAATTAAATAGGAGTAACGAGGCTATTTTTAAAATGTAAGGAGTAGAAAGTACCTACAGATAATTGCGTGAAAATGTAAGGAGTAGAAGTAAAAAGTCGTCTGAAAAATAATTACTCCAGTAAAGTATAGATACCCCAAATTTCTACTTAAGTAAGGTAACGAAGTATTTGTAGCCTACTTCGTTACTTGACACCTCTGGATTTCGGTTGTTAATTGACATGTTGTGTATGGTTAGTAGGCCTATGCATGTTAGCATTCTTACCCATCTTCAAATCTTCTGTCTCAGCTGAAGTGCAGCGCAGAACTGATTCTGAGCGGAACAACCCAATGGGAACAAGCCGTCACAGTGGTCTGATCGCAGAGGAAAAATTCTTTCACTTTCACTTTCTCGTAACTGCTAAACACCTCCCACGCACTATTTCAACTGCAAACCGACACGTAGCTTTTGCTTTTTATATCAACACAACGGCTTTTTTTATCCTGGGTGTTTCTATCAGATTGTCAGACTCCAGCACACATTTGCATTTTTAAAATTAATTATTAAGACTAAATAAATTGGGCATAGAGAGAGGAACATTTAATATGAATAATAAAGCATGGGCCTAGATGTTGCCATCTGTTATAGGCTACGTATGGAATGAATGACACTGAAAAACATTCTACCAATGTAGACATGACACTGAAAAACATTCTACACATGTAGACATATTATCACTATCATATAATGATATGAAATATATATATATATATATATATATATATATATATATATATATATATATATATATATATATATATATATATATATATATATATTTTTTTTTTTTTTTTGATCGCCTTTTATTTTATTTTCCTCTAAAGTAAACAATGGAACAAAAACTTGACCGCAGCACTTTCCAAAACATCAGTTTTTAATATTTGGTGTTTTTTTTTTATTTTATAGATTTAAGTCAAATGAGAATTGCTACAATTATTGAATGTATTTTGAGACAAAGGTCTTCATGATTTTCAGTAATTAATGCAACAGTTTTTCAATAACAGAAGAATATGTTAAAGTAGGCCTATAGTAACTGGGGTCAAACGCACACCTGCTGTTGGTGGGAAGGGCACAATAATCCACATGATAATAAATAGCTGGTTGACTTTTCCATTTGTTCACATTACATTAGATTCAGATGGTAAATAATATATTAAGTTGGGTGTCCACCTTAGAGATAATCACCATATTTACAATGAATCCCTAAAAAAAAAAAAAAAATGTATATACACAAATAAATACAAAATTATATTGATCATACCATATAATAAAATATAGCCTAATTTATTGTTAAATTAATTAAATTAAATTATTATGGGATCTCCACAATGCTTTCAGAACCTTTACTTTTTAAAATAATGTTGTTTCTGAATTTTTAAAATATTATTTATCCAAATAAACAGAAAATAGTACAAACTTTGCTAAAGTAATTGTTGTGAAAAGTGATAAATGTGATTGAATGAATGTCTGTATGTCTCCGTCTAATCTTTGCTGAAGCAAACTCACTCCTGACAACCAGTCAACCAACTCCCCCTTCCCAAAGCATAGCCAAAAACTATTTAAAATCATCTGACTTCACTTTCGGACTCTTCTACATATCCAACATTTGTTTCAGAGTGACCTTCTACCTGCAAAAAGCACAATTTCTCCCCAAACAACAATCTGGAGTATTAAAAGACACTGGATGCTGTCCTACACCATGACCCACTGCATTTCCTAAAGTTGCCACATGAGGTCAGTGTTGCAAAGTCATTGCAGAGCTAAAATACCTTATTTGAACTCTTTGATTTTTTTTTTTTAACCCAGAAACGTTGACAGACAGGGTCATTATTACACTGCATATTTATCTGTGATTTTTAGACCATGTGGTCAGTTTTTGGTTTGCCAAGCCTTTCTTTTTTTCTTTAGCAGTGCTACTCGCTTATCTCCCCAGCTTGACCTCACTAGCAAGTCTATATTTTAATTCATTTCTGAAAGAAAAAAAAATATTTAATTAATTAATAATTCAAGCCCTAAAATAGACAGAGAGATTGTGGGTTGCCCTTCTTTATTCAAAGTCAGTTGTTTCACACATTCAATTAAAGAAAAACTATTAAGTTGCATGAAAGAGAATATAGAGGTGATTTCTATGCAACAGCTGTGCATGTTTATCAAAAGGGTTTCAATCTTCAGCAAAGCACTGGGTTTGGATGATGATGATGATGATGATGATGATGATGGAGATGGAGAAATGAGTGGAATGAGCAGATCACTTGTATAGCTGAAATGAGACATTAAATCATTTATGTACTGATATCTGCACTACTTCATAAATACAGGTTGTATATATCAGTGTGCTGTGGTGTTTTGATTTTGGTGACTTTGTCTTATTTGCAGGTGTTTAAATTATATTTATCTATTTATATTATTATATTCATCTATAAAAATGTAACTGCAAAAATTGGCCGTATACTGTTACAGTCCACTTTTAAAGTACCATTATATTTAAATAATACTAATACTAATACAAATCTTCACAGATAACATAAAAAAAAAACATCTTTAAAAGACATGACTGTGAGGTATACTGTAGACCTACAGATAAAGAGAGAATGTTTTTTTTTTTATTTTTTTTTTACAGAGTTACATTTTAAAGCTAACATCTAGCTACGGTGTAACTTCTCAAATGATTTCACTTTCTGACTTCTATATTGTCAGCATTTACCATATTCAAGTTAGCATCCATCTACAAAAGCTGTGTTAGATACAGCTCTATACCTCTATATGAAAAAGACAAAAAGAAAAAATTATTTTTCAGATAAAATATTAGAGGACATGTGCAGAAACATAATTCATCTGTACTTAACATGACATCTATAGAAGTAGACTGTTACTTCATTCATCATTCATATCACATAAATGGTTTATTTTAATCAGACTATTTTCTTATTTGCACACTTAATTTAAACCTATACACTTAAAAGCACACTTAAAATAATCATTTAGCATTGCAGTAAGTAGTGGTGGACAGAGTGACAGATGTGTACTGATCCACAGTGTCTAATTTTTTATTTTTTTTAAACTTGATTTTCTGGCTACATTGGCCAAATTCCAAACGCCTTCCCCTTCAGCAAGGGGACACCATTTGTAGGTGTGTTCCAAATGAAAGAGAACAACTGGATCCCTTCACGAAGGGCCTTTCCACACGGCTGTTAGCGAAGGATACATGCGATGGTCGCTTCAAGGAAGTAATTTTATCATTTTTGGTCATGTGACCCAGTAAATACTCGTGATTCATTTTAAAGCTAGATGGTGGAAGAGTTCGAGTTAATTTACAAACAGCAATTCAAGTTGTTTTGTTTGTGATATATTTCACACATTTTTGTCATGTTTAAATAAGTTTCATAGGTAAGGTAATGCAGGGTCCAAAGATGAGAAGGCAAGTTTAAAATATATATTTTTTAAATAAAATGTATATTTATTTGCAACAGTTTTGTTAACAGCAATTATAAAAAAATCTGTTATAAGTACAGCTAATCAGCTGATGGACACCATGTAGCATTGTCATGGAACATCACAGGTGTAAATAATGAGGAAATAGCATAATAGAGGGTTTTCACGACGCGTCATCAATCCGGAAGTCGGCCATTTTGGAGGTACTGAACGTAAACAGTGCCATTGAACTGAACGGACTCGCAAATTTGGCTGATTATTGCTTCTGAAAAATGGTCAAGTTTTGGTCTGTACTCATCGGTCGCACCGAGAAAAAACATTTCTAGTTCTATAGACTGCCGAAAGTTAAAGAGAAGAGTGCAAAAAACTGATGAAAGATGGCGTTTGTGGTTGAGAGAGGCACAGCATCAGCCACATGTGTAAATGAAGCGTTAACTATGGCTAAAATTTTGACGTATAATAGTTAACTATGGGTACATACACACTGTCAATCCGATTATCTTTGTATCCGATTGGAATATGATCTAAAATGATGTCCACACTCCACACTGTATTGCAACTGTTCAGAACCGATTTGTGTGTCCACGCAGCTCTTTGACAATATGGCAATGATGTTGCGTTGATGGAGAGGTTTGCATTTGCAATATAAATGTTTTCTTATTTAAATTTTACAATATGGAAATGTATAGCCGCCGCGCTGGACTACTGCGTCTCGAGCTGCATAACTGTAGGAGGCTGGTATATGGGAGGCCGTATGGGACGAAACACATTGAAACACTTGCGCTACACACTGAAACACTTGAGCTACACACTGAAACACTTGCGCTACACACTGAAACACTTGCGCTACACACTGAAACACTTGCACTACACACTGAAACACTTGCGCTACACACTGAAACACTTGCACTACACACTGAAACACTTGCGCTACACACTGAAACACTTGCGCTACACACTGAAACACTTGCGCTACACACTGCTACACTTGCGCTACACACTGAAACACTTGCGCTACACACTGAAACACTTGCGCTACACACTGAAACACTTGCGCTACACACTGAAACACTTGCGCTACACACTGAAACACTTGCGCTACACACTGAAACACTTGCGCTACACACTGAAACACTTGCACTACACACTGAAACACTTGCGCTACACACTGAAACGCTTCACACACACTGATCTACTGTACACTCTGTACACACACTGATCTACTGTACACACACACACACACACACACACACACACACATCTACTGTACACTCTGTACACACACACACACACACACACACACACACACACTAATCTACTGTACACACACTGATCTATTGTACACTCTGTACACTAGGGATGGGGAAATGAAGCCTCATGAATCACTGAGGCTTTCCCCTGACTGTTCCGGGAAAAGATTCAAAGCTTCGAGAGTGTCGAGAACAGCACTGAGAACAGCGCCATCTGGCGCTTATTTAAAATAAAGCAGCCAGAAGCCTGTGTTAGAAGCTCTGGCAGATGAAGCAACCACAACACACTCCATAGTTTCAGTGTTATGTGTACAAATAAAAGCCTTACATGTTTGTGTTTGATTTGTTCATTAAAAAAAAATTATTTTCCCATTAAAGTGTGACAATAAAATATAATAGCTTATAAGCTTATATGATTCAATAAAATTTAATGTAGGCCTACTCTCTCTCTCTCTCTCTCTCTCTCTCTCTCTCTCTCTTCGTTTGTCATCGGTCACGTGACTCTAGTAAACCGACACACGCCTCGATACGGGGCTTCACTAGAAATTGTGTCGCTTATGTGATACGCGCATCGAAGCTTCAGTGTCATATGTAACATCACTACTGTACACACACACACTGATCTACTGTACACACTGATCTACTGTACACTCTGTACACACACACACACACACACAGTGTGTATCGCAAGCGTTTCAGTGTGTAGCGCAAGCGTTTCAGTGTGTAGCGCAAGTGTTTCAGTGTGTAGCGCAAGTGTTTCAATGTGTTTCGTCCCATACGGCCTCCCATACTGGTAGCTTACTGTATGCACAACTCTTTTTCATCCACGCCGGTTTCAAAATAATTTTCAAAAATAATAATTTTCTGCTCGTCCGGCACTTTGCATCAACTCAACCTTGTTTCGGCAGCGACTTTCAGCATGTTCCCTATAACAACGTCTGATGTTTATATTTTACGTGGCGTGAGAAAGTCACATAAACCACGAGAAAGAGCATTCAGACTGGTGGATTTCCTGATATGTGATTTGAATAGGATATTAAACCACATTTGGATGTAGCTTGAAACTGATTTCATGTGCTTTTTTTTTTGGACTTACAATCTGAACGTAGCCAATGTTGGGATACGAAAAAGAAGTAAGGACTAGAGAAGCTAGCTCGTTCAGATCTTTACCACATATTACCTTAAGTTTGTCAAAATTTTGAGCTCTTTCCTGCTTACCAAGTCCTTCTCTATATGATTTCGCAGCTTCCATGTGTTTTTCCCGTGGTTTAGACAATACACGAACTACTTCAAGTTCAATCTTCCTTCCCAAGTGGGCGTAACCATTAAAGAAACAGAACAGAAATTAGTCTGTACATCAGAAAACATAGGAAATAGTACTGATATATATATATATATATATATATATATATATATATATATATATATATATATATATATATATATATATATATATATATATATATATATATATATATATATACACACACACACTCACCTAAAGGATTATTAGGAACACCATACTAATACTGTGTTTGACCCCCTTTCGCCTTCAGAACTGCCTTAATTCTACGTGGCATTGATTCGACAAGGTGCTGAAAGCATTCTTTAGAAATGTTGGCCCATATTGATAGGATAGCATCTTGCAGTTGATGGAGATTTGTGGGATGCACATCCAGGGCACGAAGCTCCCGTTCCACCACATCCCAAAGATTCTCTATTGGGTTGAGATCTGGTGACTGTGGGGGCCATTTTAGTACAGTGAACTCATTGTCATGTTCAAGAAACCAATTTGAAATGATTCGAGCTTTGTGACATGGTGCATTATCCTGCTGGAAGTAGCCATCAGAGGATGGGTACATGGTGGTCATAAAGGGATGGACATGGTCAGAAACAATGCTCAGGTAGGCCGTGGCATTTAAACGATGCCCAATTGGCACTAAGGGGCCTAAAGTGTGCCAAGAAAACATCCCCCACACCATTACACCACCACCACCAGCCTGCACAGTGGTAACAAGGCATGATGGATCCATGTTCTCATTCTGTTTACGCCAAATTCTGACTCTACCATCTGAAGTCTCAACAGAAATGAGGCAACATTTTTCCAGTCTTCAACTGTCCAATTTTGGTGGGCTCGTGCAAATTGTAGCCTCTTTTTCCTATTTGTAGTGGAGATTAGTGGTACCCGGTGGGGTCTTCTGCTGTTGTAGCCCATCCGCCTCAAGGTTGTGCGTGTTGTGGCTTCACAAATGCTTCGCTGCATACCTCGGTTGTAACGAGTGGTTATTTCAGTCAAAGTTGCTCTTCTATCAGCTTGAATCAGTCGGCCCATTCTCCTCTGACCTCTAGCATCAACAAGGCATTTTCTCCCACAGGACTGCCGCATACTGGATGTTTTTCCCTTTTCACACCATTCTTTGCAAACCCTAGAAATGGTTGTGCATGAAAATCCCAGTAACTGAGCAGATTGTTGAAATACTCAGACCGGCCCGTCTGGCACCAACAACCATGCCACGCACAAAATTGCCTAAATCACCTTTCTTTCCCATTCTGACATTCAGTTTGGAGTTCAGGAGATTGTCTTGACCAGGACCACACCCCTAAATGCATTGAAGCAACTGCCATGTTATTGGTTGATTAGATAATTGCATTAATGAGAAATTGAACAGGTGTTCCTAATAATCCTTTAGGTGAGTGTATATATATATATATATATATATATATATATATATATATATATATATATATATATATATATATATATATATATATATATACATATATATATATAGATATATATAAAATAAACACAGGAAATATCAGAATTGCCTCTGAAAGAAAGATACAAATATGATATCTTCAGTTCGTGCTTGAAATCAATACTCTAAGCAAACAATACTAATTATTATTGCATTATATACACAAATTATTGCAATATTAAATTGGCTCTTACAATGTGGCCCATGCAGTAGCTGCAGCATAATCGTTTTCGCTAAGCATTGTTCGATCGTATAAAGAGTAGTCCAGCGGGACACATTTCCGGATACTCCATATACATCAAGTCTCCTATGACCACATATTATCTGATTTTGTTAACTAACATTTTGTGTATGGTTTTGCATGTGTGTTCACATGAACTTTACATTTTAACTTTTTTTCACATCTCTTGAAGAGCAGTGCAGAACTTACAGGCCCACTGAAGTGCCTTGAAATGCGCAGCGTCATTAAATGTGTTTGATATAATTTCCATTGTAACAGGAAGACAGGGCGGGACATACCAATCAGCTCCTCTCCTTTGAAAAAAATTGCCAAAAGCTTTCCTTTATATCTCAGCTCACGGCCAGAGCCGTTGAGCTCGGCTAAGCCGCATTTGACAGCTTATGGAGCCGTTCACACAGAACGCATTTTTCCATTCCACTGCGCTACTTATTTTTCAAAGTAAACACGTGCTAGATGGACATGTTTGACCATTGTGCTCGTGTCTCACATCTTTTGCACTGTCTCTCGCATGACGCGGTGCTCAAGTTAAAAAGTTTTTAAAAAACGCATCTGGAAGCCTTGCATATTTTCCTCATTCCACTGCCAGCGTCTCACGTTTTTCAAAGCCATAACGTGTTTTGTGTATGACATAATGTCATATGTGTTTTCATGTTTTCCTTTTTCTTTAGTGTGTTCTGCAGCTGAATGCCGCGAAAAACACACAAAACACATCTAAAACAGGAAAGAGCTTTGCGATTGACTGTACAGCTAGATGTGACAAGAAATCAGGTATAATTTTACACTGGTTGCCAGTTGCTGCTCGCATCAAATTCAAGTCACTGACTTTTGTCTACAGAACAACCACTGACTTTGCTCCCTTTAACCTAAACTCATTACTTAAAGGTATAGCGGAGGATTTTCCCGAATTTTAGAAAAGAACCGCCCTCTCCACTTTTTAAAAAAATGCACTCTACCTGCTCCCGAGAGGGAACGCCTATTAAACGTGTGCACGAGAGAGCATGCACGAGCTAATCATAGCTTACATTAACTTACTAGCAGTGATTTTAAATGGATTTCTCCAAACTTTACCTGTCAAGTAGAAACTTGGCGACTGAGGCATCAGTGGGAAGCCCAACCTGTGTTTTGAGCGCACGCCAGAATCGTGTGCACGGGCACGTACGACGGCCTTACGTAAACATATCACCAGAATGATTGACACTTAGGAGGACCAATAGTCTTGATGATCCACCCGGAAAAAGAAAATCCTCCGCTATACCTTTAAGGCTTACGTGCCATCCAGACACTTGCGCTCTGCAATGTTCAATGTTCAATGTTCAATCTCAAATGTAATATCAACTCACTTACAATATTCTGTATCTTGTACATGGGTTTGTTTGTAGAATGTTTGAAATGTCAGTCTCAAGTGCAAAGCCAATTGCAGCCTCACTCACTCACACATACAAAGTCAATTATTCATCTTGGCATATTTGTTATATGGCTATTATTTGTGATGTTTTACTAAGTATATGACTGTTTGTGGGGGTTTACCCTATAACTACTTGTCTTGCTGGTTATATTGATATTGATTTGATCTTAAAAAAAGAATAAACAGTGCTGGTTTTCCTGGCAGATGTTATCTGAAACCTTATTCTCTGTTGGGTTCCACAGTGACTATTAGTTTGTATAGTGCTACACTTTGTGTGCTCTCTGCTTTCCATCTTCATTTTGGAGTAAAGAAGTGTATGCAGAGGGGAATGTTTTTTTTCTCCTCTCCAACCTTTACTTTCCCATAGATTAGCTTTACCTGCCTATCCACCATTCAGTCGGTAAAAAAAAATTTCGTACTCTTTTAAAGATCGGATGGGGGGACTCCATACCTTCGCCGTGGGCCCCCAATTTGCTAAATCCGCCACTGTCTATTGTTCTCATTTGTAAGTCACTTAATTTGGATAAAAGTGTCTGCTAAATGAATAAATGTAAATGTATTTCCAGGTGTCAAAATCATGTCCGATTCCTGGCTGCATGTCAATAATAACCATGAATCATTGGATCTTTGGTAAGTTGTAAGAAACACAATATATCGAATCCAACCTTTAGTTTAAACTGATAATCTTTTGTTTTACTCGCGTTTTCACTGTTTCACTATTAAAAGTTACATCAATGCATACCAAGGGCGTAGATTTGGTTTGAACATTGGGGGGGTTGAAGTTTGGGTATGCCTCCTTTTCATGTGATCATGGTATAAATATTGTGTGTGTGTGTGTGTGGGGGGGGGGGGGTGTAATGCATAGATTTAAATATTGATAATATAGATTTAAATAACCCCCCACAAACTACGCCCCTGCTGCCGCTGTCTTTTTGCCAGTGCCACTCAGTTGGCGTAACTTCAATCTAGCTATTGTTTAATAACGCCGTTGCGAAGACCCTCTGTTCACAAAATGTCACAAAACAAAATGCACACAAACGTGTTCCTGCTATTTATATACAATTACTGATGAACACCTTTTATGAGAAGAAAAACAATACGAGGGCAGATTAGAATCCAAAACCTCTGACACGCTTATCATAAATTCTAGGCCACCACAGACAATTAAAGCACACGATTATTCTATGTGAATATTTATTCACTAACGCGAAGAATCTCGAGACTAACAACACTTAGGCCTAAATAGTAGATGTAAGGATGAAACATCACAAATATGACTTCTGTGTCAGTTAATGACTTCAGTGTCAATACATTCAACTCAATGTAGGTTACTATTGAAATTGATTTCTGGACATAGTAATGCTAATTTATTTTAATGTTTTTCAGCAGTTGTTATTGTAGGCCTACATATCAATTAAATCATAAACCATATTAATTAAATATGAGCTGAACAAGCAGTCACACTGCTCTGATCTTAACTGACAATTTGTGAATGGTTAGCATGATGACTTTGACTTACCTTTCTTATTCAAATCTCCTTCCTCATCAGCTGAAGTGCAGCTCAGAGCTGAACTTGAACGGAACAACTCGTCACACTGGTCTGATCGCAGAGGGGGACAAATCTTTCACTTGCTCAAATCTTTTTCACTGACGTTCTCTGTAACTGCAGTTAAATACCTCCCACGGCCAATTCCACCTACGGGGTGGCCTGTGCCACTCCTGATCAAAACTTGGCTGGCCACCCCTCCGGGCTCCAACGCGCAAGCATTGTGACCGCATTGACAGCTGACTTTTCTCCGTTCAGTAAACTATGATACTGGCACGTAGGCCATATACACAGTCTAGCTGAACTAATTTGTCACTTCATCTATTAATATGGAAACAAACAAAGATGCCTAGAATAAGTGGACATGGCAACACTGCAAATGCGCGCTTGCAGAAGCAGCTTTACGAGCATAAACAAAAACACAGCAGAGCGAGACGCCTGCGCAACAGTAAAACATGTTCTTTAAGCGCATGTTTACAAAGAAAAAGAATGAAAAAGTAGCGCAGTGGATTGGGGAAATATTTGTAAGGTTAAGCCATGCTAATAGGTTATATGGTTATACACGCTAACTCACACAGCAGCCTACAGCACACAACAATGCACAGTCATTTGCATTTGTACTTTGCAACAAGCATATAAATGAACAAATCAAAACATTCAATAAATGAAAACTTTTAAACATTATTTTGAGATGTTTAAGTGACAACTATAAGCCGTTTGATTGGTTATGGCTACTCAAGGAGCTCTAGCGGTTCCGGCATTGATTGCGTTTGAGGAGTCGGAGAATTGTCTATGAAAAATTATTTATGCCATGCAACAACAAAAAAAAAATCACAAAATTACGCTATATAGGAACGATGACCCAGTGTTTTTTTTTTTTTTTGATGCAGTTACATGAAATCCGTTTTATGTGTGTTCCATTCCACATCGATCCGTTTTAAGCAGGGTTTAGATGCATGTTAAGTGATTTTCTCTAGAAGCAGGATTTTTTTTACTAGGCTGTCCCAATAAAATCACTGGGTCTTGCCTGGCCACGCCTGAAAAAAAGTTCTGGCTACACCCCTGAGCAGACCACATATGGATTTCTCCCCAGGAAAATAGTTAATTAGTTTACTTATAAACTTAATATACACTTGGCATAGAAGAGGGGTGTTGATTATGAATAGCTACAGTATAGCTATATAAGTGTTGTCATCTGTTACATATGGAAAGAATGACACTAAAATCAGGATGGTCCTGTATATTTGTTCATAGCCTATAAGCATATTTAAACTTGAATATTTGGTTTCGTCCTTGAACAAGGGGGCAAAGGCCGGCACCCAAAAACAGGCCCATGTGTTTGATAATATAAATATTTTTGACAACTTCATTCTTTCTACAAATAACATCTTCTAGATACATAAAGATTCACTCATAATCAGATAATACTTCAAAATAAATAATAGAGGGGAGTTCCTCAACAGGAACATGTTTGCATAGAAAGCAAAGGAATAAGCTGCAGGAATGTCACTAAATAATATATTGTTTTCATCAAAGGTTACAATTTCCCCAATACCTCCTTGGTTTTTCAGTCAACCTGCTTGATTTACAAATTCATGATAGTTCTCAAAAAGGACAGAATGACATTGTTGGCGCACATTTAAGTCGTTTTTGCACGCGTGCTTACCGGCGTGCTGTTTCCTTGTAGCTTAAACTATAAATAATACACTTTCAAAACTGTGAACTTAAAGTTGGATATATCAATCCATTTAATAAAATAACAAAAAAACAAACAATTCAATCTACAATTCGCCGTGTCTCACGGCTCACGCATGGGTTTCACGGTCAAAAACCATATGCCTCGCTGTACGCCACACCTGCACTAATTAACCCCAGTGTTAAATAGACCTGTGGCAGAAACAGCGCCATCTCATTCCATTACTCAGAATGGCTCCAACACAACCGGCCCCTAATTGTTCATGGCACTTCAGGACATAACAATTATAAACATATTCATGTATGGAGACATTCATACAACAAAAAACATTTTGCAATAAAAATAATAATCAAATAAACAAATAAATAAACCCCTCCTTTGGTGTATTCGTTCACTTTTATATTGACTGCTCTACCAATAGTCCTAGTTTTGTAACTGGTCTTTCAATTACATTTGTTTTGGTTTTGATTTGCACAGATCTAACTAGGCCTGATTTGTCTGGAAAGCATTTAATAATCCTTCCAATTATCCAAGAATTTCGGGGTGCTGTAGCATCTGCAATAAAAACAATATCTCCTGCTGTAAGATTACGTTTTGTTTTGTTCCACTTTTGTCTTTTCTGTAGAGTAACAAGATACTCTTTTGTCCACCTCTTCCAGAATAAATCTGAAAGATACTGAGCCTGTTTCCATCTTCGTCTTACGTATTGGTCCTTTTCATCAAACAGACCTGGAGGCAAAACTGGCTTCCTTTTCAAAGTAAGAAGATGATTAGGTGTTAGTGGCTCTAAATCGTTAGGATCCTCAGAAACTCTCGTAAGTGGTCTATCATTTAAGATTGCTTCAGCTTCGCATAAGACTGTAACTAAGGTTTCATCGGTTAAAGTCTGTAGATGTAACACAGATACCAAGACCTTCCTGACCAGTCTGATCATGCTTTCCCAAGCACCGCCATGATGGGAAGCTGCAGGTGGGTTGAACGTCCACTTGATGTTATCATGAATTAGAGCTTTCTCAATTCATTTGTGGTTTAATTCTACAATTGCTCTTTTTAGTTCCTTTTCTGCACCTGTGAAATTTGTGCCATTGTCGGAGCGAAAGTGTGCTACAGGTCCTCTTCTGCATATGAATCGACGAATAGCACTGATGCAGGAGTCTGTGTCTAAGGAGTGTGCCACTTCTAAATGAATAGCCCTGCTAGCCATGCATGTAAAGATAACCCCATAGCGTTTCACATAAGAACGTCCTTGTTTTACCTCAATGGGCCCGAAATAGTCCACTCCCACGTTAGTAAATGGAGGTAAGTCTGGAGTAATCCTTTCTTTGGGCAGATCAGCCATTTTTTGATCGCACAATTTTCCTTGGTGACGTCTGCAAAAAGCACAATTTGACAAGATTTTCCTTGCTGCTGCATTGGCATGAGTTACCCAGAACTTTTCTCTCAATTTGGAAAGGATGTAATTTCTCCCACCGTGCCTTGTCTGTTCATGAATATTTTTAAGAATTAACATGGAGATGTGCTGATCTTTACACAGGATGACTGGATGTTTGCTCTCTTCGGGCATTGCAGGCCTGGACAATCTTCCACCAACTCTTACCAGTCCATCCTCAAGAACAGGATTAAGCTTGTAGATAGGGCTACACCTTTTTACAGGTTTTCCTGTAGTTAGTGCACAAATCTCGGTGTCAAATCTTTCTCTCTGACAGAACTGAAGGATAGCTTTTTCTGCTGCTAATAGATCCTCAGTTGATACACGTTCACGTTTCAATGACTTTCTGACTTCCAATATTTTCTTGTTAACATCAAGATTAGGCATTCCATCTTTCACAAGTTGCTTCCTTCTTTGACTCAACTCCAATAGAGTCTTTTTTATCTCGAGTAACCATGCAACTGCGACCTTCAACCTTTTCCAGTCAGAGAAATAGGTGATGAGTTGGCTGGTCGCATTATCCTCTTGAATGGTTATTGTGTTTGTAGAGATCTCCATTTTGACCTCTGGATCATCCTCCTCCAATGTGGGCTCTACTTCATACTGTAACCATGTTTCTCTTGCTCTCCACAGGAATTCTGGACCTGATAGCCACGTTTTGCTGTTCAGAAGCTTATGGACTGTCAGTCCTCTAGATGCGTCATCTGCAGGATTTTGTTTTGTGTGAACATACCGCCACTGTGCTGGGTCTGAATCTTCCCTAATGATGGCTATTCTGTTGGCCACAAATGTTCTAAATCTTTTGTTTTCATTGATGATGTACTTCAAGACTGTACTACTATCAGTCCAGAAACAGGATTCTGACAAAGAAAGCTGTAACTCTGATTTTACCATCTTGTCCACCCGAACAGCCAAAACAGCAGCAGTGAGTTCCAAACGAGGAATGGTTACAGGTTTAAGAGGTGCCACTCTGGACTTTCCAAGAAGAAATGAAACATGAACTTGACCTGCTTTGTTCTGTAACCTCAGGTAAGTTACCGTGCCATATCCCCTTTCGCTGGCATCAGCAAAGTGATGTAACTGGGCATGGACTGGTGTTCCAAAGTCGTGTGGTTTCAAGCACCTACTCACTCTGAACTCTGAGATCTCTTTCAGGTCAGTTAACCACTTTATCCATTGCTGTTTTAATGTTTGTGGAATTTCTTCATCCCAGCCATAATTCCTTCTGCACAACTCTTGTAATATGTGCTTAGCTGGAAGAAGGACTGGCGCAACGTACCCTAAGGGATCGTCCACTGAACTAGTGACCGATAGAATCCCTCGTCGTGTTTGCATCCGTTCTTTGCAGTTCACATGGAAGTTAAACTTGTCATTTTCCAGACACCAATGTAGCCCCAATGCTCTTTCAACTGGAAGTTGGTCTATGTCCAAATTGAGTTCACTCACACTTTTAGAAAGTTCTTTTTCAGGAATTGTTTCAAGGACTTTGCGACTGTTACTTATCCACTGTGTAAGATGAAACCCTCCTTTCTGGCAAAGGTCAGCCAGGTCATGGACGATCTTTACTGCTTTCTGCACAGACGGTGAGCTTTTCAGACAATCGTCCACATAGAAATTTCTATGTACTGTGTCAATTACTTCATCTGAATAACTCTTCCGATTGTCGTCTGCAGTCTTCCTTAAAGCATAACATGCACAACTAGGCGACGACACTGCTCCAAAGAGATGTACAGTCATTCTGTATTCTTCTACTTGCTTGCACAGATCTCCATTAGGCCACCACAGGAACCGTAGAAAGTCTTTGTCTTCCTCAGCCACTCTAACTTGGTAGAACATAGATTTCACATCAGACATAAAAGCAACTGGTTCTTGCCTGAATCGTAGAAACACTCCTATTAAGGAATTTGTGAGGTTCGGACCCTGCAGAAGTTGTTCATTCAGAGAAGTTCCTTTAAGACTTAGACTTAGACTTAGACTTAGAGACTTAGACTTATCTTTATTAATCCTTTGGGATGACTCCCGCAAGGAAATTGAAAGTTCCAGCTACAGTTTTAGCAAAAAGAAAAAAGAGAAACAAAAACAGTACAAATTTCAAACAGTACAAATTTTAACAATACAAACAATATAAATTTACATATAACATTCATGATCATAAATTATTTTAAAAGGAGTCAGTGTTGAGTCCAGTGTTATGATGATATAGTGACCAAGCATAATGTAAGTCCAGGTGTGTATATATGTGTATATGTATATGTATTCTATTGTCTTGTGTTGTGTTATCCTCTCTGCCCTATTTCCTCCTCCCCCCAAGTGAGGAGTTGTATAGTTTGATAGCATGATGGACAAAGGAGTCCTTAAGTCTGTTAGTCCGGCACTTGGGAAGGAGCAGCCTTCCACTAAACCGGCTCCTCTGAGTGCTGATGATGGTGTGCAGAGGGTGACTAACATTGCCAATAATGTCCAACAGTTTATCCAGTGTCCTCCTCTCTGCCACCATCACCAGTGTATCCAGCTTCATACCGATCACAGAACCGGCCCGCCTGATCAGTTTATCCAGCCTGTGGGTGTCCTTATTGGATATGCTGCTCCCCCAGCACACCACAGAGTAGAAAAGGACACTGGTAACCACAGACTGGTAAAACATGCACAGCAGTTTGCTGCAGATGTTAAAGGAGCGCAGTCTCCTCAGGAAGTACAGCCTGCTTTGTGTCTTCCTGTACAGGTGGCTTGTGTGTATTGTCCAGTCCAGTTTGTTATCCAGCCACAATCCAAGGTATTTGTATGAATTGACTACCTCCACCTCCATTCCCTCCAGCAGGACCGGTCGCGGACTTGATCTGGTCCTCCCAAAGTTAACGACCAGCTCTTTTGTCTTAGAGGTATTGAGCTGTAGGCAGTTAGTGCGGCTCCAGAGAACAAAGTCCCCCACCAGACTCCGATACTCCTCCTCCCTATCACCCCTAATACACCCAACGATGGCTGTGTCATCCGCATACTTCTGTATGTGACACAGCTCCGAGTTGTAACAAAAATCTGAGGTGTACAGGGTGAAGAGAACAGGTGCCAGCACTGTCCCCTGAGGGGCTCCAGTGCTGCTGACCACCGTGTCAGACATGATGTCCTTCATCCTGACGTACTGTGGCCTGTCCGTGAGGTAGTCTCTGATCCAGTCTACCAGAACGGGGTCCACTCCCATCCTCATCAGTTTGTCCTGGAGTATAGGGGGCCGGATGGTATTAAAGGCACTGGAGAAGTCCAAAAAAAGTATCCTCACTGTGCCGTTCCCCCTATCCAGATGGGAGTGTACCCGATGCAGCATGTAGAGGATGGCATCATCCACACCAACATCTGGCTGGTACGCAAACTGCAGACGATCCTCGGCGTGCTGCACCTGAGGTCTGAGGAGGCTGATGCTCCACAATCGAAAACAACTCGCAACTTGCCCTTTTGTGAGTGATATACTCCATGATGAGGAATATAAAACAGGTTATCTTCTCCACAACGCAATTCATCCTGTGGTACTATTTCTGCATAGCCACTACTGATGACATTTTCAAGAAAGCTTGTGTATTCTTGATGGAACTTCTCATTTCTTTCCATTTTCCTTTTTAGTCCAATGAGGCGCTGTTGAGCAATACAACGATTGTTTGGCAGAGTAACCTCTTGGGCTTTGAATGGCAACTTTAAACTGTAATGTCCGTCCTTTAACTTTACAGATTGGTCCATTATTTCAATAAATTTTGCCTCTTGCCTTGACATTTCTTCTTTGTCGTCTGTGATTTTTTCATTGAAGTCACTTTGGTACTGCTTCTCCAATAGCAGCTGAAGTGATTCTACAGATAATCGGTTTACAGTAACAGTAGGATAACCAATGTCATTCATGTTGTCTTTGGAATCCTTTCCTAAGCCATTGATCACCCACCCTAATAGGGTTTTAACAGCAAAGGGACCCTCACCTTGGCTATTCACAATGTCCCATGGTTCTAGCAACTTTGAAGCATTAGTACCTATTAATAACTCCACGTTAGCATCAATTTCAGGGATTTCAATGTGATCAAGGTAAGGCCACTGAGTAATGTCCTCTTGTTTTATGATGTTTGCTGTATCAACTGGCATCGTTTTCTGTGTGTAAACATCTGGAAGACTGTAGTACCTTGTTCCATTAAGGCTTGCTACTTCAAGTCCATTTACAATGTAGGTTGACACTGATGTTTTTGGGCTCATTGTTAACAAACATATTTTTGACTTTGTCCCAGAGAGATTAAGTCTACGCATAAGAGCTTCAGAGCAAAATGTGGATGTTGAGCCATTGTCCAGAAAAGCATAAGTCTGAATGACCTTGTTGCCCTTTTGTGCTTTTACCTGAACTGGGAGGATGGAGAGCATTCCACTACTACCGGCCCCGGTCTGGCTCCCAAATGTCTGAGCTGACACAAGTGTATGGTTTACAGCTGGTTTAGGTTCATAGATGTTGCCGCTGATGTTCATCGATTTGTCTTCTTGTTTGACGTAAATGTGTAAAGCTGTTGGATGGCTCTGTTTGCATTTTTTACAGGTTTTACGCTTATCGCAATTTTTGCTCAAATGCCCAATGTTGAGACACCCAAAACATACCCCTTTTTCCTTTAAGAAGTTGATCTTTTCACGATGTTTGTTCTTTGCAAATCGTTGACACTCATCCATACTGTGATCTTGTAAACAGAATAAACAATTGATGCTGATGTTGTGGTCTCTTGGTTTACCTTCTTGTGTGTCCTTGTGTTGCACTTTGCTAACAGCACAGACGTTTGTAGCAAAGTTATCTCGCTTCAACTTAGACTTGGCTGTATACACATCCCTTTTAACCTGCTTTTCTCTTTCAGTAGTTTGAATATCACCAAAAATAGGATCAGACAAGATTTTGACTTGATATTCCACAAAGTGTACAACGTCTTTAAAGTTAGGTCTGCGGAGGTGTCGCTCCCGAATATCACATGCAGAACTTCTAAATTTTTCCCTCAATTTAAAAGGAAGTTTTGAAACAATAATTTTGAGGTTAGCCGGCAAGTCCAGCTCTTTCATGTCCTCCAAATCTGACATTGCATTATAGCATCCACGTAAAAATAATGCATAATCCTGTAGTAACAAAACACTTTCAGGCTTCACCACAGGCCAGTTGAGAACCTTTTCCATATATGCTGCTGTAATCTTGGTTTCATTACCGAAGTGTTCACGTAGGAGAGCTTTAGCTGTTTCAAAGCCTCTCTCCGCACTCATATGTAAACAGCTTTGCACAAGGTCGTGAGGGCGCCCCCTGGTGTACCTTTCTAAAAAATACATGCAATCACCTTTAGATGCAGCTTTCTCCTCCACACAATGCTTAAAGGCTTGCATGAACATTTCGAACTTCAGTGGATCACCTTCAAAAACAGGTATTTGTCTTGGTGGCAGTTGGCTTGCTTTGTGTTGTTGTAAGAGCAGCTCGGATATTTCATTTTGCCTTTGCAAAATCTGTTGTGTAGAATTGTCATCAACTGCATGTGCAACATTAGCAGTGGATCTTGCAACTGCAATAGGTACATTTTTACTACTCATCAATCTGGTAGATTTCTCAAACTTTACATCAGAAATGTCAGATTTTTCTTTCAATTTTTGCTTCTCAAAGTAAGATTCCATACCATCCTGATCTGAAAATGTTTGCAGTACTGCCAACTCTGCATCTGAGGCTTCAATCTCAGCATCCATTTCCACTTGTTCCAGTTTTTTACGTATTGACTCCGCCTCCTCTTCCAATTCATGCTTCTTTTTTAATGCTGCTGCACGTGCTATGAGTGCAGCTTTCTTGGCTTTTGCTTGTGCATGTGCAACTTCCAATGCAACTTTGCTTGATCGACTTGATCTTTCACTGGTGCGGCTTTTAGTGCTTGATGATGTTTCAACATTTGATACACTGTCCGTTGGCTTTATATCATCCACAAGGGAAACAGTTTCAGTAGTACCATTTGTACTCTTAAAATGATTTTCTACACACTGGCAAAATTCATTCACACTTAAAAGCTTTGCTTTGAACCAGGTTTCATGCTTTTCTTTTTCATCCGCAGGTAGCAACTCAAGCAGCTTGTTATGTGCAACTTTTGCTTCTTTAATCAAGGCTTGATATTTGCTGAAGCTACTTTTTATTTCAGTTTTATAACCAGACTGACATATTAAACCCTGAACAGTTTGTTTTATGTTGGCAGCTTTACTTAATTTAGATTTTCTTAACGTCTCTAGGTCACTTAGTTTAGAAAGCAGTGCTTTTGCTGTCAGTTTTATAGATCTTTTCCTCACAGAGGCTTCATCCTCATTAACTTTTTGTAAGTCAGCTGAAACCACATTTGTTACCTCAGTACTTTGACTATTTTCATCCATTTTACCTCGTTTTTAAATCAACAACCCAAAAACAACAGCAACATTTCAAAATATCATGGAAACGAGCATCAGAATCAGAAATAAAGCATAAACACTTTCATCATTTTTTTTTTTTTTTTTTAAACACAAATGTCTCTTATTTCAAGTCCTCGTTTGAAAATGTCAAGTTCAATAAATCAAATGTCAATGCATTGTGTTCTTGTCACTCTTGCCGTTTACACTTTAGTAACTGCAGGCAGTTCTGGTTCATGTCTTCTTACGTGTGTGTGTTATCTGCTCATACCTCATTTACTCGTGCAGGTCCAACAGAACTTTCCTTCACTTGGTGATGTGTCCAATCCTCACTGACCAATGCGAGAACGCTCACCAACCTCCGTCGTGACCGTGTCCAATCCTCACTGACCAATGCGAGAACGCTCACCAACCTCCGTCGTGACCGTGCCCGGACAGCCACACCATCCACTGTGAGGCTCAAAGGGTTTTAATCCGTCATCCGCTACCGATCGCCGCTCATCCGTCACCGACCTCCGCCCATCATCACTGCATGGCTGCCTCACTGTCCAGTGTGAGACCAGCTGCGCCAGTAGCATAGGCCTACTATATCCAATGCACGCGCCAGCGTTTCCACTCAGCCGATCGCCGTCAAAGACAAGGTGTTCACACCGCACAAGGATAGTGTAGTTAAAACTTGATCAGTCTTTTTCTCTTACAGAGGTGGTTTTTGACTAATTGTTGGCGCACATTTAAGTCGTTTTTGCACGCGTGCTTACCGGCGTGCTGTTTCCTTGTAGCTTAAACTATAAATAATACACTTTCAAAACTGTGAACTTAAAGTTGGATATATCAATCCATTTAATAAAATAACAAAAAAACATAAACAATTCAATCTACAATTCGCCGTGTCTCACGGCTCACGCATGGGTTTCACGGTCAAAAACCATATGCCTCGCTGTACGCCACACCTGCACTAATTAACCCCAGTGTTAAATAGACCTGTGGCAGAAACACAGCGCCATCTCATTCCATTACTCAGAATGGGTCCAACAGACATTAAAATCAAGAGATTAAAATATAACAACAGAATATATCAAAACAGTTTATATGCATTTCTTCCAACACAGATGGACCAAGAAAGCCAGAGGTCGTACTGGATCATCATTCTATGTTCCAGAATCTCCGGAGGTATGGAAATACATGTTGACAGGCAGGTAGGACATCCTATTATTGTATGAAATGCAATGATTGGTCCTGAGACGTCCACAGAGGATTAAATGTTTTAAAATGTAGACCACTTCTATTATTGATTTCTATCAGGATGTGAAGAGAGTTTCAACCAGTACAACAAAAAGTGTTTATAAAAATTAAAAAAAGGCCTACCCTACCTTTAAGAATTCACATGTTGGAGAGAATTTGACGTTTTTTGCTTACATCAGACTCATGAATAAATTCTTACACTGTCTTTTGAAAACCTTTTTATCAAATTTGCTGTGATTTGCCTGCAGGCCTCATGCAAGTTAAAAACCAGGAACCTGTATTATTTAATTCTGACTTTAGTTGCAGTTAATGCCTCCAACTCACAAATCAATCAAACCATCAGCTATGCTGGTTATTCTCATAAAAAGGCTATTTACAAATGACGCTGAGAAAATCGCTTTTAACTCAATAATAGTATTCAACCAAAAAAAAAAAAAAAACGAAGTTCAGGCATTGTTGAGAGTAGCATAAGCCCGATAAGGGAGGATTAAAGGAAAAGGAAAGAATTTATTATTCTTTATAAATTATATTTTTTTATTAATTTTTTTTTTTTTTATGAGGTTAAGTGTTCACGGAAGAGATGGGTTTTCAGCTGTCTTTTGAATGTTGTCAGGGATTCTGCATTCCGGATGATGGTGGGGATAGCATTCCCCCAGCATGAAACCGTGAATGAGAATGTTCTGGAAAGTGATTTTGGTTGATGTTAGTACATTTTATAAAAGACAGAGAGGAAAAGATTTACATTTTCCATAAAGTATTGATGATAGTGTTGGCAGTGCATCAGAAAATAAGGTAATGGAAGAAGGCCGTCCTTAGGGCAGTGACAGCAGTGGACCCCGCGGTGAATGGACGGAATAAGTTCCCCAAGGAATGCAATCGCGAACAGACTGAGGGGGGGCCCCGCTTCCACTCCCTCGCACTGGACCATGCCCCATGTTTGGGACGCCCCTGGAAGCAGTGATTGTGATGGCAGAGATGAAGAATATTTATATTCTATATTCTAATATTTATATTACTTGTAAGTCATAGATTGTTGTGGCAGTTAGGCATTTTGGTACATTATTCCAGTTTGGAAGATGTGATACTACAACCAGAGGCCAGGAAAGATGCAACTGCCTATTGGTCTATAAGCAAATTATCAAAATATGACTAAACAGGAATCAAGAATCAGAATCAAGTTACTTGTGGAAAGAGTCTTGTTGGTTTTCACTTGTGCTACAATCATTGATTTGGAATTCAAAGAAAGAAACAAGGTTACATTTTTTAAATCACTAAGACATGGTTTCACTACTTTCCAGGCAGCAAAGTTGCATCTGAATTTGTGTCAAGTTTTTGAGTTCCAAATGAAATACAGTTCCCTTTCAGTCGCTCACATTCGACGTTAAGTCGACGTGACAACGTAATTGGGATCACTTCAGGGAGCCCCAGAGAATGTCTTATAAGGGGAGAACTTCCACTCTCAGTAAACTTCCGGCTTCTGAACTGGTTGCAGTTCCACTCTGGTTCCATATGAGGGTGCTCACAGGACGAGTGCAGAATGAATGGAGGTCTATGGAGCCCCTCAAAATCCACTTTTCTCAGGATATAATTTTTTGTCTAGTAATTTGAATGTTGTATTCGAAAGGAGATGCAAAGAAATTACACATTGCTGGGTGTTAGATTTTTTTAGAGTCACTTATTTGCTTTAAAAAGTTTTTAAAAATTTCAATGACGTCATACACATCGTACGACCAGAAATACTGCTTTACGGCAATCCTTCAGTCACTTTGGTTCTTTCGCGCTCTGGCAGATAAAAGTGCCAGCAACCAAAAAAGTTGCTGCGTTGAAAAAAACAACATTCTGGTCCGCTTCGGATGCCACGATGCCATCAAGCGGTATCTCTGGTCGTAATCAGTCCTTCACTGACCAATCAGCGTTCATTAGCAGAATGTTAGCGTGTTATGGGCAACAACAACTCAACCTGTAAGAAATCGAAAGGACATAAGTACTCGTTCATTCAACTTTCGACCTATAACCCATGTTGAACTTGCAAAATCTACAATCAAATCTGAGATTTCTCAATGGCCAAAACATTCAGGGGAAAGCCTCAGTGCCTCATGAGGCTTCATTTGCCCATCCCTAATGTAACCCTCGTTCCCTGAAGGAGGGAACAGGAGACGTTACGTCCTGTCACCACCGTTGCTGGCCATCGCTATACAGCTGTAACTATCTCAGCTCCTCAGCGAAAAACAAAGGTGCCTGCGTCCGCTTCCATGTTTATGCCCGCGCTGCGCGGCGGGGTGCGCCAGCGTTCATTAACTCATTCTGTAGACACACGTGCTGCGTTCCAGTCCACTTTTAGATACGCACTTGCGAACTTCCCTAAGCACTTCCCCTCGGGGGAATTCCCGCCGCCATTTTGAAGTGCGTTCCACTTCGTGAAGTGGACGAGTGAAGTTTATATTGACAGACCCTTGTTCCCTCAATTTTGACTGAGGGAGCGAGTCTACTTCATTTGTACACTTCAGGCACATATATGTCCCACAATGCAGTACGATTGTGACCACACAATCACCACAAGATTTGTGTCACCACAAATCTTGTCTAATCACCACTACAACAAACAACTCTATGATATATTAATTATATATATTTTTTAAATTAAAACAACCCACACACACCTATATACATTTGGATGCTGCATTAAACAAATTCTTAAAGGGAAAAAAATGTAAATAATAAATAAACTCGATATAGCTGATTCCAAGTGATCAAGGGCTTAGGACAATCCAATTCAGCCCACTGCAGTTTCCGCCAGTGGTGGGCACTCGTGCATCGTAAGCAATGACGTACATCCGAGTGAACGAGACGGAGGGAAGTTAGCGAGTGAAGGGCATGACAATTTTGGACTGGAACGCAGCCTTACGGAGTATTATGGCAAGCCATTTTAACATTTAACAGCTAGACTGGATATGTGTTGCAGATATCTATAATTCAGTTTTGCCTAGTCAAAAAGAACATTTCAGATATACGCAACTACATTCTTCCTATCCATAATTGTCATTTCAGATATCCACAAAGACATTCTTCCTAGGACAAATGACATCACTTTTGCCATTCATATGGGGTTTATCATTACAGATATCTACAATTCAGTTGCAGATATTCACTATGTGAATTACGGATAACTGCAACTGAATTGTAGATATCTGTAATTCTAGTTTGAGATATCTTCAATTTGATTCTGACTAGTCATAACTCCAGTTCAAGATATCTTTAATTCACCTCAATTCAAGATATCTACATGTTCCTTTTCAGATATCTTAAATTAAGTTTTGACTAGGCGAAATGACGTTATAGATATCTGTAACTGGAGTTATGACTATTCAAAATGGCGTTGTAGATATCTCAAACTGGAGTTAGGGATAGTCATAATTTAATTGTAGATATTTATTATCAAATTATAGATATCTTGAAATTAATTTTGATTAGAGATATCTGAAATTTGAGATATCTGTAACTCTCATTCTGCCTAGTCAAAATGTAATTACAGATATCTTGAATTAGAGTTTTGACTAGGCCAAATGACGTTGCAGATATCTGTATACAAATTAGGCCCACATCACACTTTAGGCGGGAGCAGAGCGTGTTGTTCAAATCATCAAATCACATAGCACCTGTTAACTGTTGACTTGTAATTAGCACTGATTAGCACCATGTTGGAGCAACCAGAGGGCGAAGGAGTTTTTAATCGTCTTTTTAATGCCGTTAGATACTGTTTTAAACTGAAAAATAAAAGAAAAAATAAGAACTAATCTGAACTAAGAACTTTTTTTCTCATCTAAGGAAGTTAATGTTATTCTACTTCCATGGCAAGAATAGCATGCATGTCAGCATCTTTATTGCATTTGCATGTGTGTGAAGATTAAAACAATTTGTCAAAGAATTTACCCTATAACAAAGTTATGAATGACGAAACCCTAAAAAAAATCAAAGGTCAGATTTTGAAAATTAATTTTGGAATATGATTTTAGCCTTAAATATAGGCTATGTAAAATATAAAACCATTCTTTTTTTCAAGCTGTGATTTCATAATTAGTCTCATAGCATAGAGGTTTAAAATTGTCTAATAATTACACCCTATTTACGGTCTCATTCAAGAATGTATTAAGTATAAAATAATGGGCTTGGTTTTTGTCTACATTACAAATTTCGTCTCGTATTGGCAAACCAAACCTACACCCACGCACTGCTCCTAAACAGAATGATATAAAAGAACTTTTAAAAAATGGCAAGTCAGAATATATCTGTACATTTTAGGTCTACCTATTATTAATTTAAACATTATTATTATTACTATAACCACCACAATAAATACACAAATTACATTTCCACAGTTAAACAAAAGATGCAAACAGATTTTTACATTTATACACCTTATTTACTGTGATTTTTAATGATCAGTATTTTTTTTATTATTATTACAGGCAAAGATTTAGAGGAAATGCACATTAGCAGATACAATCTCAATACAACACACAGATGAAATACAGTATATTAAAATGGACACCACCGAGATACTTCAATGAAAGTCTCTCAATGAAATACAAAAAAACTAAAACAAATTATATATATTTGCCACTACATGAACATAAAGCATTGCATTGACAGAAGAACTGAACATTAGTTTGATGGTCATTCAAGAGCTTTGCCAAGCAGCAAGGGGGCGAGGGTACAGTTATTGTCAGCTCATTTATTTCAAATAATTATTTATTTTCATGCACTAGTAACCAGCAGGATGTGTGAATTATGCAGTATATATGGTTTGTAAATGCTAGTCAATACACTGGACTATTGTAGCCAATACAACTTTAAGCACATGCTATAAGTCAACAAAAGACAATGAGACAATGACATCTGATAAAACTTTTTTCTTTTCGTCAAAAAGTTTTTCATAGGATGTACAGTAGTAGCTCTCAGAGGCACAGGATCTCTCTGAATGGTGGATGGAGCGATAGGTGTGTATTTATCTTCAGTCTCATTCTACTCCCACTCCTTAAAGATCACTAAAATATACAAAGCATAGACTTTACTGTTATTGTGATATACGATTAATCATTTGAAACATATATGTTTAAAGTCTGCAATAGGTAATACTTATTCTATAAAATCAGGTCACCTTATCTGCTGTAGAAAGTTTGAGACTTTAGAAATTTCATTTCTGTTTATTTGGCAGCCACTCTTTAATTGCTATTAAATATTATTAATTCTGTGTCCCACTGAATAAGATGAACATTTCACTGTCCTTCATCATCAGTGAAGACCCCAAACAGACAGTACAGTATAATTTAAATACAATACTGTATACATACCTGGTCCACTCACACAGCCCCTGTTGTTAGTTCACACTATATTATTATGAAGCCTGTCTGGTCAGGTTTTCACTAAGTAGAATTTTTGTACCAGACCGTTTTTGTACTTGAAAGTTTGCACTTAATCTCTTCCCAAAAGTCATGTTATCGAAGTAGAGTGTGATTATAAATAAAATAAAAAGCCTCAGACCACTCATAAGTCCATTGCATGCAAATGGATCTTTTTCTTTGCTTACCCAGTGCTTTAAGTGGCCCAAAAGAGGTGCCGGTACTCTATTAAATTTTTTTTTTTTTTTTTTTTTTTGCTGACTCCCCTCCTCCCCTGAGGTAACAACAACTGAAGGGGTTTTATATACAGCAGTCAACAGACGACCTTATAAAAAATAATAAATCCTTTTATTAGTTTGTGGATTTGTTTGAGCTAGAAAGAGCTACTGAACATAAATAAAATGTGCAAAATGGTATTGAAAAAATACCCTTAGAAAGAGCTACTGTAGAAAGAGCTACTGAATATAAATAACGAGCTCGAACTTCTCACCACACCGGCACCCAGTTTGCAATTGCAAGTCTAAATTAGTTGCTTACATTTAAAAAATGAGCATACAATAGCATAAAAAGTATTTTTAATGAACATAAAGGTCCATGTTTAGTAAAAATCTTCACGAAACTTAATGAAATATTTAGTGAAATTAGAAAATATAAGATATTGTTAATTTATTTTGTATACACATTCTCATATCCATATATTTTGTTTTATTGTCACGAGTAATAATCTCAGGGTTTACTGGGTTTTACACGATTCTGTTTGTAGTGTGTTATTGGTGGTGGTGTACTAAAATAAACATTGTCACGTGTGTATAGCTTTCATCTTCTCACCGCTGATTCCTGATGGTTTAGACAGAGGACAATTACTCGAGTCGCCCCTATCGTTTCAAAGAATAGTTCAACGGCGAGCGCGTCAAGTATAAACACCTTGTCCGGTTGGGGAGGTTCGCGGATTGCGCGCGCAGTCTGCGGAGACTCGCGCTGCGGAGCCAGGCGAAAGTATAAACAACGAGGAAGCGTGCATTGTGAAGTAAAGCGGCAGCGCAGACAAAGGATTAAAACAGATGTGCAAACGAGCGTACCGGTACGCTAAAAGCACGTTCTGGGCCCACGGACAGGTGGCGGTACGCTCAAGAGCTATATTTGGAAGTGGCGGTACTGAGTACCGGCGCGTACCGGCCCACTTAAAGCACTGTGCTTACCAGAGACAAAGGAACAGTTATTTTCATTGGTTATTTTTGATAAATTTCAGTAACATGTAATGGGGGGAATTTACAGTCTCCACTCGTATGATGTACAAAAAAATAGCACCTTGTTTTAAAAATGAATGAGATGACACACATGACATTTTCTCATAGGGATGCAAGCTTGTCCCCTTTCAGCGAAATTCGCTGTTTTGAACTTAAAATACTGAGTTCTCTTACGAGAGGTTCTCTCGTACTGCGTAAGTCTTACGCTAGGGGAAAATCTATTTTCCGCGAGATACTGAAGCCAAAAATTATCCTTAATTTTGAAATAATGTAAAACGCGTTGCGGCAGCATGCAGACACAGGCGAGACGGCTCGCGCGCCTATTGGCTGCCCTGCGGCAACTGCAGCAGCCTATCGATAAGGCCGTTTCGTGACGCTCTCTGATAATACTCGCGCTAACTGAATACCCATGTGTCTTCCTCTGTGGTCCAGTGGTAGATCATCAGGTGTTCGCGCGAGAGACCCGTGATCGAATCCCGGGTCTACCGGCAGAATTTTTTTTTGCCGTCAATGCTCGCTCTGGCAGTTCCCTGAAAAGGCGACTGCAGATGTGTATTTTGCAGCCAACGAGCGCGTGGTACAACCCGCTCGCCTGCACCCAAACACTGTTTCTATGGTTTCCGCCTCTGAAGTTCAGACGACTGGAAATGTCAATATTGCAGTGAACAAGCCTGCTGTGATACACACACGCCTGCAAACAAACGCCAGCATGTTGACGCTCTCTGTTTCTATGGCAACTTCTCGCTCGTTCAGTTTCAGTAAATGTGACTGTTCCAGTGTATTCTGCAGTAAACAAGTCGGCGAAGCAGCCCGCTTGCCTGCACACAAACGCCGCTTTTACGGCTACCCAGATAAATCCCATAAGAGTGTATTTTCTGGTGTCCCGGCCACGGCCGATGGTGTTACGAGTGTAGACAAAATGCCCACTGCCCAGTGCTCATTCCTACACACAAACACAGCCCGTCAGGGCTCGCGCACATGAAATCAACCCAGATCGATTGCGCATTAAACGTGGTAAATGTGCCCACTGCCCAGTGCCCACAAACACTACGTTCCGCATATCTCAAGGTTTCTGTAAAAACAAAACCAACGTGCATTCGCTCTGCTCAGGCGGACAATGCTCTCAGTGTTGTAAATGTGCCCGCTATCCCGCGCCCACATTCACACATAGACATGACAGGTCCTACGGGACTCGCCCAGCCCTCCCCTCTCGGTTGACCACCGCAAAGGAGTCGAGCGCGGGCAATCTGCCCGCTGTTATCAGCGTGCCCCCTGCCTCAAAGCGCGACGCTTATGTTGCAGCACACCGAAGCCCCTCTGTCGCTGAGCGACCAGAGCGCGCTCCGCATTCAGCCCCTAGCCATTCGTGCAGATGCATGGGCAAGTGGGTTTTGAAGTGGGTGCTAGACATTATAGAAAGAGGCTATTCGCTACAGTTTCGCCAACGCCCTCGCCACTATGTGACGCGCGTCGAAACTACAGTTTAGTTTAGTTTAGTTTAGTTTATTTGTTTAGCACATGTTTAGTACAAGTACAAAACCATGCAAGGAGGGAACGAAGCCAGTCTAGGCTTGTACAAAGTTCCACTCCTACTCATATTAGCTCATGAAACATGCAGACTAAACACTAAAAAAAAATGAAAACAAAAACAAACAAACAACAAACGAAACAAAGCAAAAGCCTAAGCAAAAAAGAAACAACAGAAGCAACAGGAAGAAAAAAAAAAAAAAAAAAAAAAAAAAATACAAAGCAACAATTCAATAACATAAAAAATTATCAATCTGGGTAAAAACGCAAAAAGAGCAAACAATACTTAGACAGGACTACATAAAGGCGTCAGGCTGGCAATAGTAGTCTCTTCAAATGCTTCTTAAAAGCAGAAAAAGAGGACATTGATCGCAACGATGGACTTAAATCACTCCAGAGCTTAGGACCTCTATAAGAAATATTAAATTGATGTCTTGTAGTTCGTGAGTAAGGTAAAAGTAAAGTATTATTGCTGTGTCTAGTTTGATATGAGTGTACATGTGAAGTGGGGATAAAAAAATTCTGAAAGGAATCTGGAAGATCTGGTTTCCTATATATAAACTTATGCATAAATAGGCATGTTTGATAAATATTTACCTTATCAATAGGGAGAACTTTGAATTTGTTATAAAGGGGTACCGAAGGTGCATATCTATTTGAATGAGAAATAAATCTAAGATATTTCTTCTGTATGACTATTAATTTCTTAAGGCAAGTAGGATAAGTAGCTGCCCAGACAATATTGCAATAATTAATGAATGGGAACAAAAAACTATAATATAAGGTTAAAAAAGCTGAAAAATGAACTAAAGGACAAACCCTCCTCAATATACCCAACATTTTAGCTGACCTCTTAGATACAAAGTCGATATGGTTAGACCATTTAAGACCACTATCTATAATGACTCCCAAAAACTTGGTATGCTGAACCAATTCGATTTGAATGTTATTTATAAAGATTTTAGATAATTCTATAGGGTAATGTTTGTTAGTATTACAAAAAATCATAAAGTTAAATTTTTTTATATTAAGAGTAAGTTTATTCCATTGAAACCATTCCACAATGGAAGATAGTTCCTCATTAACCGTTTTAATTAAAATATTAAGGTCTTGGTGAGAAGCTACAAGATTTGTATCATCAGCAAATAGTATTGGGAGTAGTTTAGTACAAGTCATAGCCATATCATTAATATAAATTAAAAATAGAAGAGGCCCCAAAATTGATCCTTGAGGGACGCCAATCATAATTTGTGACTTCATGGAGGTATAGCCTTCCAGGTCTACATATTGCTCTCTATTAGCTAAATAGCTTCTAAACCATTTCAAGGCAACATCCTCCACTCCGTATCTGCTAAGTTTCGCAATCAAAATATTGTGACTGACCGTATCGAATGCCTTACTCAGGTCCAGGAAGACTCCAAGAGCAAATTTTTTATTGTCAAGAGCTGAAGAAATATAATTCACAAGTTGAATGAGGGCATGCTCAGTCGAGTGTCGCTTCCGAAAACCATATTGATGTTTGTATAAAATATTATTAGCATCCAAATGATTAAATAATCTAGAAAAGACGAGTCTTTCCAAGATTTTCGATATACACGGAAGAATTGATATTGGCCTATAATTTCCGAATTCCTTGGAGTCACCGGTCTTGAAAATTGGTATAACCCTAGCAACCTTCAAATCCCGAGGAACAATTCCAGTTTTAAGAGAAAGGGAGAGAATATGAGTGAGAGGTTTAATGATATAATCAATTGTCTCTTTAATAAGAACACTTTTAATGCCATCATGACCATGGGCTGCATTTTTAAGTGATAAAATAATATTACGAACCTCTTGAACAGTTGGTGGGTCAAAATTATGAAATGAAGGATAGTGACCTTTGATTAAGGAACAGGTAAAAACAGAAGTAAAAACAGAAGTAGCACCACCTACTTCGAGCCGAAATTTTTAAACTGTTGAGCAAAGGGGCCATAGAGCCTTTATCTCAAGCTCAGAGCGAAGGAGGGCTATACAACAGATACTTCCTGGCACTGAAAAAAGACGGGGGTCTCAGACCCATACTAGATCTAAGGCAACTGAACAGAGTGCTTGCGAAGCGACAGTTCAGAATGCTCACGACCAGAAAAATCCTCACGCAGATTCGCCGAGGAGATTGGTTTGTGTCAATAGATCTGAAAGACGCATATTTTCAAAATACAAATAGCGTCACGTCACAGGCGACATTTGAGATTCGCCTTCGAGGGCCAGGCATATCAGTGCTCAGTCCTACCGTTCGGCTTGTCTCTAGCACCCCGTACATGTACGATGTGCATGGACGCAGCGCTCGCACCCCTCAGACTTACAGGGCATGCGAGTATTGAACTACTTGGACGATTGGCTGATTCTAGCTCAGTCTCACTCGGTGCTCATAGAGCACAGGACCATTTTGCCCGATCACCTCGAGAATCTGGGTCTCAGAGTCAATTGGGCGAAGAGTTCTCTGTCTCCCAGACAGATAATATATTTTCTGGGCACAGAACTGGACTCGCTGTCTATGATAGCGCGACTGTCACCACAGCACGTACTAGACATTCAGCATGCAGCGAGCTCTTTCCGCTGCGGCGCATCTGTCCCGCTCAAGAAATTTAAGAGGATGCTAGGTATCATGGCCTCAGCATCATCAGTACTTCAGCTGGGCTTGCTTCGCATGCGCCCGCTACAGTTCTGGCTGAAAGCGCGAGTACCGCGCCGAGCGTGGGCTTCCGGTCTGCTTCGTCTCAAGGTCAATCAGAAATGCATCGCAGCTCTGAAACCTTGGAAAGCAAACGACTTGTACCAATCAGGTGTAAGCCTGGGGACTTCCTCGAGTGTGAAGGTAGTGTCTACGGACGCATCCACCTTGGGATGGGGAGCACTGCTCAAGGGCAGACCGTTCTTCGGCCATGGTCAGAACGGGAGAAGCTTAAGCTGCATAAGCTGCCTCGAAATGTTGGCAGTAGACAACGCGCTGACACGTTTTTGTCCCCAAATACAAGGACACCATGTCCTGGTCCGCTCGGACAACATGTCAGTGGTGTCCTACATAAATCGCCAGGGCGGCCTCAGGTCCCGAAACCTGCACAGGCTGACAGAACGCCTCCTGGTGTGGGCTCAGCGCAACCTGCTCTCGCTGAGAGCAACACATGTGCCAGGGCTCCTAAACGTAGGACCGGACAGACTGTTCAGGAACAATGTTCCGACAGGCGAGTGGCCTCTACACCCACAGACAGTCCAGCTGCTGTGGAAGAAATTCGGCAGAGCGGAAGTAGACCTGTTCGCGTCTCAAGAAAACGCTCACTGTCTGGAATTTTTCTCCAAGAGCAGGGACGCGCTGGCTCATGTATGGCCCCGCCGCCCGCTCTATGCCTTTCCTCCCGTCTCTCTCCTGCCTCAGGTGATAGAACGGATCAGAGAAGGATGCTCAGTGCTACTCGTAGCGCCGTTCTGGAAAAACCAACCCTGGTTCCCAGTTCTGATGCAGCTAGCAAGCACTGCCCCATGGCCAGTGCCAGTGAGGAGGGACCTCCTCTCTCAGGCCAAGGGCTCGTTTTGGCATCCGCGTCCAGAGCTGTGGTCCCTTCATGTTTGGGCCATCAACGGGTACCCGCTGACCTCCCAAGCGGAGTGTTAAACACGATCACGCAGGCTAGAGCTCCGTCTACGCGACGTCTCTATTCCTCGAAATGGTCAGTGTTCTCCAGCTGGTGCACAGCTCGTGGCGTGTCGCCCCTAGACTGTGGGGTGACAGAGGTTCTCTCCTTCCTACAAGAGCTGTTGGACAAGGGCAGGACCCCTTCCACGCTCAAAGTGTATGTGGCGGCCATAGCAGCGTTCTCATAAACAACGCTGGGTCAGTCAGTAGGAAGGAACGATTTAGTCATCCGCTTCCTTAGAGGAGCTAAGAGACTGAATCCTCCCAGACCTCCCTCAGTCCCTGTATGGGACCTTTCTACAGTGCTGGAAGCCATGAAAGGTGACCCATTCGAGCCTTTACAGACGATTGATCTTAAACACCTGTCTTTCAAGACAGTGTTTCTTCTGGCTCTCACTTCAGTGAAGCGCATAGGGGACTTACACGCGCTCTCAGTAAGCGCGACGTGCATGGAGTTTGGGCCTAATGACTCAAGAGTTATACTCAAACCTAAGCACGGTTATGTTCTAAAATCCCTCAACACACCGTTTAGGGCGCAGGTCATTTCCCTGTCAGCCCTACCGGTCTCTGACGAGGAAGGAGACGCAAGCTTCCTTTGCCCAGTCAGGGCATTAAGAGCTTATGTGTCCCGCACGTCTGTTTTCAGACAGACAGAGCAGCTCTTTGTTTTCACTCTACGGACGTTCTAAGGGACTTCCCGTGTCGAAACAGAGCCTATCCAGTTGGATAGTTGATGCTATAGCGCTGGCTTATACCTCTAAGGGCTTACAGTGCCCATTAGGTGTCAGAGCACACTCCACGAGAGGCGTGGCCTCGTCGTGGGCTTGGTCTAGTGGGATTGCCTTGCAAGATATCTGTATGGCGGCAGGCTGGGCCTCCCCGTCTACATTTATAAGGTTTTATAACCTAGAGGTTCCTGCCTTGCAGGCTAAGCTGCTTTCGGTCTAAAATCGGTACTGTCTGCCCTGATGTGTTCGGGCCAGAATACTGAAACTGCTTGAGCAAATGCTCGCTGTTTGATCGCGCAGCTCTATGGGCAGTGTGTAAGACCCACTATATTCGTCAGTCCAGGCCGGGGGTCGCCCTGACTGTACGACACATCATCAGTATAACTGCTCCTTATAGGATGTTATATTATTACAGGAATGATGCTATTCTAGCCACTCTTTCCTGGGCTCTCTGTGAGTCCCTTATGATCATGTACTATATAAGCCCGGGCACTTGCCCTTGGGACTTTGGTGCTGGATCTTAGCATGCACGGCGTTTTACACTGTGTTCCCCTAGCGTAAGACTTACGCAGTACGAGAGAACCTCTCGTAAGAGAACTTACTCGGTTACTCACGTAACCTCGGTTCTCTCTAGAGAGGGAACGAGTACTGCGTATCTTGCCGTGCCTGCACATGCTCTGGTTCGCTTCGGCGATGAAAAAACAGTGAGCTAGCCTCTCGAAGCTATATTTATAGCCCTAGGCCACGCCCATTCTGGCGGGACGTGACGTATTGGGCGCGAAGCGCCCCCATTGGAGCTGACGTCACGAAACGGCCTTATCGAAAGGCTGCTGCAGTTGCCGCAGGGCAGCCAATAGGTGCGCGAGCCGTCTCGCCTGTGTCTGCATGCTGCCGCAACGCGTTTTACATTATTTCAAAATTAAGGATAATTTTTGGCTTCAGTATCTCGCGGAAAAGAGATTTTCCCCTAGCGTAAGACTTACGCAGTACTCGTTCCCTCTCTAGAGAGAACCGAGGTTACGTCAGTAACCGAGTACGTTCTACACGCTCATAAATCCTCTTATTATAACAAGCAAAGCGTAGACACAACGTAAATAAGAGATTTGTTGTGCAGTTAGATATTGATAATGACAGTTTGATTATGACAGTCTTTGTTCAGTCATAATCACAATCTGTTAATATAGTGTCTGAAATTAATAAGCTAATTTAGTGAAATCATTTGTTCTACTTTGTTCATTTAAAATGTAATCTTATAAATGACAATTTATTAAATTACATCAGTTCCTCAAGCCAAACTAGGACCTCAGAAAGCTGTTGTATGTTCTGAAATACTTGATCTGTTTTACAGAATTTTTTTTAGACAGTAAATTTCAGTATTAAGCAAAAGTGAGTTTGTTCTTACCCATGAAAACCAACTTGAACGACTCCGTTGGTCTGTTTTAAATAAAGAACAGTTTTACAATTATTGTTTTCCTGTGAATTAGGACATACAGCAGAAAAAAACTAAAATCATAAGCAGCATCCTATTTTCTATATTAAAGAACAACAACAACAAAAAATGTCTTGAGATTAAATAGGCCTATAGTTTTATTTATTGATAAAAAGTGACGTTAACCTACTTTGAAATGGAGATATTGGGATGCCCATTTTCCTTCCCTAAAAAAAAAAAATGCAACGTGAGCTTAATTAGTCAACAGTAACATGTTCGAACATTTCAGAGCATCTTGTTAAATACCTGATCTTTTAACCAGTTCACAGCTTTGTCAATTGCATCTGAATTCTTCTGACACTCCAGTAATCCTGTTTCCTCATAGAATAGAAGGTCCACTGTGAGAATGTCTGTCCTGTTGACACATCTGCTGCTGTCTAGTACTGTTTTCTCTGGGTCAAACGTGTGATGAAGCACCACAAGAACAACCAGCTTAGAGTCTGTTCAAGGACATAGACAAATCTATTGAAGATGAATTCATCTGAAATACTTAAAGGTGCCCTTGCATGGATTATTTTATTATTTTAGAATGTGTCCTGGGGTGCCCTTATAATGTTAGTATGTTTTTTTATAATTTAGAAATAAAAGGCATTTTTTCCTAGCCTGATTTTAGCCTTTGATTTGAACACTCTGTTTGAAGGGGCGTGTCTGCTGTGAGACTTCAGTGTAAACGCCCACTTCTGTGATTGGCTGTTGTGAGACTTCAGTGTAAGCCTGTTGATCACGTGAATGAAGATCTTATCATTGCAACGCAGTTTCTGCACTCTCACTAATGATTTCACCAATGTAAACATGATGTACCTACAGTAAGAGCTTCGTTGTGCAGTGTAACAGCGTCATTGATTTCATAACGAGTTTTGGCAAGTGTCCAGAAACTCGCGCTGTGTGATTGACAGCTTGGGCGACTGGAAAGGGATCGTTCTTTGATCGCTATCTGTATATTAATCACAGTTTAAGTGAGATTATTTTCATCCTACTGAGAGAAACGACGTGAAGTTGATCGTTTAGTATGGAGGTATTTTTGGTGCAAAACTACTGGACGCCTGTGACAGTGAAATTTGTAGTTGTAGAGAATAGCCACACATGTGTATCAGTAAATTTGAAGTCACAAAGAGAAATGTTTTAAGAGTTGCAAACTTGTAGACTTTTTTTTATCTTCCACAAACACAACACAACAGTTACACCTTCTCAAATTCTTCATTGCAGGTGCACAAATCCTATTCTACAAATCACAAATTAAGAAACTCATACGCTCACATTTTTGCTACAGTTGCTGCAGTGAATATGGTGCAAAACGCATTTACACACCTGCATAAAAAAATGTGAAGTCACGGAGAAATTTAGCTCATCTTTAAATCAGTATGTGAATTCATCCAATGAGAGTTGCACACTTGTAGAATATTTTCTCACAAATGTCTTGTATATTTTTCTAGCACAAACACAAGTACATAACTACAGCTGCTTGAATCTGCTGCGACGAATCTCAAACACTGTTTTTCGCTTTCAAGTGACAAGTTTCGCGCGCTCTCCCTTTTGCACCAAGTGCACCGTGAAATGTGGGGCAAAAGTGAGTTGTGCATCTGTAGAGGCAGTGGGCGGAGCCTACATGAATATTCATGAGTTTCCCGGGCATGCGCGTGGAAATGAAAGCTTTAGCATAAGTTCTGCTGGGAAGACTCAATTACTACGTCACTTATTGCCTTCACTTCTATCCAATCATATTCTTATGCTCACTGTATAAAAGCACGGTACTTACACATGTTTGAGTTCGCAGATACTGAAGCGACGATTACCCCCATCCTCCCCACCACCACCAGGATGGTCCCGTCCATACCTCCCAGGGGGGGTCGGCTGCGCCCCTGCCTTCATCTTTAGGCAGGAATTGCAGATCCGATACTCTCGGATTATGCACTACGGACGGGGCCTACGCCAAATGACTTTGTAGTTTATCAGCTTGCTGAGCTGTCAATAAATGTATGGTTTATTGAAATAACTCTCGAGTCTTTCTGGTAGAACTGCTCATTCTAGTTCACGCTCCTCGTTTCTCAGCAGGTTTAATGGATTATTTCAAAAAAGGTAAATATAGTTTCAGCGCGAACTTAAACTACAATTGTGTATCATTTCATAAAGTTCATAATGATTTTATTAGTTTGCACGTTTTGTGCATTCGTTAATGACTAAATGATTGCTGGCATTCATTCACTTCGTGTAGGCCTATATAAAGCACAGCAAACTTCAACTCGTTCATTTCGTTGTGCTTTTCCTCTGTACATTGCAATGCTTTAAACTGTCTTTTGTTATCATTTGTTGAATGTCACTGCAATAAAAATAAAAAAATTCCAGAACACCTGAATGATTACAGCAACACTTATTTCCAACAGAGGAGCAGAATATTCCTAAATACATGAACCATTACCATTTAATTTGTTTATTGCTAAGCTCTTCTGATAACTTACCTTATGAAGCTTTACAACTGTGTCATCTCTGGCTAAAATCTCTGGGAAATAACTCCACAACCATATCCGTGTCCAAATAAACATTTTGCACCCTACACTGATGTTTCTCTTTGTCATGTTCTTTCTTTGACCTTATGTGTTGCTCTGTGTGCCTGGATGATACACAATGATGACCATTGATACAAATGCATGATCTACTTCTGACTTGAACTCTTGAAAATGAAACCTTTAAACTTTGTTGGATCAATGTTAAAACATGACATTCTGGCATTTAAGATTTGCATGACAAAAGTTTGGAATCACTATGATTTAAGAAATGTTATACTTTTAAAGCAGGCAAGGTCAATTTCCACACTTCATTAAGCAGCACAACCACTTTCAACTGTGATAATAATCAGAAATGTTTATTGAGCAGCAAATCAGTATTAGAATGATTTCTGAAGGGTCATGTGACACTGAAATCTAGAGTAAAATGAGCTCTGCCATCACAATATTTTTTTTTAAAAACATTCAAATAGAAAACAGTTGATAAAAATATTTCACAATATTACTGTTTTTCAGAAATATGTAGTCTTAGAGGTACCTTACCTAAGAACCTTACTAATACCAAACTTTTGAACAGTGTATATATTATTATATCAAAACCAGCACAAGCACACCTTGCAATCAAAACATTAAAAATAATATTGTTACATTATTTTGCCAGTATGCTTGTAAATATTTTTTTAGAACATCAAATTGGTGGCTTATTATATTCTGTAAAATAATGTTAAGTGTTTTTTTTGTTTCTCATTTACAGTAACCTAGTTGTATCAAATGTAATTTATCCACTTTTGTCCATACAATTTTGTTTAATCCAAATTGTACGTATGTATTAAAGCAACACATTCATGCTTGAGTTTGGTCTTAAATATTTTGGCTTATTTAAACGAACAAGAATTTAAGAACAATCACACCAGGATATATTATATATATATTAAAAAGTGTTAGCCCACAGATACATTTATGATGGTTTATTTAAAAATTGCAATCAACAAATGATAACAATTAGTAAAAGCCACAGTTTTAAAGCTTCGCAAGGTGCAATTTATACGACGAGTTGAAGTTTTCTGTAGCTACTGTATATAGGCCTACACGAAGTGAATGCCAGCAATCATTCAGTCAGTGACGAATTAATAAAAACATTATGAATTTAACAAAACGATACACAATTGTAGTTTAAGTTCGCGCTGAAACTATATTTACCTTTTTTGAAATAATCCATTAAACCTGCTGAGAAACGAGGAGCGTGAACTAGAATGAGCAGTTCCACGCGCATGCCCGGGAAACTCATGAATATTCATGTAGGCTCCGCCCACTGCCTCTACAGATGCACAACTCACTTTTGCCCCACATTTCACGGTGCACTTGGTGCAAAAGGGAGAGCGCGCGAAACTTGTCACTTGAAAGCGAAAAACAGTGTTTGAGATTCGTCGCAGCAGATTCAAGCAGCTGTAGTTATGTACTTGTGTTTGTGCTAGAAAAATATACAAGACATTTGTGAGAAAATATTCTACAAGTGTGCATCTCTCATTGGATGAATTCACATACTGATTTGCAGATGAGCTAAATTTCTCCGTGACTTCACATTTTTTTATGCAGGTGTGTAAATGCGTTTTGCACCATATTCACTGCAGCAACTGTAGCAAAAATGTGAGCGTATGAGTTTCTTAATTTGTGATTTGTAGAATAGGATTTGTGCACCTGCAATGAAGAATTTGAGAAGGTGTAACTGTTGTGTTGTGTTTGTGGAAGATAAAAAAAAGTCTACAAGTTTGCAACTCTTAAAACATTTCTCTCTGTGACTTCAAATTTACTGATACACATGTGTGGCTATTCTCTACAACTACAAATTTCACTGTCACAGGCGTCCAGTAGTTTTGCACCAAAAATACCTCCATAGTTTAGTCACTGGCTTGATTTACTGATGCATAAACAGTACTGAACGACTTTGAGAGAAAGATTATCTGTCTGAACTTGAACAATTACACATCAGACATTCACATAACCCACTGGTTCTTCAGAGGCTCGGATGAAGGAACTAAAAAAATACCTTTGTGTTCGTTTGTACATCCAAACACTGAGCAACTGCTTCGCTCGTTTGCAAGCCATGATGTCTCTCGAGGAAAAATTATTCGGACGATGATTCGGCTGCGCAGATCCGCCTGGCCTTGAACTAAGTTGAACATGGGCTGGCACATGCAAATTTTTGGAGGCGTACATATTAATAATCCCGACTGTTGCGTCACAGTCGGTGTTATGTGGAGATTCGCCTATTTTTCAGGGGTGTTTTTCAAAAACTAGATTTAAATAAGAAGGAGAAAACAATGGTGTTTGAAACTCACTGTATGTCATGTCCATGTACTGAACTCTTGTTATTTAACTATGCCAAGATAAATTCAATTTCAAATTCTAGGGCACCTTTAAAAAATATATAATCTTGAGTAAAAAAAATATATATATATATATTTTTTTTACAAAAGTGTGATGATCAAATAACCTGTAAAGTGATTGAATTTGTTCAGTGCTGCTTTGATGTCAGTTCCAGTTTGAGAAACAATTGGGCAGAAAATCAAAATAATGTTACTCTCGTCCACACTACCAACTTCCTTCAGATTCTCAATTCGTTTTCCCAGACTGGCAATAAATTTCTTGTCACAGTTATCTGTCTTTCCAGCCAAAATGGAGAACACTTTGACCTCTGGAAAATAAATTGGGATGAATCAAGTAAAACAGGGGAATGTACAAATAAGATCATAAAAATAATGCAAGATAATAACAACAGTTTTAAAAATCAATTCCAGTCTCTGGAATGCTGTCCTGAAAGATGAGTTATTCTGATCTATTATCAAAAAGTCAAGAATGTAATGTGTGACTAAACAAGCAGTTGTGTAATCCATCATAAGATAAACTTACTTGTATTAAAACTGTAGTTCTCCGTTCTCGGCTTCTTCATAACCACTTGCTGCAATTCACCTTCATGCTACAGACACAATTTATGGTAAATGTAGTCACAGTATCTGGATAAAAACTGTATAAGATGTTTACCAGAGAAATGTAACAGTTTAAAATTTACCTTATTTGATTCGTGTGAGCTTTCCCTTGCTTGATATTGGTTTTGTATAAGGTAAAATGATTAGCAACATAAATAATACTGATTAAATCATATAGGTTATATTTGCTGTTAAAAAGTGATTTTAACCTACTTTGACGTAGAGATATTTCGACACCTGCTTTCCACCCCTGCAGAGAACGATTACAACATGAGCTTGCTGAGAAAACAGTGACATTTTTTATTTATTTAATTGTTCAGAGCATATTTTAAGTTGCATCTTGTTAAATACCTGATCTTTTAACCAGTTCACAGCTTTGTCAATTGCATCTGAATTCTTCTGACACTTCAGTAATCCTGTTTCCTCATAGAACAGACAGTCCACTGTGAGAATGTCTGTCCTGTTAACACATCTGCTGCTGTCTGGTACTAATTTCTTTGGGTCAAACGTGTGATGAAGCACCACTAGAACAACCAGCTTAGAGTCTGTTCAGGAAATAGACAAATTTGTCTAACGTCCTCACGATAAAAACTTCATGTCCAGAATATTCTGAATAATAAAAACATTATTTATTACTTAAAATAGAGAGAAAATATACTCAAACAACCTGTCTTGCCATTGAATCTTTTAAGTGCTTCATCAATATCAGTTCCAGTTTGGGAAACAACAGGACAGAAAACCAAAATAATGTTACTCTCTTCCACTGTACGAACTTCCCTCAGATTCAGAATTCGCCTTTCCAGTATGCCAGTAAATTCCTCCTCAGCGGCTTTTGCTTTTCCGGTCCGAAATATGCACACATTGACATCTGGAAAATTTAATAGCATAGTAAAAAAAAAAAGATAAAAAAAAGAGAGAGACAAGAAAATCGTATGTTATTTATATGCAGTTCATATCTATTCTGACTCCACATATACAAATCCACATTTTCACCCAAATGTACAGTGTATCAGCCTTTTAACCTTATATTATGACATACATTACAGCATTACAGTTTCTGTTCTTTCTTTCCCATAAAAATTACATTACTAGCTAATCTGTGTCTGTTAACATGTGGCAAGACTAAGACTGAAGACATCTGTAACATTGTCTTTCTATCATTTACTCTATTTTATTTTTATTTTTTTATCCTTTATTTAACCAGGAGAAGCCAATTGAGATTAAAAATCTCTTTTGCAAGGGAGACCTGGCCAAGATAGGCAGCTGAATTACATCACATCATTACATACGTACAAATACACACAAAAAACATGAGAATAAAGACACATAAATTAATAATAGAAACAGTTTGAAAGCCAATTATGCACTTACAATGAAATCTCAATTAAAAACATTGACGTAAGGGAGTCCAACTCAAAACATCTCATTCTTAACTTAAAAACACTCAAAGGAATCAATTTACTAAGTTTTAAGTTGTTCTGCAACAAATTCCATGTAAAGGGAGCAAAATAAACAAAGGCCTTTTTACCCAGCTCAGTACTGACATGTGGGACAGAAAGCAAGACAACAGCCTGAGAACGGAGAGAGTAATGACCAGCACTTTTTTTCATAAGAAGTGAACATAAATATGATGGAAGCACACCAAGAATAGCCTTATATATAAATGTATACCAATGACAAAGCCTCTGTGTGGCCAGAGCAGACCACCCTACACGAGAGTACAGCTCACAGTGGTGAGTACGAGCTTTACAATTAGTAATAAATCTCAGCGATGCATGATAGGCTGCGTCAATCATATGAAGGCATTGAGCAGATGAATGCATATATAATATATCACCATAGTCCAGCACAGATAAAAAAGTGGATGCCACTAACCGTTTTTTAACATTAAAAGAAAAGCACAGCTTATTTCGAAAGTAAAAACCCAATTTTAGCCTCAACTTTCTCACTAGACAGTGAACATGAGGCTTAAATGATAGGCAATCATCAATAACAATACCAAGATACTTATAAGTTGTAACAGTCTGTATTTCACGTCCGTCAAGAGTAATCATTTAGGGAACATTCAGTGGTCTATTCCGAGGGCCCGTGAAGAGCATACATTTGGTTTTGTCTGCATTGAGCACAAGTTTCAGCTGTAGCAAAGTGTTTTGGACCACAGTGAAGGCATTCTGTAAATGTGCAATGGCTTGTTTAAGGTGCACAGCAGTAAATAACTGTGTCATCTGCATAAAAATGAAAGTTTGCATCAGACACATGCTGTTTAAGGTTATTTATATAAATAGTAAATAAAAGAGGGCCTAACACAGAGCCTTGTGGAACCCCTTTAAGGATTGGTAAAATACCAGATTGAACACCATCATACTTAATGCACTGGGTTCTGTCACTAAGATAGTTTGAGAACCAAGAGACAGTATTCTCTGAAAACCCCGAATTAAGAAGCCTAATCTTTAAAACATCATGATCAACTGTGTCAAAAGCTTTTGACAAATCAATAAAAAGTGATGCACAGTGCTGCTTCTTATCACGAGCGACAGAGATGTCATTTATCACCTTCATTGCAGCTGTGATGGTACTATGTTTTTTTCTAAAACCTGACTGAACTGGGGATAAAATGTCCTGTACATGCAAGAAGTCTTTCATCTGATCACTCACCAGGGATTCAAGCGTTTTGGCCAAAACAGACAAATTAGAAATTGGCCTGTAATTATTTAAATTTGACGGGTCACCCCCTTTCAATAATGGACAAACAAATGCAGATTTCCATATTTTAGGAATAGTGTTGCTCTCTAAAGTAAGATTAAAAAGGTACGTTAGAGGCTGTGCTACACAATCAGCAGCTATTTTTAAGAAGTAGGGCTCTATAAGATCAGGTCCTGGAGGTTTTTCAGGAGCCAGCCCTTTTAGGGCTTTTTGAACGTCAGCCACTAAGAATGGAGTGAGATTAAAGACACTTGTAGAGACTGGTACATCTCTACAAGGTGTCACAGTATAAGGACAAGCAGTGTCAAACAAAGAACCAGACTGAATAAAATGCTCATTAAAATGGTTCAATATCTCCAGCTTGTCATGAACTACTACAGACTCTTTCATAATAAAAGAAGGAACATTAATACTATCTTTGTTTAGAGAAAGTAATTTTATAGCCTTCCAAATTTTTCTGGGATCATTTAAGGTGTTAGTAGTGGCTGACAGATAAAAGTCAGATTTTGCTTTTTTAATAAAAGAAGAACATTTATTTCTTAACTGCCTAAAAACAAGCCAATCAGACGAAGAGCCCGTTTTTCTTGCTTTGGCCCAAGCTAAATTGCGGTCATGAAGAATATCTCCAAGCTCAGAGGAAAACCAGGGATTGTCCCGCCCCTTAACTCTGAATCTCTTTAGTGGGGCGTGTCTATTTATTACTTGCAAAAAACTATCCCGGAAAAAAATCCAGGGTGACTCCACATCGGGAATCAGCTCTATTCTACTCCAATTACAATTAAACAAATCATGGCAAAAGCCCTGTTCATTAAATTTTTTGAGATTCCTCTTACATATTACGCGAGGTTTACATTTAGGCATCTTAGTATTCCTTACAGCAGCAACAACACAGTGGTCACTTAGGTCATTGCAAAAAACACCAACAGCAGAAAATTTGTGCGGGACATTAGTCAAAATTAAATCAATTAAGGTGGATTTATCATGGCACTTAAGATTTAAACGAGTGGGAGAATTGATTAACTGTGTAAAATTGACAGAATCACAAAATGACTTAAATTCATCTGAACAAGGTTTCAGCCAGTCCCAGTTTAGATCACCTGCTAAAATAATTTCAGAGTAGTCCAGTCTGGATAGGAGTTGAATAAGAGTCTGCAATGCAGTACTCAAGGCAGAAGGAGGCCTATAACACCCAACAACAGTAACATAAAGGCCCTTGGCCAACTCCACCTTCACTGCCAAAAATTCCAGCTGCTTACCAATTGATTCTGAATAGACTAACATCACATTAAATTTAGATTTGACATAAATAGCAACCCCACCACCCTTCTTTGGTCTGTCAGCACGAAACACGTTATAACCACCCATTCCAATATCCATATCAGTGATTGATTTTGTCAGCCAGGTTACAGATAGCACAACAATATCTGCATCTGTTAAATTCACCCAAATTCTAAGCAGATCCATTTTGGGTAACAAACTGCGAACATTAAGGTGAATTACACTCAAACCAGACATGGATTTCACATCAGATGGCAATGGAATACACTGCAACTCAGGGCCTGGATTTGGCTGCACATTGCCAGATAAAAGCAGCAATAAAAATATGAACCATCTCTGTTTACCATCAGTATGAAATGTGTAGAGTCTTTAAAATGAGAGTCCCAGTAATGTCTGCCATCAAATGCAAAATAGTCATTTAAAATCAAAAGATTTTGAAGCTGAAGAATATCTCTGGGTAAAAACCAGGCTAAATTTAAGTCCTCTGCCAACTCTTTTGGCATTTGAGGGGAATGCACAAAGGCTGAACAGTTGAATCCATAGGCTATGTCCAAAGAGCCACAAATGTTGTAAGATGTACTCACCCAGCATAAATCACTTGATCTTAGATTCTGCACAAACAATGAACAAAGCAGCATTAAGAGAAGAGCCATGTTAGCAGAAGATGTTAGCAAAACCAGGAGGAGCTGACAGGGCCTCAGGATCCACGCAGAGCCTGGAGATGTTAGCTGGGCTGCTAGGGCCTAGAGAAGCTAGCAGAACCTCAAGATCCAAGTAAAGCCTGGAAAGGCTAGCAGGGCCTTAGGATCCAAACAGAGCCTAGAGACAGTAGCTGGGCTGCTAGGGCCTGGAGAGGCTAACAGAGCCTCAGGATCCAAGTAGAGCCTGGAGATGGAAGCTGGGCTGCTAAGGCCTGGAGAGGCTAGGAGGGCCTCAGTATCCAAGTAGAGCCTGGAGATGGAAGCTGGGCTGCTAAGGCCTGGAGAGGCTAGGAGGGCCTCAGTATCCAAGCAGAGCCTGGAGATGGTAGCTGGGCTGCTAGGGCCTGGAGCCTAGAGATGGTAGCTGGACTGCTAGGGCCTAGAGAGGCTAACAGGGCCTCAGGATCCAAGTAGAGCCTGGAGTTGGAAGCTTTTCTGCAGCAAAGTAGTCCATAATCCAATAAAAAATTATTTCATCTAAAAACCAAAGAGCTCAATCATAGAATCTGCAAAAAAATGTACTCCATATATGAGCATAAAAGCAAACAAATGAGTATAGATAAGAGGACAAACACACATCAGACCATACATCCCGCCATCTTGGATTATGTTGAGATCTACCTACTCTAATGATTGTTCTTAAACTGACAGTATGTTTCTAGCAGATATGATAAATACATTCTGGAATGTGTGATGAATTGCAACATTGTTTGTTATCTACTCATGTGGATATGCATGTAAAGATTTAACTTTGGAATACATAAAAAGGATTTATTTCGATGTATCCTGACAAACTATAAATGTGACAAACACCCACCATTGTCCAGTAATTTTTTATTTGAACAGAACTTTCTGATCTGTTATTTTATTTTCTGGTTTGGTTTCCTGTTCCTCTGGTTTACTGGTTTCCATACCTTTCATTGTTTTCACTGGGAGTCTCTCACTGTCGTTCTCCTCAGTCTGTGCCTGTTTCTCTGTCTGCTGATCTTCTTTCTGTGCATCTATTTTTTCTAGATTATAGAAAACTATACACACAATTCCCGATTAAAAAAAAATCAAGCATATTATATCCTTAAAAAGTGTTCATATATACAAGATAACCACATTTTATTTATTCTGTATTGAATAAATCAAGAGTCCTCTTGTCAAACTACTTTAAGCTTTGTTATTGTTTTTCAGATGGAGTCTAATGAGTTCCTTGTGTCTGTCATGATCATTGACAAAAAAATATGATATTAGTCCAAACAGATCTTACCTGCTAATAAAGCAGAATTTGCCATTTTCATTCTCTCCTTATAAGTCCATTCTTTGTCGATCTGTTGAAGAAAAGAACATTGTCCAACAACCTTTTATCAAATATAAACTGTGTGAAATACTCATATGACCGTTTAGGTTGATGATACAAGTAGTGTTGAATATAGTAAGAATATAATCTGACAACTATACAAGTGAGTAATCAAATTCCACTTGGTTTGATGATCCAACACTCTTAGAAAAAAATGTGCAACGACCTTACCTTCAGAGGTGCAACAAGCGTGTTAAATACCCTTAAAGGTACATCTTTGTACCTGATTTACCCCTCAAAGGCTCATGGCATACCATTACACTAATTTACTAATATGCACCTTTTAGCTGTAGATAAGATACAAAGTTGCCTCTTTAAGGGTACTGCCTGAAAGATTTTGTATTTTCAGTCATCAGAATCATCTACATTGTGACTTAGATTTAATAAACTGAAAACAGTGTCTGTCATCAGATTCATCTACATTGTGACTTAGATTTAATCAACTTAAAACAGTGTCTGTAAAGGTGTGAACCAAATGGCCCACAGTCATATGGCCCATACAGACAAATGGCCAGAGCTGGACAGTAACGGAGTACATTTACTTGAGTACAGTACTTAAGTACAATTTTGAGGGATCTGTACTTTACTCGAGTATCATTTTTGGGGAGTACTCATGACTTTACTCAAGTACATTTGAGAGGCAAATATTGTACTCTTTACTCCGCTACATTTCTATCCATAACCGTGAGTACCCGTTACTTATTCTAAAAAAAAATCTCGGAAACCCTCAATTTGTTGTTTCCCTCTCAAACGTGATTGGATTGTGCAGGCGCCACTGATTGGGACAGCCTATCAGCAATCACCTTCAGCTTTCCGCCAAAGTCAACTCCATGGTCAGATTTAGATAAGAGACGAAACCATGGACGAAACAATGGATGAAGACGCAGCAGGTCCATCCCGGGAATGTGCCAACCCGTGGCCCCACCTCGCCAGACTATTTCAATTTTCTGAACAAGTTAATGATAGTTTTCGCCTCAAGTGTTTGCTGTGTTTACCAATGTAAGCACTGTGGCAGTAGTAATGCAATATTTAGAAAATGTACTCTTGTACTCTTGATACTCAAGTACTTTTAAAAACAAGTACTTCACGAGTTCACATCTACATATAATTAATACAATAAGTTTATGCGTATTTGGCGTGCTGTCCGGGGGGAGGGCTCCGAGCTCGGAGTTAGGCCCGAACCCAAAGTACTCCCCCCAGTTGGTAAGTGTAGATGGAACTGGAAGTGTAGATGGAACTGGAAGTGTAGATGGAACTGGAAGTGAGGAGATGGGGTGGAGGAGGGATGCTGACAAACTTTCAATGAACAGAGATAGGTCTGCTGTGAATTTATACTCTGTCATTGAGTTGATTACTGATTAATCTCCAGCTGTGCATAATTTGGTTAATTATCTGAACCTGCTCCTCCCGAACTTTGTTAAATAAAACCTCATTTCAATTATTTATATTTGTTTCATAAATACTAAGGAAAAAAAAATCTGTATTCATGTATACAAATATTGTAATAAAAACACTGTATTTAAAGTAAAATGTAGTATATTATTTCTGTTACCTTTTCGGAACATAGTCTGGTTGTTTGTGGCAGCACAGTCTGATCTTCATGAGTCACAGCTGAGACACAGTGAAATCACAATGAAACATTTAAAGTAATAGAGTAATCAGAAAAAAATGCCATGTCATTGGATGGTTTATTAATGTTTTTTTGGGCACATTGGTCTTAAATTGTGCCGATCCTGGCCTCCCTGGGGCCCTAAGCAAAATCCTGTTAAGGGGCCCTCCTACCTGACCCATGATGAGCCATGTAAACCATTTGCCATTGCCACACAGTCACACCTGACACCCCAGTGCTCCCACTACAATCCTCCCTTCTTTAACTAGTACTAATGAAAATGTAATTCCTGATATCAGAAATAGACATTGTTACTACAAAAAGTACATTCTTAATATCAAGCATTCACATTTTAAATAGTACAAAATTTAATTATTGATATCAAAAATGCATCCTGTGAATGAATAAAAGCTAAAATGGCTTGCCATAGCATGCCACTGTGTTTTAAATGATAAAAGCAATACTTGATACTTGATGGTTATTATTTACTGAGGGATGTACATCCATATTGACCAGGGCCCGGTTTCCCGATAACGCTCACTCTTAGCCTGCTAAGAAGACTCGAAAGATATATCTTACCAAATTTGTTTATTTTCCTAAGCGTGTTCCCCGAACTATACCTTAGGAAGCTGCTTAAAAGATATACCTTCTTACGTGGGACGTTACCCGGCGCTGTCCGTGGCGATGGTGCTGAATTGTTTGAAATCGATGGCTCGAGAATCAATTATTCTCTCGTGCAGGGGCTGTTTATGTGAAAAAGCGGTCATCTTTATAAAAGAAGCACTTCAGAAATAGTTGAAATTTCAATTTATTATGATTATTGGATATTATAAAAAATAATTCAAACTATAATAGCCTATAAAAGCGTAGCCTACATAAAATTGTAAATAGCCTATTGCTGCCACAATAACCTTTTCAAAAATTTACGTGCCGCCTTTTCTTTCCCATTTTTGTTCGCTGAGGTGGAGCTGCGATGAAATATTGTTCTTGTGTAAATACTTTACAGCATTTCAGTAATAAAAGTTTACATCTTGCGTACGGTGCTCGGCAGTGATCAAAAAGGATCTAAACCGTGAATTTTGAATCTCTTGTAAACTCGGAGATGTGGATTCAGACGGCAATTAAATTACCACACGACCTGTTTGTCAAAAAGCAGAAGGTACTAATTTGGCCAGGGATTTTTACGCGGATTGGGTGAGAAAAACACTGATATTATGGATTCGGACGGCACTAAAATCACCGACTTACCCCTATAAATGTTTAAAATACCGGACGAGCCCATGAGAAACTATTAGCGTCCGAATAGGACTTAACTGACAGTAGCCTATGCTTTCACTGGCCTTTAAAAGAGCGTTTTAATTCAATTAATAATATTGTATAATAATATAATTAAAAATCTAACAACAATCAGTGTAATGACAATTTTATTCTTTGTATGAAAACACTTGAATTAGCCTAATTTAATACTGTCTGGGTGTATTAAAACTTCAGAATTATATTCATTTAGACCTGCAACAACGCTAAGAGAGAGCTACGAATGGTCCAGACCAACCTTACAAAAGTGTGACTTACAAAAGATATAGGCCTACTTAGCGTACGAACGTTTCGGGAACCGTCCCATAAGGTTAAGAGAGAGGTTAAGGAATAGGTTAAGAACTACTTAGAGATAAGAACGCTTTGGGAAACCGGGCCCAGTTCAGTATGTCCAGCCAATCAACATTTTAAATGCAATATAGCCAATAAATCAATAGTCAATGTCAATACATTGCTTTCTATCTTGCTTTATTGCAGAGTTGTGACTGAACTGACTTGGAGTCTAGATAATCATTGTCTTTTTTAAAAAAGTATATGCGCATAATGAGGAGTGCCATCACGCCCATATTGTCTGGTCCCCACAGATGTTTTGCTGGAAAGGTCGTGTTTCATTTCGTGCCCGCGCATATGAACGCATGTTACGCGCGACGCGGTTATCTTTTCCAAGCTGCAGTTTATAAACAAACACCGTTGCCCTTTGTCGTTTATTAAAAGTAATAAATAATTGTATTTCACTTTTTTGTCAGGCACAAAGTCACAGAACACAGCCCTGGAAGTGGCCGGCATTAGCAAGCAAGACAGAAAGACAAAAGATGCACTGCCCAGCTAGGCTAGACAGACAGACAGACAGACTACTAGAGAGAGAGAGAAGCACATCAACTTAACTGTTCTTTGCCAACATCAAACTTGGAGAGGAGAGAATTAGTCCTGATTGCTATTCCCGCAATTCACTCTCATTGTGTTTTTTTCTCTCTCTCTCTCTTCTTGACCAGAAGGATAGTTCCACTTAATTTTCTCATTGATGTTGTAAACTTTGATAGACCTTATTAACAGCAGCGCCATCTTTGACTTTTAATGGTAATGAAAGCGAGGCTGTGAGGGACATACATGTATCTCTTCAATTGGCTGTACTGTTATTTAATGTGTTTTTGGATTGTTCTGCTAATGAAACACTGGAAAAATATCTTTCCAAGAAATTTCAGTTGACAAAAAACTCCCGACATTTAAACTGTGGAAAATTGTAGGAGCTAGAACAAATCTAGGAGCTTTATACAGCTTTTTACAGCGGATGCCATTGGAAACACGGCAAGTTTATCCCTCACATTCATACCTGTCATGGCACTGCTCTGAATAAGGTCTATTGACGCACTTTGATACGAGGGGGAGGCGGGGCCCTACGCAACTTGCGTAATGTGCGTATAGGGCTGATCTTAAAAATACATTCGATCAATAGGTCTCATGACAAACCAACACTTGGCAATCCTCTAGATTTCAGTTCATTCTGACAGATTAGAGCTGATGTAGAATGAGGTTATATGAAACACTCACCAATTCTTACTGTTATCTCCTCTGTTCTGTCTTTACTGGTGACCTGACACAGGTAATCACCAACATCCAATTTCTTTAGTTGTAAAGACACATTTCCTCTCTCCAGCTCCTCCTTGGGTAGTCTCGCTCCCCCAAAGTTCACCCCCTCTATCAACCGTTTATTCTTATAGAAACAAACACAGTCTGTCTCCTTAAACCACCTGATCTCCATGTCAACAGCACTGATTTCAGGAGACAGCTTACACAGAATGGTGCCACCTGATTGAGCTTCCTCAGACACAACTATCTTGAACTCATCTGTGTTGAGAAAAAAAGAGAAAAATGTGGACTTACATAAATTAATATTTATATCATATTAATTGAATTCTTTTTTTTTTATGAAGGAAAATAAAATAAAATAAATTTTAACAGAACTTACTGTTGCTATCAACTTCCATTTTTTCTCCTAAACAGGAACATGACACACAAAGTGACACAGAATGAGCTTCAAGCTCTAAGTTCCATGAAGGGTAATGAGAAGGGGTGCGAAGCCTTAATTTCTAACATGAGCATATTGATTTGGCATTTCAGTTTTAATTTTAGTATGCTTTATTATGAATAGTATTCTAATTCTAAAAGGCACTGTTACACAGATTGAACAATCAAAATAGTCGGTACCAGTTCACACAGTGATTTTTTTAAAGTCAAACAATGTGAACTTGCCACAGATACACTGACAACTGACATCTCTCATTTTTCAAAGGACAGACACTGTTTATTTATTTTTTTTATGTTTTTTTTTTTTTTGCAGAATTGTAAGTTATTTTCAGTCAGACCCCTATCTGACCCATAACAAAAAAATAAAAACAAATACATGGAATTGTTAAAAACTACTTTTAAGTGGTTTATCTCTGATGATTGACAATTAATATAGGCCTACATGATGGACTTGATGATGATAAATAATTATTTTTGTTTGATATTGAAAGCTGTTTGGGGGGTTATTTTATGTGGACAATACAGTCGATTTCAAATATCAACAGTCGACTGACTGCACCTTTAAACCACATGCAGACACTGCATTGCAGAGACCCGGCTTGTTGACTGTTGAGTTGTTGACGACTGGCGACGCCCTCGTAATAATTCAGTCCGATTCGTGAACAAATCCTTCAGACAGGTTTTGTGAATCGGTCAAACGCTTCTAAAGTTTCGAGTTGACATTGCAAATCGAAAATCGAAAGTAGACCTTTGTTTGCAGCCCATATTGCCATATATGGCCAAGGCAGCTACATATGAGGCTGTTAATAGATAGAGCTATGAAGGACTATTTGTGCATAAAGAGGACGGTCTTCTCTAATTGACCAAACCTTCAGTGGCTGATGCTGCCAGCCAGGATTGAAACTGTGCCAGATGTAGGGTATTTTAAAATCGTCACACCAGTTGATGAAACGAAAATGAAAATAAATTACAATAAATGTTACCTTGTAGATTTCGGTTGTTAATTGACATATGTTGTGTATGGTTAGCATGCATGTTAGCATTCTTACCCATCTTCAAATCTTCTGTCTCAGCTGAAGTGCAGCGCAGAACTGATTCTTCTGAGCGGAACAACCCTATGGGAACAAGCCGTCACACTGGTCTGATCGCAGAGGAAAAATTCTTTCACTTTCACTTTCTCGTAACTGCTAAACACCTCCCACGCACTTTTCAATTGCAAACACGTAGCTTTTGCTTTTTATATCAACACAACGGCTTTTTTTATCCTGGGTGTTTCTATTAGATTGTCAGACTCCAGCACACCACATTTGCATTTTTAAAATGAATTATTAAGACTAAATAAATTGGGCATAGAGAGAGGAATATTTAATATGAATAATAAAGCATAAGCCTAGATGTTGCCATCTGTTACATTATGGAATGAATGACACTAAAAAAAGGGAATTGGATGCGTTTTTGCACATTTGGTTTCATCCTTGTAGTCTATAACCTGACCCTGCAAGGAGGATAAAAACAGACACATATTTTTGGACAACTACTAGGCTTCATTCTACCAATAACATGTAGACATATTATCACTATCATATAATGATTTAAAAATAAAAGATGATTTGGGGATTTTTGATCGCCTTTTATTTTATTTTCTTCTAAACAATGGAACAAAAACTTGACCGCAGCACTTTCCAAAACATCAGTTTTTAATATTTGGTGTTTTAATATTTTTTATAGATTTAAGTCAAATGAGAATTGCTACAATTATTGAATGTATTTTGAGACAAAGGTCTTCATGATTTTCAGTAATTAACGCAACAGTTTTTCAATAACAGAAGAATATGTTAAAGTAGGCCTATAGTAACTGGGGTAAAACGCACACCTGCTGTTGGTGCGAAGGGCACAATAATCAACATGATAATAAATAGCTGGTTGACTTTTCCATTTGTTGACATGACATGGTTACATTCAGATGGTAAATAATATATTAAGTTGGGTGTCCACCTTAGAGATAATCACCATATTTACAATGAAACCATAATACACACACACACACAAAATGATATTAATCATATCATATAATAAAATATAATTTATTGTTGCTGTAAATCTATATTATATTATTATGGGATCTCTCTCCATCAATGCTTTCAGAACCTTTACTTAGGTTTGACAGCATATATTTGTTGAACAAAAATGAATCATTTTATTTATCAAAATAAACAGAAAATAGTACAAACTTTGCAAAAGTGATTGTTTTGAACAAGTATTAACTTAAGACATTAGCTATTAAAAACATATTATTTTAGCTAAAGTATTTGTATCAATACTGTGTGCCTTTTGACCCATGCCATGTGAGAGGTAAAAGGCCCCCGTAGCCACCTCATACATTTATAAAAAATTTAAACAAAATAAATCACTGTTAGGATTTTTTTTCACACAAAATCTGTTGCTCCATAAATGTTCAATACAGTTTTTTTTGTGTTTTTTTTTTTTTTTTTTGCAATCACACACTATGGGAGCAGTGAAAAGCAAAAACAATTATTAAGGTTTGCCTTTAGCCCTGTTGTACCCTACATTTTAAACTGTGCAAGATACAACCAGTGATACAGTATAGTGCTACCATTTAAAAATGCTTAGTTATTAATTTTCATCGGGTTCACCCTAAAATGCTTGGCAACTAATATTATTATTATTTCATTAAACTTAGGGTTCAGTCCATTTTCAAAGGGTAGTTTTTGCTGCTTTTTGCATAGCCAAGTTCTGGGTCAACTAGTAAACTAGTTAACAAGTAAACTAAACAGCTGCTACCCCATTTACACAACCAGTGACTTGCAGGAATGCCCTGAACTCAGGAATGTCATCTGACCCTGTTACATGTACAAAAGTAAAATAAAAGGAGACGCACCACTGTCATTAATATAGATCAGTGGGAGACACACACACACATTTACGATTATACACCACATTTACTGAGATTTTATAGGAAAGGCGCAGTAGCAGATAAAATATGAAAACAAACCACAAATGAAATAAACATACCACCAAAATAAACACAACCAGAAACATTGCAATTATTGTCATTATTTTAAAAAGCGCTACCCCAAATGCATGTCCTTAAAATGGAGCTGCCAGCGTAGTATTTAAAAAAAATCTGTCTCAAACACTGCTGTATTTCTCCAGATGTGTGCTTTTAGTTTCCTGTTCCTCTGGTTGACATTTACCGGCTTCCAGCTCTTTCGATTAGTTCTCTGGGCGTCTCATTTTTTCATTCATCATTTTGTGCATGTTCTCCAGTTGTGTGTGTTTCCCCTGAAGCTGATTCTGTTTCTTTTCAACCTCTCTGACTGTTTGCATCAGTTTGGCATTAATGTCCTTAAGACGTCTGTCTTTTTCTTGAAGTTCTTCATCAAGTCTGTCTTTCTCTTTCTCCAGATCTTTAATCTTTCCATCTCTTTCTTCTAGAAGAGATTTTGTTTCTTCATGACATTTGGATTTTTCATTAAACTCTGAGAGAAGCAAAAACACAATCCCATATGTTAGATCAAAAAGGTTTTGTCCTTAAACACCCATATGAATATGTTCTTGATAAAATTTAAAAATGTAAAATATCGATCAAATTTCTTACCTGAAATCCTCAACTGTTCTTTCTTCTCCAGTATTTCCTGCTGTCTCATTTGCTCCTGTCTCAGTGTCTGTAATTGTTGTTTACTGGTTTCCATCTCTTTGATTGTGCTCTCCAGCAGTTTCTCTTTCTCGCTTATTTGTTTGCTCATATCCTCCAGTTGTGTGTCTTTCTCTTCAAGCTGATTCTGTTTCTCTTCAATGTATTTGGTTATTTGTAGCAGTTGTTTTTCTATTTGTTGCATCTGTGATTCTTTCATATCAAGGTCTTTTTTATTTTCTAGGAGACCAGATTTTTCTCTGATTGTTTCTAATTGTTGTAAGACTCTTTCCAAGTCAGTCTTGGATGCCTTTAACTGTAGTTCAGTTTGTTCCAGTTTTTTCCCTTGATTTTTTAAAAGCCTGAATATCGTTTGGTGAAGTACCTTCACATAATTCACTTCAAGCTCTGAAAAAGGAAATCACATAATGATGTCAACATTTATCTACCAGATGGCATTTAATATCTCCCTGATACATAACTTATTAAATGTATGTGACTGGTTCAGGCAATGTCAAACCAAAAAAAAAACAAAGCGTGAAAAAAAAGAAAACAAAAGGAAAAAAAGAAAACGTCTCGGGTTACGACTGTAACCCTTGTTCCCCGAGAAGGGAACGAGACACTGCTTCGTCGTCGTGATGACACTTTGGGGAACGCCCTTAGCGTAGCGCATCTGAAGCATGAATGAAATCCATCCAATCCTGATTGGTGCTGTGTCATGACGTAGTAGATGACGGCATACCTGGAAGATACAAAGGGACGCCGGCACACACACACGTTAGCTCTTTTGCGATGAAGCAAACGCTCTGCCCGTGATAGGTGTGGCGACGAGACGCAGTGTCTCGTTCCCTTCTCGGGGAACAGTCGTAACCCGAGACGTTCCCCTTCGAGGGAACTCGCACTGCGTCGTCGTCATGACGACACTTTGGGGAACGTAATGCCCACTATGCCACACCGTAATCACGCCCGCCCTAGTGTGAAGCTGGGAGACCAGGCATACTTAGGACACGAGCACTCTGGCGCCAGGCGTCACAGGGAGTTGCAGACTGTAGAAACGTATGAAGGTGTGCGGGGTGGCCCACCTGGCCGCCTCGCAGATCTCCTGAAGCGAGACGCCAGAAAGGAGGGCCACCGAGGAGGCCATGCCCCTGGTGGAATGAGCCCTCACGGTCATAGGTGAAGGCAAAATGCGCACCTGATAAGCCGTGGCTATAGCCTGGACAATCCAATTGCTGATTGTCTGTTTAGATGCAGGCAGCCCTTTCTTGGGTGAACCAAAGCACACCAACAACTGGTCTGACTTCCTCCACTGAGAAGACCTCTCCAAGTACACTCTTAGGGCTCTGACTGGGCAGAGCAGGTGAAGTCTCCCCTCTTCCGCCGTCACGTGAGGTGGAGGATGGAAGGCCTGAAGAACCACTGACCGTGCCACACTAGACGGCACCTTGGGCACATAGCCCGGTCTAGGATGTAAGATGGCCTTAACTCCGCCGGGGGCAAACTCCAGGCAAGTTGGCATTATAGCCAAGGCCTGGAGATCCCCCACTCTCCTCAGAGAGGTGATAGCAAGGAGAAAGGCCACCTTAAGGGTCAGGTTCTTTGCCTCAGCCAACTCCAGTGGCTCGAAGGGGGCCTCAGCCAACCCTTCAAGTACCACCGCCAGGTCCCAAGTTTGGACTCTGGAGTGAGCCGCAGGCCTCATCCTCCGAGCCCCATGGAGGAAACATACAACCAGATGGTGCTTTCCCAAGGGCCCATCACCTACAGGCGAGTGGAAAGCCCCAATGGCAGCCACATACACCTTAAGTGTGGACAGGGTAAGACCAGCGGAGAAACGATCTTGGAGGAACTCCAGCACTGAAGCCACTGGGCAGTTAACTGGGTCCACCTCACGCTCTCTACACCAAGTGGAAAACACATTCCACTTCAGGCTGGAACGAGCCCTGGAGCTGAGTAGGGTCTCGACAACACCTGATGACAGGCCAACCTCTAGGTACCGAGCCCCCTCAGGGGCCAGACCCAGAGGTTCCACAGCTCTGGCCGGGGGTGAAATATTGTGCCCCCTGCCTGCGACAGCAGATCCCTCCTCAGAGGGACCTGCCACGGGAGGCCGTCCAGCAGTGCTACAATGTCCAAAAACCATACCCGGGTCGGCCAGCAGGGTGCTACTAAAAGTAGGCTGATCCCCTCCCGGCGGACCCACTCCAAGACTCCCGGGAGCAGAGCGATCGGGGGAAATGCGTACAGACGCAGCCTCGGCCATGTCTGCATCATGGCGTCCAGCCCCAGCGGAGCTGGATACCTGAGAGAGAACCACAGTGGACAGTGGGACGTCTCTTGAAACGCGAACAGATCCACTTCCACTGGGCCGAATCTCACGCACATGGCCTCCACCACCTCGGGGTGGAGTCGCCACTCCCCGGGCCTCAGCCCCTGCCTCGACAGGGCATCTGCTCCTTGATTTTGGTCCCCGGGGACATACATCACTCTGAGAGACGACAGATTCCCCTGGGACCACAGAAGGATCTGGTGTGCCAATCTGCATAGAGGGCGCGACCTCAGACCCCCCTGATGATTCAGATACGCGACTACAGATGTGTTGTCCGAGCGTATCAGGACATGGTGGCCGCGGAGGTCCGGGAAAAAGCTCCTCAGAGCTTTGTAGACCGCCAGTATTTCCAGGCAGTTGATGTGCCAGGAAGAATGCCGGGTCTCCCACAGGCCTCTCGCAAAGCGGCCGTCCATGACCGTGCCCCAACCAGTGAGGGAGGCATCTGTTGAAACGGTTTTCCGGCAACATGATGCTCCCAGCACCGGTCCCTGGGACAGGAACCAAGGTTTCCTCCATATGACAAGAGAACGAAGGCATCTGCGCGTTACCCTGATCATACGGAACGGATTTCCCCTCTGGGAAAACCCCTTGCCTCTCAACCACCACTGTAGGGGTCTCATGTGTAGCAGGCCAAAAGGTATGACGTTGGACGCTGCTGCCATGAGCCCCAGCAGTCTCTGAAACTGCTTCACAGTGAGGTTGTGGCCTAGCTTCGCTCTGGAGACCATCGCCCGTATGGACTCCACGTGCGCGGGAGACATTTGTGCCCGCATCGTCGTGGAGTCCCATACAACTCCCAGGAACGTAGTCCTCTGGGAGGGCGTCAACACACTCTTTTTTGTGTTGAGTCTCAGCCCCAGGCACTTGATATGGGCCAGAACGACATCTCAATGCCGAACTGCCATCTCGCGCGACTTGGCCAATATTAGCCAGTCGTCGATATAATTGAGTACACGGATGCCTTGGAGGTTCAGCGGAGCCAGCGCTGCATCCATGCACTTGGTGAAGGTGCGAGGGGAGAGAGCTAGGCCAAAGGGAAGAACGCGATATTGGTACGCTTTGCCCCCGAAAGCGAACCTTAGGAACTTCCTGAGACATGGAAGGATGGATATATGGAAGTATGCGTCCTTCAGATCTATCGTGACGAACCAGTCCTCGAACTGGATCTGACTCACGATGGCTGGAATTGTGAGCATCTTGAACCTGAATCTCCTCAGAGAACAATTCAAGTGCCTGAGATCTATTATTGGACGCAATCCCCCATCCTTCTTGGGAACTATGAAGTACCGGCTGTAGAACCCGGACTCCCTGTCTGGCAGAGGAACACGTTCTATGGCCTCCTTGACCAACAGGGATTGAACTTCCTGTTCCATAACCCGAACCTGCTCTGGGCAGACCACAGTCCAGACCACCCCGTTGAACTTCGGGGGAGGGGAGCTGAACTGCAGTCTGTAACCCAGCTCTACAGTACGCAGGGCCCACGCAGATATATTCGGAAGGCATGAGGGCCCAGAACCGCGGGGCTCGCGAGCCTGGCCGTGCTCATCAAACACGGCCAGCCGTGAGCGCAACACCCTGAGCGGCAGCCGTTCACACTCGCTACAGCGTGCTGCACACCGAGGCAATGCACACACAGCTGGTGTGTGTCCATGCCCGATAAATAACGCGGACACAGGTGCACACACCTCCTAAACTGCTTGCTTGCCATTTATATGCTTGTGAAACTGTTTTATAGAGACAGACAACACCAAATAGACAGACAATTCACACAGAGCGCTTTAGCTGAAGAGCAAAAAGCTAACGTGTGTGTGTGCTGGCGTCCCTTTGTATCTTCCACGTATGCCGTCATCTACTACGTCATGACGCAGCACCAATCAGGATTGGATGGATTTCATTCATGCTTCAGATGCGCTATGCTAAGGGCGTTCCCCAAAGTGTCGTCACGACGACGACGCAGTGCGAGTTCCCTCGAAGGGGAACAGTGTGTTGTGAACACCTTGTAGTGAGAAGGGTGCCTGTTTATTTTTTTATTTTTTTTACCATGCTTTCTCCAGTTATGTGGTTAGCCAGTGAGGTAAGCATGTTTTTTATTTTCCTTTTCTCTCTTATATGGAAAGATGTGTAACCATAGTTACCTGGCTACCTTTGTTTTTGTTTTGTTTTTGCCTTTCCCTCTCCAGAAGCTTTTCTATGTTTAAATAAACGTATTCTTTAATTGTACTCCTTGCCTGGAGGTTTATGTATATATAAGTTTCAGAGTGGGAGATGAGACTCCGGGTACCTCTGTCCAGTCTGCAGGGTTGAGGTGTTCTATGTTCTAAACCCAAATTTGTTTTTAATTTCTTTGAGAGCTGTGGTGGAGCAGCCCTGTCAGACCTTGTAACACTCCCTAATGTGTCTGTCCTGATTTATAACACACAAACATAGTGAACTTTAACAACACTCACCTGTCATTAAAGCAGATTCCTCCATTTTCATTCTCTGATTCTCCCCACATGTTCTATTTGACTGTGGAAGTAAAGAAAAAGAGTCTTAAGAGTCCATTATGTTTCTACAGTTACGCATGGAATCAGTAAACAAAAATGTCTTGACCATACTATGACCATATAGAGCTGATGTTGTTGATTTTAGAGTCACTTCTGATTAGAGCTGATTCATATTACTTTTGGTACATTAGACACTCATGTCAAACAATCATGTCTTACATCCATTTTCTAATTAGATTACATGTGACCTGATTTAAACTTGCTTACAATATAAAGCGTATGTAAATACTGGGCACATACAATAAAATAAAATAAAAATCTATTAAGGACAGCAAAACAGCTGCTTATAATGAATCCTGCTGAGGTGGGATTTTGTGTGGGATTTAGGATCCCTGTGCATAATGGTTAAATCAAATCAAGCTATAAAAAAACTGAGTATAAGTCAGGGAAACAGTAATGCATTAAAGCAATTACATTACGTTAATGGTTAATGTACAGTAGTTCTTAAGTCGACTTACCTCATGAAGTGTCAGATGAACTTGTCTACCTTGAGTCTTTGATGGCTGATTTACTGGTTTGCCATCAGAATCTTCCCTTGCTGAGGGAACAAGACACAATTTAAAGCATGAGCATGTGTTTTATTGGATTTGGTGTATCAGTTGACTGATCACCTCTAGGTTCATTTCTTTCTAGTAGGAGACGTTGAGGACATTGAGCTGATGTGTGAAGTTATGGGACCGATGCTCACCTTCTAATCCTATTGTTATTTCCTCTGCTCTGTCTTTACTGATGACCTGACACAGGTAAACCCCTATGTCTGATTCTCTGAACTCTCTGAAGTTCAAGGAAACATTTCCTCTGTTTAGCTCTTTAGTGGACAGACCTGTTCTGCCCTCGTAGTTCCTTCCTTCTATCACCTCTCTGTTCTTATAGAGACAAGCACAGTCTGTCTCCTTAAACCATCTGATCTCCATGTCAACAGCATTGATTTCAGGAGACAGATGACACGGTATGGTGACATCAGACCCCAGTTTGACCTCAGCACTCTGAGAATCATTAGGGACAATAAGACGAAACTCGTCTGTGAAGGAAGAGAGAAACACATGGACTTGTGTACACGACCTAAATTATGCTATATTTTGTGTGTTAATGAAATAATATCATGTGACAGAATTGTAAGCCTTACTGCTGCTTGCAGATGCCATTATTCTCTCCTAAATATAGGGAGAAAAAAAGCTGTTGAAGAAATAAAACATTTCCATCTAACCACTCAAAATCACAGCATCACAAAAAAATATTTCAAAATGACCTGAATACTGACATTTGTTGAATTAATCAACAACTAATATCAACAACTATTGTAATTGTCTGCTTATGACTGGTTTTGTGCTTATTATTACAGTCTTTAGTTTAAGTACTGAAATGTACGTCATTGTCACAGTAACACAATAAGTCTTATTATTGTTAACAGCAGAATGTTTGTATCATGAATCATGGACAGAATTGTTTTTTTGTGTCTCACACAATAATGCCACATTTTAAGATGTTGCATAGTGTCTACTTTCAAAGACTTTTCCATTCGTTCACATTTTAAACACAGAACATGTGTGCGTGTGTGTGTGTGTGTGTGTGAACAGACCCAGGGCTTTTTCTTTACCTTTTCTGTCGAAATATCTCCAGTCAGTTGAATAATGTGCAGAGGACCTGAAGCTCTCACAAGTTTTGTGTCCAAAAAAAAACAAAAAACCTTTGAGTTTTGTTTATATAATTCTGTATGTGATTTTGTTGTAATTGTTCAGAGTAGTCTTCTCCTTTCCTGCTGTTGACTGTGAACCCTGTCACACCAGTTAAGCATTCAAATCTCTTTCACTTTTACTGAAAGTACACTTACTTTCACTTGCACTCCCAGAATATAAAACAGCAATTTGCTTCTGCTGTTTATATCCTCACATTCATTATAGGAGATTTTCTATTTATCTGTGTTTTTTTATCAGGTTATTTGGATGTCCTTCATCAGAATGAAAGGGGTTTCGTTAGCCAACTCAAAATTAATTTGGATGCCTGGTTTGATATGTTGCTTAATCTTCAGTGTGCTTGCCTTGTTGAATAGTTTATGTTTCAGAAACTGAACTTGAGCTTGAAAAACTTCAAAGTTAGCCTAATTCTGTGTATGATTTCTATACATCCAACATCCATGTTCTATCTCTCCACTCTGCCCAACCCCAAAAATAAGGTATTTATCAACTGATTAGGCCCATGAGATGTGTCATAACCTAAAAATGTGAACATTGCCAAAAATGCAGCAAAGCACATTCCTGTCATTGCTTTTGAACCACCAGGAACAAAGTAAAAGGTGTTTGAAATTTTTTTTCATATAAATTGAGATAGATGAATTTCACTACATCTGTACACTGAAAACAATTATTCGTTGAATTTAATAAAAAAAATTATGGTAAGTGGTTGCACACAATTGATTTTAGCTACATTTAAACAAATGCATTAAGTTGAACTAAAATTTATTAAGTTCAACCTAAATGCAACCCATATGTTGGGTTGCATTTATGAAGCAATGATGTGTGCTGTGGATAAACCAAATAAAATACAAATAAACACACTGGTGATTTTGCAATACCAATCCATATGTGATCATTCACAAATAATTTGCTTTACTTCATGCTTCCCCACACCACTAGATGGCAGTACAGACCAGGTATGTTCACATAGAGACCAGGTTATGAATCTGATCACTAAATGCAAAGAACAGCAGACATTAATTGTGCTATTAAATACCCCAAAATAACCAGAAACCAACATATAAACATCCCCAAGTGCTAGAGTGGTGCATTTAGAGAGCAATAAGCTGTTATGGGTTTATTTGTGTGGAGCCTCCTATTTGGCAGATCATTTAAATGCAGCCCATTATAAACAAACTGGAATGCAGAGACCTATATGTGCGCTAAAGAACACTCAGTTTCCGCTGCTCTAAAATATGACTATAACCGGGCGCATGCATTGTCATCTTCGACAGATGGGGACAAAGAAGAAATCTAGAGAAGTCTGTCGTATAAATGCAAATGATGCATATTAAATGGTGTGAGTGATTGCAATCACAGTCAAAACCATATGAATAATGCAGGTCATTAGTAATACGAAACATCTTTTCTGGAAGAAATACTTTTAGGTTTAAATGATTCATTTCACTCTTAGCTTATGTGTGGCTGTTAGAAAATGTAAGATGGACTGAATGATCGTGGTAGTCATTTTCTGCTGACTAGGAGAAAACAGCATGAGCAGTCATGAGCCATGTCCATCAAAGGTGCTCTAAGCGATGTCACGCGTTTTTTAGGCCGAAGCACATGTCACATACAGCAAACATCTCCTCACTATCCGCAAGATGCCTGTCCCCTGAGCACACTGTAAAAAAACGCGGTCTCTGTAGACAGCCCAGGCTCACAAACGGCAAGAAAAACAAACTGGCCCAGCCTGGACCACGAAACATAACTAACAGTGTTCCAGCCAATAACCGACAAGAATGATTTGGGGGTAGGTGTTGGGGGGTTAGTGCGCATGCACATGAATGGGGGGGAGAAGCATGAAGAGGGAAGTTAGCTAGAGGAGAGATGTCCTAGACAACGAAAACGACTTAAGTTAAAATTTTATATTCTTGAGAATTTTGATATGGTCGACACACGACCAAAGAGACGACGTTCCGATGAACACATAACAAAGAATAGGGAAAAGGAGAAGGAACGCGCAAAGTCCCGAATTTACATCGGAAAAGCGTTCAAAAGGTGGTGAGAACTCCACAGGCAGAAGGGCTTCCGATCCGACATTCAGGTGGCTCTGTTTTTGCTGAACAGGTGTGTAAATCCAGTTTGGTTTTTCTAAATGGTTCATGACTGTTTCAAGAAGCACGGGAGGGAGGGGACGGGATGAGGAGGAGGGAGGGTTTTGTTTGACAGTACTTAGAACGTCAACAATAAGTGACATCACCCAACATGGCTTAGAGCACCTTTAAAGGATTAGTTCACTTTCAAATTAAAATTTCCTGATAATTTACTCACCCCCATGTCATCCAAGATGTCCATGTCTTTCTTTCTTCAGTCGAAAAGAAATGAATGTTTTTGAGGAAAACATTCCAGGATTTTTCTCCATATAATGGACTTCAATGGCAACCAACCAATGGTTTGAAGGTCGTAAATGTCAGTAGTAATGCAGCTTCAAAGGCTCGACACAATCCCAGCCGAGAAATAAGGGTCTTATCTAGCGAAACGATCTGACATTTTCTAAAATAAAAAAGATAATTATATATTTTTTAACCACAAATGCCCGTCTTGTACCATCTCTAAGATGCGCCACGCATTACGTCATCAGGTTGGAAAGTTTATCAAGCGACGAGGATACTTTGTGTGCAAAAAAACACAAAAATAACGACTTTATTCAACTATTAATTTTCTTCTATGTGGGCCTCTTGAGTGAGTTCACGTAGTGTAACAGCGCAGCGCTTCTGTGTTGTACGTCAGAACGTAGGCTCACTATTGGCCAACGCTGGTCAAGTGTGTGATGCGTGTGACGTACAACCCAGAAGCGCTGTGCTGTTACACTACGTGAACTCACTCAGAGGCAACAATCTTATATTATAATGCACTGCAATAACACTCCAGCACCCACTGTGACCTCAATAATAAACATAGTAGAATTAGCTCCTGTATTGGATTGAAGTTTACTTTACAGATGTACCTAATAAAGTGGCCAGTGAGTGTGTAAGTGTGCAATTCTTGTAATAAATATTTGAATTTGTGATCTTTCATGTATTTCGTCTCACAGGATTCAGACATTGAGTCACAAAGTACCATGGAGCAAATTGTGATGGGAGTGTATGTCATACTGAAGGAGGGAGCGCTGCCTGACGATGACCCAGCAGACATTGGTGTCCTAATTGAAGGTGTGGTCCTAAGTCCTCAGTGACTTGAGTAGCATTGCACAGGCTTGTGCTCTGTTTTTTGGACTGATACTATTTGAACCTGAGCTATACCCACCAGAGCTCAAATGCAGTTTTGAAGTCTTGCAAAAGATCTTTCTAAATCTAAATGGACAGATGTTGTCATCAAAGGCACAGTTTCTCAGAAACAAGCTTTTGGAGTAAGTGAGCTTGAAAAAGACTGAAAAGTCAAAGAGAAAGCACTATTGGAGTTCTGCTGTTCTGGTGTTCCGTAGATATGTGGACACCTGTTATTAATGGCACAATTTCTCTAAAACAAGCTTCTGGAGCAAGTAACCTTGAACAAGACTTTTAAAGGGGTCATATAATGCCTTTTTTGTACAAGCTAATATGATTCTTTAGGGTCTAAATTAAAAGTTTGTAATATACTTTAATTCAAAATTCTCATTAGTATTGTAAGAAAACACTAATTTCACCTGGTCAAAAACAGCTCTGTTTTCAGCACGCCATTTAAGTGCATGTGTCTTTAAATGATAATGAGCTTTGCTCACCCCGCCCCTCTGTTCTGTGGGCGTTTTGCCACAACAACACACGTGGAGTGTTGCCTTGACAACAGTTGAGGGTAACATTATATTTTGAAGAATGGCAGCGGTAATGGCAGAATAATTTTTTCTGTAAATGTAGGCTTGTCCGTGATGCGTAACGTTATCTATGCAGTGTTAGGTACAACTGTCAGGGCTGAAGCACTAACCTTTTACTGATCTGTTTAAAAAATAACCAGTCTGTGAGACTATGACAGTCATTAGGCACATAAACAACACATACTCAGACAGGAGCTAATACCTTTTTCAATGTTCTCGTTTATAAAGCAGTCTGGTGAAATGATTCGCGCAAACATGAAAGCATTGACGTTGATCGTGGGGAATATTCCCTTTGAAAACAAAACTCAGCCACTTCGTCTTCAGCGGTTCGGATTTAGGAAACATCAAAATGACTGCTGTGTTCCTTATTACACCCAAGCACAGAACACCACAATCGCTTAGACGCCATTCTGCTCATAGACAGTGCTCCAGCGTATCAACAATGACGCGCAGACTATGATGACAGACAGCTCGCTCACGAGCGAGGGCGGGTCTGTGTTGAAACGCTGCTGTCAATCAACAATCGTGGGAGGGGCGTCGATTTTGTGACGTCACAAAATCGAACGGCTTGATTTGAGAGAGGGGAAAACATAAGGAGATTAAAAAAAAAACACTGGATGGATTTTTATCATTTTATGATGGTTGTGTACAGGCACTGCCAACACACATTTCAGTACAATCAACTTGTAAAAGTGCATGTGAAGTCTGTATGAAGAATATGACACCTTTAAGTCAAACAAAATGCACTTGGAGTTTCTTATGTATATGCACATGTATTTTTTGAAGTTTTAAGAACAAAAGGTCGTTAAAGTCCTACAAGCGTTGCTTGGGGATCAGTTTTCTCAAGAGCCAAGATTATGTTAGCTAAATGTTTCTTATACATTCTGTTAGAAACACTCAAATGGATAGGAGACTTAAAGTGAAGAAAGCCGTTTAAACTTAATTGGTGCATGTTAATTATAAAATACATTTCTTTAATTGTTTACATGTTTTCTGTGCTTTTTTTGTAGATTACTGAAGTTTTGGTAATGTCATGCTTCTTAGTGCTGTCATCTAAAACAAATCTAATTGAAACAACAAGATAGATATTCATTAAACTAAAAACATACATGAACTAGACATTAACAAGTTGATGTAACAAGGCAGAATTTTGTTGAATTGAAGTGCTTCACCAACATTGAGTGAATAAGAATATATTTTATTAGACTAACACAATACAAACATTTTGATTCAATTAGTTGCAAAGAAGTTACATTGACATATTAAAATCATGTTTAATCTACAAATCAATATTGTGTCAATATAAAATATTCAAAGCAGTCCAAGTTTACTTGATTTGATTAGATGCATAATGGGTGCTACGATTAAATCACGTTCATTCAACAATAAATTTTTTTGAGTGTAGGACATCAATGTAGGAGTGTAGGAGTGTTGGACCAAATGCAATGATTGGACAAAAATGTTTTGGTCCTGAAAATTCCACAGAATAAAGCCTTTGAGACTCCTGTACAATGTAAAAAATAATAATAATCCAGTGAAATTTACAGTAAAAAACTGGCAGCTGTGGTGGCCAGAAATTCACTGGAAAAATTTACAGATTTAACTAAACTAAACATAAAAGTATATGTTTACTATTAAGTAAGGTTTTAGTTACAACAGTTAAAAGCCAAGCACATTGCTTGAGGCTATGAGATGGCAACCTTTACATACTGTACATAAAGCAGCAATTTTCAAAAGTGCACAAAGAGAGATGCGTTTTTAGTTAAAAACCAAAAGCAGCAAATGTAACACGTTGGTGTCTCAACATGCAGTAAGCATCAGCACTTGACCTTAATATAGGCAATGCATCGCCAACAACTAAAAGCCCCATAAAAGGAGTGCAGTATTAAATATCAAGAATCAAATAATATCAAGGGTAAAAGTTCAAATTCATCCCTTTCACAGAAAGCACACAACCACCACACTGTGCCAACAACCTGGAGAGACTGAAGGCGCAAACACATCTATGACTGAGGAAACTAAATCATACACATGGAGAATATTTATGTTTAAATAGTCCAGGTGAGATGCTTACTTACAGACATTTACTATAGCTTTTATGAAAGTGTTGATTTCAGATATGAAATATCTTTTAAAGATATGTCTCTGTACAACAAACATAACTGATGTCTTTTGAGAAAAAGTTCATAAACTAAGATACTCAGAGAGTATGCCCTTGATGAACAGATTGACAGCTTATCTGCATTTTTTAGGCTTAATGGTGTTAAGGGCTGACTGAGTGCACTTTTAAACAGCACCAACTTATTCACTAATACTGTTATTCACCTGTCGCCATTGGTAGAATTCAGATACAAAAAAAGAATGGTCCTTGCATAAACAAGATTAGAATCTTGAACAGATTACACTTATCAAACCTTCATTTAGCATTTAAGGGGAATGGCTTGGCTAGTGTTCTCTGGTTGATGATGGAGCTGTGAAAATGGTTCCATCTGCTGAATTCAAAAGTACATATGCACAAAAATATTTATGCACTTTTTCGCCGCTAGGGGTCACTAACCTTTTACAATAACAAAGGCGTATGTTGATGACGCATAAGCGGAATTATGGAACTTGCCGTCATGCCGGAGGATCTAATAATGTTTATGGATGAGTGAATACATTGATGTTTTTAACATGACTTTGGAATGAAGCAGGGCGCAATTACTAATGAGAGACAGATATCAGCGCCACACGCGAGTCCCGTGGATATAAAGGAATAAAGACATTCATTCTACCAAACTTAACTTACCCACAAGTGCTGAATAATACTCACACAGGTCAGTTTATTAGACGAATGAAACTTGTGAGGTAACGCAGCGCTGTTTCATTTGGTCTACTACACACTATCACACTAAACTGCATTTGAGTGTGTTGAAAGTTATAATGTGTTAGTTTGTTATTGTTTATAGTTTGTATGTTAGTTTATCTGTATGAGACTAGCAGTAAGCTAGATCAATATTAGAATAACATACGGATCATATTCTAACATTTCATCATGTTGAGCTTTATAACATTGATTAGTTTTATGATTTGCTCACCTCTACATTTGCGCGTCTCTATCAAGTTGAAGTTTGTCACGGACGAACTAACCATGGTTATACTATGGCAGTTCGAGCGGAAACCAGGGATAACGCGGATATTACATCATTGACATGCGACAAGTGGGACACGGCAACAGGGACGAGCCATTAAAGGAGGTGAACGTCAAAATTTTAAATGAGATTTTTCCTACTAATCAATTTTTAAGATTGAAATGTAATTTTGATGTGAATAATTGTGTTTTTTTGTGAAACAAATATTGAAAATAGAGAACGTTATCTTTTGTTGTGATATGGTGCAACCCTTTTAGCCTGGAAATCCAGACCTAAATCTAAAAGATTAATGGTCTGGCGTCGACTAATGAAAATCGCCCAGCTCGAGGGGCGGCACCAAGCGTGCATTTGAAAATCTCACTGCACGCAATTGGATAACACTACGACCAATCACAACAATAAACTCCATACTAACTGGTAGATTATACTCTTACCGTATCCGGTCGGCAAAACAGCAAAAACTTCTTGCAAAGGAACGATTTGAGCAGCGTCTTCTGTTCCTGTTTTAGATAAAAAGCCAAGTTTAACTCGTTCATTGTAGCGGCCAAAGCCGTTTCAAACAACTGGTATTCATCCATAGCCATCTTGCAATGTTTACTAATGACTTCGACGTCACAGCGCTGTCATCATCTGTTTAGCTCGCCTCTGGCCCGCCTATATCAGATAACCCGATGTGATTGGTGCAGCTCAGATCGAGGGGCATATTTAATGAGCATCATTACTCCACACCAGAGTAGAGCCCTGCACGGGCCTCAAATCTAGGCCCGAGCCCGGTGTTGTGCCGAATTTTGACTCCTGCCAAATTATTACCCCCCTCGTTGAAGTCAGTACCTGATTGCCTAATCCTAACCCCACCCCTAATCCTAACCCCTCCCCCACAACTAATCCTAAACCTACCAATACTAGGGGGGTAATAATTTGGCAGGAGTCAAAATTCGGCACGACACCGGCCCTAGGGGCGTAAATAAGTCGGGGCCCGTCGGGCTCGGGCTGAAATGCAGGCCTCTACACCAGAGTATCTTGCTGAGCAAATTCAACTTGTGCTCTCGCGAGAACTCTGGATTACCAGGGTACAACCCTTTTGGATTGAGGTGCAGAATTGGTTAAGATCTAGGAGGATTGAACTCCCACCCCTCACGGTGAAGTTAATTAGGTTTGGTGTATGTCTGGAAAACAAAGAGTGTGATTTTGTTATTCATTTCTTGTAATGTTTTGGAAAGTTTTTTCATTCATAAATGCAGATGGTTTAAGGGCACCTATTATGACTCTTTTCACAAGATGTAAAATAAGTCTCTGATGTCCCCAGAGTATGTATGTGAAGTTTTAGCTCAAAATACCCAACAGATCATTTTTTACAGCATGTTTAAATTGTAATTTTTTGGGGCTCAGAAAAACGCGCTGTTTTAGTGTGTGCCCTTTAAATGCAAATTAACTGCTGCTGCACGGCACAGGGGGCGGAGCCTCACGAGCTCGCTCAGAGTCAGGACAATCTCATCTGATAATATCAGAACAGAAACTCTCTGTTGCAGTGTTCATTTCGACTCGGAGTCGGACAGTAATGCCCACAGAGCCAGAGAATATATGCTGTATGAGATAGAACAGGTATAGTGTAGTTTAATTATGGTTATAACTTATTTGTCATCTGCTTTTATCCACTAATACAAGCCTGCTGTAGCAAAACCCGTCCGAATGATGACCAAAATATACTGACGAGTTCAGTTAAGTTTATTGTACATCACACTAAATATGAGCATTAGTTTTACTCCAGAGAATCTCTGTAAGAGCTGAATAAACATAGTATAAGAAGTGCGCATTAAAGTCTTATCCATAAACTCTCTCTCTCTCTCTCTCTCTCCCTTTCATTATCAACAACATACACAGCTAAGTACACAAAACACTTGTTACAACTAACAGTAAACAAATATACACACCTTTTCAGTGGGTGCTAAATAAACTGGTAAACCTTATATCTGTAAAATGACTCGAAGAGCTGTCATAAAGAGCACGCTCGCACTTTCATTTCTTCCGTGTCCAGTCACGTTAGGCCTGTTGCTCCGGAGAGTGTAAGCTTGATCACAAACAGTAGCCTACAGATCCATCCTTGAGTAACAACGAGAGTAAATGAAGACTGCTATGTTCATTCTTCAACCCGGTATCACGACAAGACGTGAAATAATCACGTTGGTCCCCTTTGGAAAACGTGTAGATGTCACAGTTTAACGCCCTCAAACGTGAATCTTACACGTACCCTCAAACGTGAATCTTAAAGGGATACTCCACTTTTTTCGGAAATATGCTCATTTTACATCTCCCCCAGAGTTAAACAGTTGAGTTTTACCGTTTTAGAATCCATTCAGCCGAACTCCGGGTCTGACGGTACCACTTTTAGCATAGCTTAGCACAGATCATTGATTCTGATGAGTCCAGTAGCATTTCTTTCAAAATGACCAAAGAGTTTCAATATTTTTCCTATTTAAAACTTGACTCTTCTGTAGTTAAACCGTGTACTAAGATCGACGGAAAATGAAAAGTTGCGATTTTCTAAGCCTATATGACTAGGAACTACTCTCATTCCGGCGTAATAATCAAGGAACTGTGCGGCTGTACCATGGGTGCAGCAGGCGTAATGATATGACGCAGCGCCTGAAAATAGGTCTAATAGGTTAGACAAACTTAGTCCCGGTCACGTTGGAAGAAGTTACCGAGCTGGGGACTATTTTCAGGCGCTGTGTCATATCATTACGCCTGCTGCACCCATGGTACAGCCACACAGTTCCTTGATTATTACGCTGGAATGAGAGTAGTTCCTAGCCATATAGGCTTAGAAAATCGCAACTTTTCATTTTCCGTCGATCTTAGTACACGGTTTAACTACAGAAGAGTCAAGTTTTAAATAGGAAAAATATTGAAACTCTTTGGTCATTTTGAAAGAAATGCTACTGGACTCATCAGAATCAATGATCTGTGCTAAGCTATGCTAAAAGTGGTACCGTCAGACCCGGAGTTCGGCTGAATGGATTCTAAAACGGTAAAACTCATCTGTTTAACTCTGGGGGAGTTGTAAAATGAGCATATTTCCGAAAAAAAGTGGAGTATCCCTTAAAACGTCCTCAAACGTGAATCATACACATGTAACGTTACCCTCAAACGTGAATCTTACACGTACCATTAACCCGGGACGTTTGCTAATCCTACCCCAATCTAATCATAACCATTTCTTAAAACTAAGTTACGTAGGCTACAATTATAAAGAAAAACAACAGACAGACAAGTATAATCCACAATAATTTATTTATTGAGAAAATGTCAAAATCGGTACCAAAAGTTGTTCACGTGACGATGTGTCGCAGTCCTCTCTGGCAGTATGAGGTAACAGAGCAGAATTTAAGTTATTAATTCAAATCCATGAAAATGTTAATCCGTCTTCGGTTCGGTAGTTCGGTTCGCTCTGAGGGCTGCGCGCTTCATTTCAAATGTGAATGTGCATGACGCAATCTGTGACGAAGCAGGCGAGGCGAGAGCCAATGAGCGTTTGATATTGCCGTAACCATAGTAACCTTGAGGGCGCAATTTTTGAATTTGAATTCATAACAAGCGCGGGGTTTGACGTTTACGGTCAAGATGACGATTACTGGATAAAGGGCTGAGTTTGGATCTTTTTCTTGCAAATAATATATGGATTCTGAAGGTTTGGATTACATCAAGCTAATAAAATTGATGTATTTTGTGAATCGATGTTGTGTTGTAAGGTCAGTATATTATGGTTATTAGGAACGATAAATAAATTATTGTGATTATACTCGTCTGTCTGTTGTTTTTCTTTATAATTGTTGCCTAGGTAGTTTTAAGAAATGGTTATGGTTAGGTTTAGGGGTAGGATTCGTGGCTCAAACTATCTTTTAATGCCATATTGTTCATAAAAATGCCATTTTCATACACATATCTGTCCATACGTTTTATCATTTTAATATTGTCCATAAAATGGGTATGTTTAGGTGTGGGAGTAGAAGGGATCTTACATTTATAATCTAGAAAATGGTAAGGAAATTGTACAGATATCTTCAATGGCAAACGTGTATGATTCACGTTTGAGGACGTTAAACTGTGACATCTACACGTTTTCCAAAGGGGACCAACGTGATTATTTCACGTCTTGTCGTGATACCGGGTTGCATTCTTACATCCATCAACAACACACCTCAATCGCTTAGGAGACATTCTTGTCTACAGCTGCTCAAGCGTCGAACAATGGCAGACTCTGTGTCCAGCTCACTCAGGGCGGGTCTATGCTCAAACTGAAGTGTCACTCAACAGTCGTGGGAGGGGCCTGCTCAATTCTACGTCACATTGCGCCGAATCTGAGAACAGCTCATTCTGAGACAGTGCTTATGATTTATTGAGATTGTAAAAAAACCACTGGGTGGATTTTTATCATTCTAGGGTGGTTTTGCTCACACACTGCCAACACACATTTATGTTCAAACACCATGTAAAAGTGAATTTTGCATAATAGGTGCCCTTTAAATCTAAACCCAACTTTAATCAGTGGATGAATGAGGTTAATCTCTTGTGCAAATCTTTAAAATTAGTTAAAAATAAGAAAGCCCTTAAATTGATATCTCTTTTGGATACGTTTTTTAATTTAAAAAGCCCCTTTTGATAAATGGGTTTATTGAGGCTTGTTTCAACTGAATTAAAAGTGACCTTCTTCAGTGAGGCGCATAGGCTATACTGAGAAGTGGTGATGGTAGCCTACATCTGACTGTGTGAGTGTGAAGTGGCAGCGAAGACTGTGATTAGAATCATGCCAGGGTTTGAGACGCATCACTGATCCTGGCTTTCATCCAATCCGCTTCACTTGACGCTCGCGCAGCGTTTGTCTCGCAGGAGGCTGACTCAAACATCACCGGACTGTGTCCAAAGGTGACTCAGAACTGCGCTTTGGTGTTTTTGACACTGCACCTGCTCCGGATAATCTCGTTACGATGACATTCAGAAACACCTCCTTGGATTTATTCTCGCAGTTTTATATCTTTCAGAATTTCTCCACGTTTTTTAATTTCTCTTTGGACGCAATGTACGAGAGAGGAGCGAATTATGAGTCTGAATCTCACAGACCGACGATTAGAGTGCTTCTCATCGTCTCATATTCCGTTATTATCGTCATCTCGCTTTTCGGAAACGTTTTGGTTTGTCACTTTGTTATTAAGAATAAAAGAATGCACTCAGTGACAAGTTTGTTCATCATGAATTTAGCCATTGCTGACATCCTTATAACTCTCCTCAACACGCCTTTTACACTGGTAAGTTTACACGAGTTTCACTTATTCACTTAATTTTTTATTAATTTATTTTTATTTTATTAAAATACAATTTTATACAAAATACAATACAAAAGACAATTTTGTTACAGGTCAATCGCTCATAGTCCTAATCTTGGATTTATCTAGTCTATTCGAAATGCATTAAACAATACAATTCGCTCAAAAAAGAAAACATAAATTGAATGTGTAACTGTCCTTAGATTGGAAAAGGCTGAAATTCTTGAAATCTTAGTAGCCTTTAACCTAAGTAGGCTATTTATTATTATTTCTTAATAGGTTTCTGCCAAATCTATGTGTGGGTTTACCAACAAAAGCCATTATTTATCATGTGACAAGAAAACAATTAAATATTACACCTTTTTGACATTTTTTTTTTTTGTCTTTTTGAGTTGATTAATTAGGCCTACTTTAAAAATAAATGTAAAAAATATTTTTGAAAATGTTTGTTGTACACTCGTGAATAATTATTATAGCCTATGTAATACTTTATTCTTACAGCATTTGACATCATAATATTTTTAAAAACAAACAACAATAATGTTCTTAAAATGATACATCCAACATGAATAAGAATGTTTAATATAAGAACTTGACACATGGGTTTAAAACAGGATTTATAAAATATTTCTCACTGTTATCTTCTTGGACATCTTTATTTGTCACTGAGCCGATGAATAGCTGAAGCAGTTTAATAATGTACTGGTGTTTGGTGGTGGTGTTTCCAAACAAAAGTTTTTGGTGTGTTGTCTCTATAACATTGTTAATTGTTTAGCAAAGACTTAGAGAATGTGCATGATTCATCTCTCTGTGATTGGGTGGGGGTGAACAAGTGCATGCATGCTTTTTAATTCTTACATGTATCTGGATCCAAGGCCACTTCACTTGTTTTCTCAGGTTCGGTTTGTTTACAGTACATGGGTGTTCGGGAAAGTGATGTGCCATGTGAGCCGCTTTGCACAGTATTGTTCTGTCCATGTCTCTGTTCTTACACTGGTTGCCATCGCCATTGATAGACACCAGGTAAATGTTCTCACAAACAGCCTTTTGTAAAATATTGTCAATGAAACCTTTAGAGTGAATAGCTTTTTCACACCTCTTATCAAAACTTAGTAAATCAGTGAATACCAATGTGCAGTCATGGGGATTGTTGCTGTCCATCAGGTGGTGATGCATCCAATGAAACAGCGGATGTCTCGGCTTCAGGGCGTAGCCTGGATCGGTGTTATCTGGCTGATGGGGTCCTGCTTCTCTCTACCTCATGCCATCTACCAGAAACTGCTGCGCTTTGAATTTATGTATGAATTTTCTCTTATTCTTTCTTATTTATTTTGAAAATCAAGTAAAAATTACTTTGTGACAATTTAATTAGATGAAATAATAATAATGTTATAATGTCATAGTGAAAACATTTTTGCAGTGCAGGGGTACAAGAAATCACTGTTAAATTAAAAAATATTAAAAAGCTGCATTCAAAGTCATGCCTGAATAGAGAGATAAGTGCTTCAGAGAGATACGTTTTTTGCCCAGTGAAGCCTCTCATTGTATTTAATCTGTCATCCTTGATTGTACTACTGAATGAGTTCTAGTTATGAGCTTGAAAAATGCAATTTAGTTTATCACAGTTAATTAATTATTTTGCATGAAATTGCTTAAAACAATGAAAAATTAATAGGCTTTTCTTCATTAACAATAGTGTGATGTATAGTTCACCCAAAAATGAAAATTCTGACATAATTTACTCACTCTCATGTCATTTCAAACCCATAAGACTTTGGTTAAACATCGAAACACAAATTAAGATATATTTAACGAAACCTGAGAGGTTTCTTTCCCTCCAGTGAATGTCCAGGTAACCAAAACTTAAAAGATCTGAAAGGTCGCGTCACAAAGGCTTCGTAAAACGAATCCATATAAATCAAGCTGTTTAATCCAGGTCTTGGACATAGCGCACATCAGACAAACACAGAAGCTTGTGCATGTTTCATTTGTTCTTGTGCATCACACATGTATGTTTGAGCTTCCATTTTACCAGTGTGCCTTGTTTATTTATGTTGATCAATGTTTAGATGTAAATAAAAGCCTAAATTAAATCTATTAATCACATAAAGTGATCATATCTCTTCACAAGACTTCGGACAAAAACCTCTCAGTGTTTTAAGTCAAGTCAAGTCACCTTTATTTATATAGCGCTTTATACAATACACATTTTTTCAGTGCAGTCAAGTCAATGAATATTAAGTGTCCCCAACTAAGTAAGCCGAAGACTAGGAACTGAAACTTCATCAGGTGACAGGGTGGAGAAAAAAGAAACAAAAAAACTTAGGAGAAACCAGGCTTTTTAGAAGATTAACCAAAACCTTTTGGGGTTTGCAGAAAATGAGGGCGAGTAATTGATGATAGAAGTACTTTCCATTTAAGAGATTTCTCTTCTTAACTCTTTTAGCAATAACAGAGTACGGATGGTATGTCTGCCCAGCTTCCCTCATCCCTCCGATCTCTTCTGGAAATATCTGGATCTTGCCTCCTTTGTTCTCCTCTACGTGTTGCCTTTAGCGATTATTTCCTTATCATACCTCGTGGTGGCCAAGAAGGTTTGGTTCCGGAATGCCGTCGGTGATGTCACACTGGCTCAATCGGCTGCTCATCGCAGGAGGAAGAAGACGACTTTGAAAATGCTGATCGCAGTGGTGGCTGTGTTTGCTATCTGCTGGTTTCCTCTAAACTGTTATGTTGTGCTGCTGTCAAGTAAAATGATCCAGGCTAATAATGCCTTGTACTTTACTTTCCACTGGTTGGCCATGAGCTCTACCTGTTATAACCCCTTTATATACTGTTGGCTCAATCACAGCTTCCGTGCGGAACTCAGAGCCCTGCCTCTAATTGGCCGTATTGTCAAGAGCAATGCCATCCAGCAGTCCTAAGGAAGCACCCAAGATTTCTCCATTCTATTTTCTCTTTTAGAATTTCAGAATTTTTATAAACACATATTTGCATATGAAAGCAGTATAACAGTCTCCCATCCTGGTGATGCGGTTTATCATTTTTATCTCACCCACGGCTGTCATTTAGTCCTCTCCATCTTATTGAAAATGACACTTAAAACCATCTCTTTCGAAAAAACTGTGTTGCATGGAAGAGATTACATAAATACAGGAAGTATAAGATGTTAAATAGAAACTCTGTTCCATTTTTCAAGAAAAAAAGTTTACCTAACAGCTAGAAAATCAAATCAACTCCATAGTGGAACACACTACATGACTTTTAAAATCAGAACAGATTTTAAGACGTTGACATCATACACTTGCTGAAAAACTGGGCCTCATACACAACTGAGGATCACACACTAATAGACTTTCAATTTATTCTGAACACAACAAACTCACTCAGAAACATGCGTCTTGTTGCTAGGAGATACGTGATAAATAAAAAACATGTTCTAAAAACTTGTTTGATTTTCTACTAATGGATGGGGATCATCGTAGACTGAAGCTGGAAAATGTGGAGTCTGTGCACATCATACACTACGTGATTTTCTGTGAAATCTGTCAACTCCACCTGTCCAAAATCTGCTGATTGTCTCTGGCTTCTGACTACAAGCTTCGACTTGTCCAGACTGTAAACTGGGGCAAAAGTCATACAGTGTATTTCTACCTTTGGTAGGATTTAAAGGGGCTTTTCACGAGTTCACACTTACATCAAATTAAACAGAGTAAAGATTATGCGCATTTGGCGTGCTGTCCAGGGGAGGGCTCCAAGCTCGAAATTTTTGCCCGAACCCAGAGTACCCAATCTGAGCTTAAGAAATAAAATATAAATATATCACAACAATTATATTTTTATAATGCTACCTGTGTTAGTATTTATTGCAAAAATAATAGGTTGGCCAGGTCTCTGGGGTGAGCTTTCATTCACAACTTGCTAAAATTATTCTTGCGCCATTAAGTATGTATGAACTGAACTCCCGTTGCTCTAGCAGAGAGTGTGAATAACTGGTGCAGTTTAATGTGACCACTTTGACCAGTAGCCTTTATCTGACAGTGTTAATTATTGTCAGTATTTTTTGCCGCTTATGACATGCAATGGACCAAGTCTTGAAATCTCTTTCTGGGGCTTTTCTTATGTGCATATGCAAAGAATAAAAAAAAATGCTTAGTGAACAAAACCTATAAATCAAATATAATTTACCTACTTTGACCTGACTTTAATGTAGGTCTACAGTAATACTATGATACAGCTACAGTAATGGAGGTGATAATTAGAAGGTAACTGGCTCAATTACTGCAGATATACTGTGCCCTTAAGCAAGGCACTTATCCCAGCGGCTGCTCCAGTGGCCCCAGCTTGGGGAAATTTGGGGAAATTATTTGCACTGGACATGGTGTGATAGGATTGTAAAAAATACACTAAAAGCACATTTAGTCTGCGGAGAGATTTGTCAAGGGAGCCAACTGTTTAAACCAAGCTAACACAGAGGTGACTGTTGTATTGTATCATCCTTATAGGATACTCTTGCCCAGTGGGTGGGTGTTTTGCTTTGAACTGCTGCAAAAAGAGGATTTTCCACATACCATTAAATCCAGCCACAGAAGAACTGAATGTATTGTTGCACAGTTATTTTAATGCATAAAATACATTTCTATGTTGCTATTTGATCTTGTGTGACGTTAGTGCGTGTGAGGGTGTTTGTCCACACCGTGTGTAGATATAAATGTCTATTTGGATTTTTCATAGTTCTGCAAGAATTAACTGTTGTAATTTCTATAGATGTGAAGCCGTTATAGGTCTTAAATGAAATACTAATTGAAACGATATGGGTGACACTTATTTATGAGGTGATAATGTAAAATGTTAAGCCTGTGCCTGTTTCCTCTGTGCCTGTGAATTCAATGTATATATTTCAAAGATGATAAATGAACCCAAAAATGTTATGTTTGCTTGTAATTTAAATACATAAACTATTAAAAATGTTATACATCAGGTGGTCTTGGAGATGTTTCTATTTTTGTAACATGAGCTGCAAACTAAAATATATTTTGTCGTGAGAAACACATTTAATGTAAGATGCAGACAGCATGTGGAAAATTGTTTTCTTGAAGTTATTGTCAAAAATATTAAGAACATATCAATCTATCAAGCACTCTTTAGTGATGTTGAAAAGCTGTTGCTCTGTTAGACTATCCATTTGTGAAAGACAGATTGATTTATTTAATTCGAGAAATAGACACATAATTGAATGAGATAAATTCTGAAATGAAAAGGTTTGAAGGTAATACTTTTTTGGTGGCAATTGTGGGATAATCTATAAAGGCTTTTTTTACTCTGTTCTCAAAGTGGTGATATCTTCTGAAAATATATTTTAGTAAGTGTTTGACTGCACTATTTGCACATGCAGTTGTTACAGTATTAATCAAATATTTGTGAAGGAGATGATGTAACACTAGGAGTGCTAATCATACTAAATCCTCAAAATGTTGCTGTTCAAATCTTATTAAAATTAGCTAATTCAACACAATTATTATAGAAAGATATTTAATTCATGCAAAATTTTGTTTGCAACCCATGTACATTTATAAAATAGATGTTATAACGTTATAATAGACATGTAACAATTCAGGATAGTTGCTAGTGAATGACCAGGGACATTGCGCATTCTACACAGGCCATCTTTGATTTAAAAAAAGATCTTATTCAAGTATGCTAAATAACCAGAGGAACATAACAGTATAACGGTTTGGGTAAAAAGTTAGTGAACGTTTTTAATCTATAGACAAGATTTTTATGTTAACCATCATGTGAACCATATTCAATTTAGGACATATTAGGGCATGTCATTTAAAAATACCTCTAGCGTTTGAACCACGTTAGTTCAACATTGTCGTTAGTTTAACGTCAGTTTAGCTTAGTGTAGTTAGTTTATGATTGTCGTTAATGACGTCATGTGCTGGTGGTGGAGAAATAACTTCTGCTAATAAATCATTTTGAGATTGCAGTTAATGTATTTAACATTATAATAGTTCTGTCATGACAACTCTCTGAGAGTTTGGCATGGTAATGAATATGCTATGCTGCTGCTGCTTCTGCTTTTATTGCTGCCACTATTATAACTGCTGCTGCTGCAGAGGAAGTATGGAACTTGCCACTGCCAATACACAAACGACAATGCCGCTGCTGTACAAGCATGCGCGAATCACCCCTTTAGCAGATCTATACAGGTGGAGCTGGGGAAGATGTAGGGTTACTGAAAGCACGCTGCAAACTTCTACAGCAAACTATTAGGAAGTATCTGAATGTTGAGCAGTAAGTTTATTGGCTAATGAAACAGAAGGAATCAATCAGCTGTGCCCTAGAGAATGATGTGATTGCAAGCAGATTGGGTTAAGGACTTAGTTATCAGCCCACACCATCTGGAGTTTAATGACAGAACTTTGTATTTAATTCACGTTGCAATTCAATTGCAGTCCTCAAAAACGATGATTAATGACATGCTAAAATATATAGATTAAAATGTGTATATTTAAATGGGATGAAAGATATAGAATGTACTGAATGTTAGCTTGCTTATTGTGCTCAAGAGCATGATCTATTTAAGATCACGTCATTTTAACAAGAAACGATGCTTCTAACAGTTCCAACCACGTATGTTTGCAACAGTGTTTGCGAATGGTCATTGAAACTATGGTTTCAGGAAATGCCAAATCATTCAACTGGTTATGACAGAACCACAGTAATGACAGTGACCACAGTTGGCTAACAATGCTTTTGGTAAACACCCCAGGAGGCAAATCAGACCCAGAAGAAAAAGAAAAAAAAAGATCTCATCTCCAACTGCTGGTTTGATCTAAGCCTTAAATTCAGTCACTTATGCCCTGTTGTGCTAGCCTGGCAAGCCAGACGTACATCAAGATGTTTAGTCTGGAAACTCACCATAGACACGGTCAATCTGATGGGCGGGATAAACGGCAGTCTTTCGAATTCCCTCTGCACGCAATAGGACAGCGCTTCAACCAACCAGAGCGTTTTCCCAACAGCGGAGCTTATAGTTGATAGATTCAACTTTTAAATCTGGCCGACAAAACTACGAACACATCTTCCTTTTTTAAGAATGACTTAAGTGCCGTTCTTTGTTCTTTTCTCAAAGAAAAACTTAACTCCAAGTCCTCCAGAGTTGCGGCCAAAGCCGATTCGAAAGACCATTGTTCTCCATCCGCAGCTGCCATTCTTTGTTTTCAAGTAGCAGGTAACCGTCGCAACTCTGTCGTCATATGTTAAGCCCGCCCCCGCCTACTCTATACACGACGTGATTGGCCTGACCCAATTTAGGTTTTTGCAGCAAAAAGGTCTATTGAGAGTTGCTAGACCCACCCTGGCTGCAAAATAATTTTGCTGCCGCTAGGGTGCGTCTAGATTTCTAGGCTAGTGTTGTGCCCCATTTTCGTGATTTATTTTCCCAGCAGTCAGACAGCATTAAAAAAAATAAAATAAATAAAGCCTTTTCTACGCTTTTTATGCTTATATGCTCATAAAAGCATTAAATCTGTTCAAATGGCTTTGACCCTATGATGATACTTTTCTTCTGTATTAAATAAAATATAACATCTGGGTCTTTTAAAGATTTCTTTTAACATTCTATTTTTCGAGCCTTTCATGACATAACCTCAAATGACATCCTTATAAAATTGTAGATCTTCACTGTTTGGTATTCAGATAAGAGGGACAGCATGTTTTGGAGTGTGTACGTAAGGAAGTTTCAATTAATCAGTGTTCATTCCAATGTGCTTTAATTCAAATGCCAATTCTGTCTGGAAAATGCAAGGTTACACTTTATTTCAATGGTCAACTTTATTCATTCTACTAACTATAAGAAACTTTGCAACTACATATCAACTAAACTCATAAGAGTATTAATAGACTGTTAGAAGACTGATAGGTTAGGGTTAAGTGTTAGGGTTCATCTTATTAGAATAAGATGACATGTATTTGCAAAGTTATATAGTCAGTAGCATGTCTACACATACTCTACAATGTAAAAAATTATTGTGATTTTAATGGTAAAAGACCTAATACAGTGAAAAACAGTTATTTGGTTAACAGAAAGTTTCCGTACTATATACAGTGAATAACTGTAATAGATTTAACCATACATTTAATGTAGTGAAAAAGAACAAGTCACTGAATAATTTACAGTGAAAACCATAAAATTACATTCTTTGAATTCCCTGCGTGACACCTCACATTTGATGCATTTTGTTGAAATAACTGGTCCTTTATAGTTTTACTTTTTTGTAATCAGTTATGTACACTAGGTTCTCTTTCGAAAGGGAACTTGCGCTGCGTCCCCTAGAGGGCGCTATGGGGAATACCTCCAGTGTGACAGTGTCTGAAGCAGTGTCTGAGTCTAAACACGACAATGAACTTGACATTGGCAGGCGGCAGCCTATGATGTCACCACTGGTGTGACCGAGAGTATAAAAGGGCACCTGTGAAATACTTGATCCTCTTTCTTGTTTTCAGGAGACTGTTTGTTTGTATATGAATGAGGAGCACGTGCGTTTAGCTCCTGAGGGATGTGCTAGCTATGATGCATTCAAAAACTGACAACAAGAGACAGGTAAGGAGCTTTTTCCTTTCTGCTCTCTCCAGAGAGATAGTAGGCTATTAAGCGTTTGCATGAGCGCGTTCGGCTCTCATCTGAAGGGAGTTTAAGGCACTCATAGCGATGCATTCGTGTCTGTTCTCGTATGATTCCTTTCAGAGTGATAGAATCTGATGTTTGAACTAGTGCGATTGACTATGACAATGCAGTTGCAGTAATTGTTCCACCTGGGCTTGATTCTCTCCTGAGGAATGAGAGTTGAGCACCTGCACTCTGCGGTTCAGGCCCCGCGGTTAAGGCCCCTCCTTGTTAAGCTGTCCTGAGCGTTGGACTTTGTAAGGCCGCTTCTCGCTTTAGAGAGTTATGCTGAGGTCTCTGACCTCAGAGCTCAGCTAGGCAGTATTCTAGGTTGTCCTTGGCTACTGCCTTTACAGTAGTGGAGCATTGTTAGGCCTCCTGTCATTATAGAGAATCACTTTTTTTCAGGCCTCCGCTCCCTCGAACTCGAGTTAGGGCTTTTTTTTTTTTAAGAGTTGATTAAGCTCCATCAAGCCTCCTCTTGAAGCTGTTTTGGGCTCTCTGAGCCTCCTTAGCTATTGCTTAGGTCTGGAGTGTTGCTAGGCTTCTTCTTGTTATGAGAATCTTCCTGTGGGGCCCCTGCTTTGTAGTGTTGTCATGTTGTTAGGCTCCCTTTGAGCTTCCTTGGTACAGCTTTTTTTGACACTGCTTCTCATTGCTCCCCTTGGGGCAGTATCAAGTTGTTAGGTGCAGTACGTGCCTCTTTGATGTGGTAACTTTGCTGAGTTGTTAGGCTCCCTTTAAGCCCCCTTGACTGCTCTTTTGATAACATGTTGCAAGGCCTTCTCTTTTCTAAGAGAATTGTACATTTAGGGCCCGTCCACACGGAGACGCGTTTCGCTGTATACATTTTTTATCGTATTGGCGTTTCGTCCACACGGATCCGGCATTTTGGGAGACTGAAACCGCTATTTTTTGAAACCGGGTCCCAAAGTGGATAAATCTGAAAACGACACCCTTGCGGTTTCGTGTGTACAGCCAATCCGTATATTTTGTGAAACGATGATGTCATCACATCACGTGTCGTCTGTGTCACGAGTAACAGCAACAACAATAAAGGCGGACTTATATGATTGTATTCGTGCTGCAGAAGCTACTAAGCCTACTAGCTTTATTACAGCAAAATCTATTGCTTCTCTGCAACTGTGGTGAGCAAAAAGCGATAATCTTTGTCTTCTTCTTCTTGGTTCGTATACAGCGCGCAAGGTTATGCGCATGCTCAAAGTCTTCTTCTCCGTGTATAGTGTATCTCTGTGGCAGAATTACAGCGCCCCATACTGGTCTGGCATATATACTACACCGTTTTCAGTCGGTTTCAGTGGTTTCGTGTGTACGCAGATATCTCTTGAGACGACGCCGTGTTTACGGAATTTTTTTTTAGAACGAGGAAAAAAAAATATCGGATCGGGAACGCACCGGCTTCGTGTGGACGTGGCCTTAAGCTTCTGCTCCCCCAGAGCTCCACCCTTTATTCAATTCCAAGTTGTAGGCTCTCTTTGAGCCTCCTTTGAGCTGCCCTGAGTATAGAACGTAGTTAGGCCTCCTCTCGTTTTAGAGAGTCAGCATATTGAGGCCTCTGTTAGGAGCCAGAATTGGGCAGTAGCACTGATTTGTAGTAGCACTCTTTTCCTGCATCTAGGTTGGGAGTCCTTTTTTAACCATTGTTTGTTCCCTCCCCTCAGCTCCATCTGTTATATCTGTGTCAAGTTGCTAGGCCTTCTTTAGGCTTCCCTGACAGAAGTTGAATGTAGCTAGGCCTCCTCTTTCTTGGAAGAGTTGTTATCATAAGGCCTCCATCCTCAGAGCTCTAAAGAGAGTCGTTCTATTAGGCCTCGTTTACACTGCAGGTCTTGATGCCCAATTCTGATCTGTTACCTTTATCCGATTCTTTTTGACCGTCCGTTTACACGTTCTTTCAACTGTGACCCATATCCGATTCATGTGTTTACACTTGCCATACTATCTGAAACATTGCGCATGCTTAAAGGGTTAAATTATCTTGCACAGATGGGCGGACACGAAATATGCTTGATGCTAGCTCTGCGATATATGCGAAGTTCGCCAAACATCACCATGATTTTGAGGCGAAGGAGGACGAAAAGTGCCATCATTGCACATAGGCTATGCTTCAGTTATTGTGTGTGAGAGAGATCTCAGGACTGGTGGGAGCATATTGTGTTTAAATATTGGCTTTAACAAGGAGCAGTGGGTCCGAAATTTTGTTGTGTACAACAATATGTTGTCAACGTTTGTTCACATTCCTCTCCTACGACGACACAACGTTTCGTTGGGCCATCCGTCCCTTTGCAGATGCACGTCGGGGTTTCTCTCGTCATTAAACAGCGGAGACGTTGCCTAATGCCTCAAAAAATCCCATCTGCCTGTTTACATGACAGTCGCATTGGCACATATCCGATTTATTTCCACATATGAATGAGGCCTGAAACCGATCTCGAAATATTTATTATAACGTTTTTTTCCTGTTTACACTGTCATAGAACGCATCAGATCTGTGTCACATATGAGCAAAAAATCGGAATTGGGTCACATTTCACTGACAGTGTAAACGAGGCCCTAGAGACCTCCGCTCCTCTGAGCACCACCCATTGTGTCAGGCTGCTTGCCCTGTTATGTAGCTTCCTTGACAGGCGTAGGACGTAGTGTATTCGTAGTGAAATGCCCAAAATCCTACCGATTTGTCTTTGGGGAATGTTGTTCTCAAAGTGTTTGATTATTTGCTGACGCATCTGTTGACAGATTGGCGACCTTCAACCCATTCTTGCTCTTGAAGGACAAGGCCTTTTTTTGGAGGTTCCTTATATATGATTACACGATTGCCTCACCTGTTTCACTTCACCTTATTTCAACTTGTCACATCGCTATTAGTCCTAAATTGCCCCTGTCCCAACTTCTTTGCAACGTGTTGCAGTCATCAGATTTTAATCAGTGTTTATTTTAAAAAATAAATTAAATTCACAAAGTAAAACATCAAATAATGTGTTTTCAATATAGTACAGGGTGAATTGAATTTTCAAATGACTCTTTTTGTTTGTTTTGTGCATTTTCCATACTGTCCCAACTTTTTCGGAATTGGGATCACATTGCGGGTGTGCACCTTAGGGATGAGGACTCCTTTGAGTCCTTCGACATCCCTACAGCATGGCGGCATGGGTTTTCTGTTCCTCATAGCGCCCTCTAGGGGACGCAGCAGATTAAGAATTCAGGTGCCCCTGGGCACAATGTTTTGTAGTCAACAATATCAAGATATCAAATATCAAGATATCAATATCATTTCCCTGTGTAGTGTAACTCACTGGCATATGCAAGCAAATACTGCCTCACCTCTATAAATCAGATTCTTCCATTATTCATACACAAACGCACATACACATACCTGTTAATGTTTCCTTCCTGTCTGTCTCTCTCCTCCTCAGCTGTCTCTCAGGGGCTCTCGTCTGTCTATCTCTCTCCTCCTCAGGGGCTTAATAAAAACGCCTTCCTCTCCTCTTTTTCGTTTACTCTTTTTCGTCATTTTGAACTACGACGACTACTACCACAGTCCGCTAGATTCAGCTCCGGGTTATTTAAAGATTGTTACGTGCTTTCCACACTTTTATTTTACCACAAATTATTTGACCATTTAATGCATTTTGTTAGTCTGCCAGTTATTTAATACAGCGGTTAATGAGTCGGAAGTGCCCCACACAATCACAGAAAATAGCTTACTTCCACGTTGCTAAGGTGAATAGTGGAAATCCAAACAAGCAGACTGCACTTTGAATATGGAGATCAGGGTTAGAAGTGAACAAATAAACCATGCAAGCAATCTTCTGAACAAAAACTGTTATTATTATTTGAATGTATGTATTTATGTATTACATTTTTGATGTTTTAAATGTTACTGAAAATAATCTAAATAAGCTTTTTAACAGCAGGCAAGTATGTCAAAAAATGACTTTCAAAAATAAAATGAGAAATAATCAAAGGTTTATCACAGTTAACCCCTGTCCCCCTATATTATTATTATTATTATTATTATTATAATTTTAAATCTATCAGAAAATGTAAGAGGCACTTTGTAATGCAGAGATTTAAATAGGGATTCACTGGTTTAAAAAAAAAATAGAATGATACAAAAACCACAATGTCAATTTCTCAAGGTTTTTAGGTGTTAGAATAAGTTAACTTGCAAAGTTACTCATGGTAAGTAGAATTCTGGACCATTAAAATAAAGTGTTACCTCTACTGATCTATATAGAATGACTGGATAGCTCATGACGCCATAAACAGTGAAGCCACCTCGCTGCCATATTGGTATTCCCTAGTGAGCTCACGCGTTCTATTGAATCAACAGGAAATTTTATTATTTGACTGAGACATCGGGTGCCAAAAACCTCAGAATCTTTCTTCTTCACCTGGAGGCTGGTTTAGCCATGGATTCACGCAAACAGAGTGGACAAAGTGGATTATCCCCTCTCGCGTTCTGGCGGATTTTTTGCTTTAAATCGAAGAAATGTCTCTTTGCCGCACGTGTGGTGGTCCTATCGACTTCCCGGACACACACGAGCAGTGGGTGCTGTGTCTGGGTCGAGCCCACGCGGAGGCGGCACTCGAAGGATCAGGTTGTCGAGCCTGTCAGGAACTCCCTATCAAGATCCTTCGTTCAAGGCTGGCCGTTACCCGTAACAGCGGGCCGGGAGACTGCAGAGAGCGCATCCAGCGCGGTCGGGGTGGCTTCACGAGCGCCTCCGACCCGGGAGCGTGGTCTGAGGCTCCTTCAGAAGCCACCCCGACCTCGCTGGATGCGGAGCTCATGGCTATTCTCACGGAGGCAAAAGCGGACTTGGAGCTGGACTGGGCAGCCCCCAAAGAACAGCCGTCTAGGAAGTGGATGGACAGGTCCTTCCTCGCCCCTCAGAGACCCGCGCCCTTTTTCCCTGAGCTCCACGAGGAGCTCACCCGGTCATGGCGCTCCCCTCACTCAGCCCGAGCCCATGCACAGGGTACCCAGCTGCTGACAACAGTGGAAGGGGCAGAGAAATTGGGTTACACACGACCACCTCCCGTCGAGGACGCTGTCGCGGCCCACCTGTGTCCTTCTCCCAGATGGAAAACCGCCTCATTGCCTTCCAGGCCATGTAGAGCCACTGCCCACATCACAGAGAAGGCATACATCTCAGCTGGACATGCAGCATCTGCCCTCCACACGATGGCAATGCTGCAGGTCTTCCAAACTCGACTCTTGGGGTCCCTGGACGAGGAAGGCCCGGACCCAGAGTCTCTCAGGAAGCTGCGCACGGCTGCGGATCTGGCTCTGGCTCTGGCTGCCTCTAAAAAGGTTCCGCAGGGTATCGGCAGTAATATGGGCAGCCTTGTGGTGTTGCACCGTCACCTGTGGCTGACGTTGACGGAGATGCACGATGCTGAGAATAAAAACAGCCCCTGGACGCACCGGTAAGCCCGTCGGGTCTTTTCGGCGTTGCAGTCGAGGCTTTTTCTGAGAAGTACGCTGAGACTTTGAAGCAGTCAAAGATGATACCGCATCCCCTACCTAAACGATCTCAAGCCCCCCCTAGAGCGAGGTCTAGATCGTCCTCGGCTCAGCGTCCGGCTGGATGGCGCGCATCCCAGAGCGCGAGAGAGCGACGTGAGCCTGAACCGCCGCTTCACCAGAGGCAATTCTGGAAGCCCCGTTTCGGCACGAAACCAGCCTCTAGCAGAACCACGGGCAGAAATCTCCTCTCTCCTGGCCAAACAAGCGGTAGAGATAGTGCCCGGGGAACAGAGAAATCGCGGGTTTTACAGCCGCTATTTTCTAGTCCCGAAAAAGGATGAAGGTATGCGCCCCATCTTAGACCTGAGATCACTGAACAAAGCGCTCGCGAAACGCGCATTCAAGATGATTACGGTGAAGAAAATCCTTGCACATATTTAGCCCGAGGATTACTTCATCGCAGTAGATCTGAAGGATGCGTACTTTCACATTCAGATAGCCCCGCATCACAGGCGCTTTCTGCGTTTTGCATTCGAAGGTGTCGTATACCAATTCAAAGTGTTGCCGTTCGGGCTGGCTCTGGCCCCCCGCGTATTTACAATGTGCATGAATGCAGCGCTCGCACCCCTGAAGCTCAGTGGGATGCGCATACTGGACTATCTCGACGACTGGCTAGTCATCGCTCAATCGAGAGGCGCTCTCGAGGAACACAGACACAGACTCCTCGCCCATCTGACATGCCTGGGACTGTATGTGAACATACAGAAGAGCATGCTTCAGCCGAGCCAGTCGATCACATTCCTGGGTATGGTTATGGACTCGCGCACGATGATCGCGCGCTTATCAGAGCCGAGGATCCAGTCCATTCACAATACTCTAGCCCTCTTCGTTCAAGGCAGAGCTGTCCCCTTAAAAACGTTTCAGAGGCTACTGGGTCTGATGGCAGCCACAGCCTCCGTCTGCAGACTGGGCTTGCTACACATGAGACCGCTGCAGGACTGGTTGCAAAGCCGAGTGCAGCCGCAGGCGTGGAGAGCGGGCACAGAACGCCTTATCATAACGCGTTCATGTCTCGAGACTCTGGCACCTTGGTCCGGCACGACCATGTACGAACAGGGTGCTGCTATGGGCAGAGTGGTCAGACGGGTGGTGGTCACTACGGATGCATCACTATCAGGCTGGGGAGCTTCGGTAAGTGGGCAGGGGACCAGAAGCGCTGGCATATAAACTGCTTGGAGATGGAAGCGGTTTGTTTAGCTCTGCAGAGCTTCCTCCCGTTCGTGAAAGACCGTCATGTTCTCATCAGAACGGACAACATGGCGGTGGTTGCGTATATCAATCGCCAGGGAGGGTTGCGCTCGCGGTCCCTGCAGGGCTTAGCGAGGCAGCTGCTCTTGTGGACGGATCGGATACTTTTGTCGATCCGAGCAGTGCACGTACCGGGCAGTTTGAATTGCGGCGTGGACATGCTGTTCTGGGACGGCATTGTACACGGAGAGTGGAGGCTACACCCGCAAACTATAAATATGATCTGGAATCTTTTTGGCAAAGTGGAGATCGACTGACAACAGCTCCCCTGGGAGGGGACGCGCTGTCGAACCGCTGGCCCAAGGGGCAGAAGTATGCTTTTCCCCCGGTCAAATTAATGCCACTAATGCTGCAAAAGATCAGGGAAGAGAGATGTGCGTTGATTCTGGTAGCGACCAAATGGCCCAACCAGCCGTGGTTCCCGGAATTAGTGAACATGTAGCAGCTCCCCCCATGGCGAGTCCCGCCGAGAAGGGACCTTTTATCCCAGGCGAGGGGCACCATATGGCACCCCAGCCTAGAGCTGTGGGACCTACATGTGTGGCAGATCAATGTGGAGTATCATAGCGAGTGCTGCAGACGATAGCAGAAGCTAGAGCCCCTTCGACAAGGCGCTTATATGCTCTGAAATGGAAGGTGTTTGCTAACTGGTGTATTGGCAGACGGGAAGACCCCAAGGGTTGTGAGATTTCCATTATTCTGACCTTCCTGCAGGAACGTCTGGACGCTGGCAGCTCCCCGTCTAAAGCGAAAGTTTACGTAGCTGCTATCGCCGCTTTTCGTGACACACTAGATGGCCATTCGGTGGGGAAGCACCCCCTGATAACGAGCTTTCTCCGGGGGGCAAGGCGGCTAAATCCTCCCCGCCTTCGCCAGATGCCAGTTTGGGACCTATCGTTAGTGCTCAGTGCACTCTTCGACCCACCCTTCGAGCCAGCCGAATCTAGCAACCTTAAAGTGCTCTCGGTTAAGATGGCACTTCTGCTCGCGCTAGCCTGCGGGAAACGAGTGGGAGACTTGCATGCCCTGTCAGTGAACAGTGAATGTATGCAGTTCGGACCGGATGATTGCATGGTCAGACTCATACCCAGACGCGGCTACACACCGAAGGTGCTCTCAACACCTTCGGTTATTACAATTCAAGTGTTTTGTCCCACTGAACTAGACACCAATTCAGTGTCACAGAAGCGTGTTTTATTTTTATTTTATTTTATTTTATTTTATTTTATTTTATTTTTATTTTATTTTATTTTATTTTATTTTATTTTATTTTATTTTATTTTATTTTATTTTAATTTTAATTTTAATTTTATTTTATTTTATTTTATTTTTATTTTATTTTTGTTAATAGGAAAAAAAAATAGGAAAGAAAAATTCAATATGCATCAAATAGTTGTTAAGATATAAAAATGTATATGACCGAAACAGCAAATGCTAACAAGATATCTGTGCATGAAAACATTTATAAAACTTTGCATTAGTACAGAAACCATACAACCACTATGTTTTAAAGATAAGGATTCTATCAACTTGGTTATCAAAATGATCTCAGAGCTTCCCAGCCATAATTACGAATTAAGGGGGAGCACGCAATGTCTGAGTCGTAAACTCATGCTTATGATAAAGCCAGTATGTACTATCTTCTTTAACGTTACATTTATTTTAACTTTACATGCACTTGGTTGATGCTTTTATCTAAAGTGACTTGAAAAATCACATTCAAGGTATACAGTTTTTTTTTTTTTTTATCAGTTCATGCATTCCCTGGGAAACGAACCCATAAACTTGGTGTTGCTAGTGACATGCACTATATACTGTTTGCGCTATAGGAATGTTTTTAAAACAAATTGTCAGAAAAAGTGTCATTCTGCTAACCATAAATGCTAACCAAAGATGTTTTTAAGCACATCCTGCAATCTATTTACAGAGGTCTCTTAAACACATCACATTTTTCGGAACATTTTGTCTTTCAGATGATGGTTTTACATTGTCTTTAAAAATATATATTTTTTTAAAAGCACATTTGGTTCTTGTTTGAATAAAGAAAAAAAAAAAACTAAAGAAAATGAGCTCTAGATCTTAAAACCAGCTATAACATGGATTTTAGAATTTATTTTAACACGTGTACATGTTTGATCAAGTAGTTATTGTATATATATATATATATCCTACCTGTAAAAGCAGTTACAACTGCAGCAGAGCACAATTCACACATTGTGTTTTTAAATATAAAATCTGTGATAATGGTGTTTACATTTACAAAACAAATGAAAGCACAATAACTTGTTTAAATACATGAAAACCACCCAGATAAAGAACACGTGATATACATTTTAACAGTCTTGAATTAGGTGAAAAAAAAACCCATGTATAAAGACTGTTGAAAGAATTAGTGTGTAGATTGATTTACTCTTCACCTGCTGTTACCTTTGCAACTCCCCACTTTCTGTTGCTTTGGATTATACAGTAGACTAATGAGGAATATCAGGAGAAAACCACATATGAATAACTTACACATAATAAAAACATTAACGTACACACAGCTTTTGAGCAATAGTAGGGGGCAGTGTTAAATGTGAGACGTGTTCAAAATCTCAGCTACTTATCATTTGTCTCAGCTAATGATTCATTAACAGAACTTTGACATATATGCATGTGTCTGTTAATGCACACACATCTCAGACTGCACGCACACTGTCTAAGCAGATCAACAAAAGCCCATCTTTGAGGAGGAATGTTGGGTGCTTCTCAAACAAAAGGCTGCACCCATAGTGAGGCTGTGGCCTTAGTCCAGTCCTTCAGAGGCTTGTACATTAGAGTCCACAGCATTAAATGCAAGAATGAGACATTCTAAGTGCACATGGCTTCGTCATAAATGATTCCACTCCATGGTCACTACACAGAAATACTATTAAAATTATAATTTGAAATTATATTTCTTTCTATTAATGAAGTACAGGTAAATAACAACCATCTGTGGTTTCCCAATATTTTACATCATGCACAGTTTTGCATTATTTGATTAATTTAAAACAAAACAAAAGAAAACAATGCCTTTATGTTTTTGTCATCTTTTTTTTTTTCTTGCATTACATAGTGAAATTGGACAAGCTAATTCTTTTATTGTGAATTGAAATGTGTGCAACGAATTGTGTTTGTGGGATTGGAGGATACAAAGGATACACTTGATGCATTCCTCAAAACAGGCAGAATGAAGAACACAAATGAAGGCTGCCTTCAAAGGATCCTTTAAATTGGGATGTCCTTTGAGTTTGACCTGGCAGCCGAGCAATGCAGCCATATTGGACTTAGCCTTCCGATTGAGAACAACTCATCGTGTGACAAGAGAAACAGCTGCGGACATTTAGAGCTCATCAGAAACGCCTAAAGAAGCTATTTACATGTCTCAGAGAGGGGGTGAGAATAGCAGCCAAATGCAGTTGGCTCCTTTGCTTCATAATAGTTTTGAACATCTGAAATGACTTGAACTGAATGGGCAATAGGATATGACATCATGCTCTATTTCTTTTGTCTTTAATAAATAATAAATCACACATAAAAAATTTCAATTAAAAGTGTTATTATTAAATGTACTGAGTTAAGAAGTCAATCTGTGACCTTTAGATCCTTTTTTTTTGTTGGTAAAATACCTTTTCACTAGGCAAATTCATAGGTCAGTGCTCACCAAAGTTAGGCAAGGACAGGAGCATGCAATTCTATTCTCCTGTGTTCACATTTTGAATGGAAGTAAATGGAGCACAAAGTCTAGTTTGATGGCATCTTAAAAAAAACAGCCCTATACCTCTTCCTCATCTTTACAGCAGGCCATAATCACCGTCAGCCATAACACTCCTCATCACTTCCTGCATCCATCATGTTACCTTTGGATGGACAGATCACAATCATTTATCATTACACTGACAGAAAAACTGAATTAAATACAGAACCAGGAGAATCAGACGTAATGTGTCAAATTCTGTAAATCTAAATAGACTTGCTGACATTTTTCAGGATATCTTCTTTTGTATTGCGCAGAAGAGAGAATGTCATATGGGTTTGGAATGGCATGAGGGTGAGTAAATGATTGCATTTTGTGTGTGTGTGTGTGTGTGTGTGTGTGTGTGTGTGAACTATCCCTTTAAATATTCTAGCATGAAAAGATACCAATTTATCAAGAAACATTTGTTTCTTTTCTGCAATCAAAATGTTTAAAACAAACACAGGTTCTTGTGAATATTAATTTTAACTTTTAGTATTACTTTTTTTCACTCCAGCAAAGTGATGTTTTTGGTGGGAAACAACAACACAAATATCCTAATTATTAGACATGGATTTGAAACTTTAACGCATTTCATCCACTTAAAAATATACAAAATCTGTACATTTTCAAAAGAAAGTTGAAAGTATCAAAAAGTTGATACCCTCATTGTTGTCAATATCCTAGTTAGATCTTTATTTCCATCATATTAGGCATGAAGAAAACATTTTCTTGCCATTGTGTAAATAATTCACACTCACAGCTATACTGACGATTGCAGTCTCTCCAATTCACCTATGCTGCATGTCTTCGGATTGTGGAAGAGCAGTGCTACCCACTGAGCACAAAAACAAACATGACTCTGAACCATATGATTATTTAAAACATCACCACTAATGTCTTTCACTGGATCTACACGATGCACACTAACATCTAAACACATCTCACTCCCTTGTTCCTCCTTATTGGTCATCTAATATTCTTCTCACAGCATCTTACGCTGTTCAGCTTCCATGGGTTATACCTTTTTTTGCTATCTTCACATACAGTAGGTCCCTTCTCTTGCCACCTACTTTGTTCCTATAGTGACGCACTTTGTGACGTCTACTGTTTAACCTTTGTCAAGAGCGTGATCATCATCACGTGAGCCAGGTGATTTTCTGTTTCAACATGAATGTTGTGGTTCATGCATTCAAAACAAATTCTTTCTCTGTTTTTTATAATCTTTTCTTATGTCTTAATTATCTGTCTCAATCTTATGCTTTCTTTGTATGTGCCACTTGGACACTGCGCTTCCTATACCAGACCACTCCAGCCAAAATGTTGTTTTAACTAAATTTGTCCATTAGTGTTACTCTGTTATACAGCCATTAAAAAATAATAATACAAAATTGTGAAGTAATAAAAAATGCTTTGAGAATTGCCAGATCCTGGCTCAGACAAAAAGTGAAGGCAGCCACTTAGCAGCATTCTCTGGTGGCACAGTTCCTTTTCAGAACAGCCCCGCCACAGACCTACAGGTCATCTTACATTTCATACAGTTGATTGATAAAGAACATGAAGCAGGGCAACAACTTTGTGGAATACCAGACCATAAAGGAATGGAGATTACCTCCATAAATGTAGCGCCTATGGGGAATTTTCTATGCCACAATTTGTATTTTGGAATTATCTGAGCATCTGCCATTGGGCCGCCAGCAGTGACATCATGCTCATGGAGGGGTTCTGGGTCGGACTTGATGACAAAGCCAGGTGGTGATGCCGAGAGGAAACTCCTGCTGGACCCTGGCTGAGTATATCAACTTTGCCTTATGGGTGGAAGGATCTTCTTTTATAGTGAGTGAGGTAGTTGAGGATCCAACTGCCAGCGTCCAACCCCACTTCCCATCCATCATGACCCCAGAGCCAGACCCAGCACCCACTGCGGAGATGGAGCCAGAGCCAACCACAGACCGAGAAACCCAGCCAATGCCCGCTATAGAGCCTGAGCCAGCAGCCTCGTCCGTTCAGGAAGAGAAGCCTGAGGTCCCGGCTGACCAGGTGTGTGAGCCGGCCATTACATCCGAGTCAGTGGGAGTGTTAGTGGAGCTGGAGGAGAATGATTGGCTTACAGACTGGAGTTCAGAGGTAATGCTTCCCACCCTGATTCCCACCCATGTAACCTCTACTGCTGTTTGAAATTCCACGTATCAATGAATCATCATTTTCATTGCTGAAATTCCTAACTAGCACAATATTGTCTTCGCCGCTACCATCCCTGTGTGTTTCAACTAAGCCAGCCACTTCTTCGTGCCCACCTCCGCTGGCTCTCCTCACCCCTTTAGCTCATCCAGTGGCTCCGCCATGCAACCTGGATCCACCTTGGGACTTTGAGTCACTATCTCCGGCATGCAGTGGCGTAACTTTGTTTTAAAAAGTGGGTGGGACAGGTGGGGTGGGGGTTGCTAATACAATGCTAAATCAGATATATGTACAATAACATTATGATGTCCAGCAATCGATTTAAATAGTAGGCTACATGGGGTTTAATTTGTCGTTTAATGAGATGTAGCCTAATATATGTTGTCAGTGGGACAATTTTCATGTGAATACATACATAGATCCGCCTATTTAACAAACGTGTATCTTAATGGTCCAGTGGTAGAACTTTCGCCAAGTGTGTCAGTGGTTCAGGGTTCTAATCCGCACTCGTATACTTTTTTTTTTCTCTTATATATATTTTTTTCTCATCAAAACCGATTATGTTCATCAGTGGTTGTATATCAAGCAGGGACACGTTTGTGTGCATTGTGTTTTGTGATTTCACCAGAACAAATAGAGAGTATCCGCAACGGATTGAAGCGCGCGTCCGAGTGTAGACAGTGCGGCATTGTGCGCGAGCCACACGAGAAAACACTGTATCCGAGCCACTGATCGCAGCGGCAACGAGCACTTTGATCACATGATTTAAAAAACACATTTCAGCGCTAGATCGTCTCTTATTGAAAAAACAAACTAAATGAATGCTCTGCCAGTTAACTGGAGATGTTTTATTTATTTGTAGAATTGGTACATTCGTGCTGCGAGATGTTTTAAAAAGTGGTGGGGACAATATCGCCCCTGGCAAAAAGTGGTGGGGACATGTCCCACCCGAAAATTACGCCTATGCTGGCATAGGGATTCCCTGGCTCCACCTCGTCCATCTGAGCCCACAGCTCCACCTTGGACCGTCGACCAATCCGCATGGGGGCCGTCGTCTTCATAGGGCTCCCTTATTCCACTGGTTCCACCTGGGTCAGTCAGCGCCAGGGAGTTCTGCCCTCCAGCCCTCCGACTCCTCCATCCCTCAGGCTTCACCGGGGTACTTGTTCACACCGGCGTCACCTCGGTCCATCAGCCCCCAGGCTCCACCTTGACCGCTCGTTCCCGGGACTCCGCCTCAGCCCCCGTGTCCATCGGTGTCGCCGGGGCTCTTGGTCCATCGGACTTCACCTGGGATCTCCCTGCATCACCTCAGTTGGTCTGGCTCAAGTTTCCACGTGGCTCCTCCCTCCATCAGTTCCACCCCATCCTGGCTGCCTCCCACTATGCTTTGGGCTCTCGTCGCCCGTCTACTCATCCATGGATTCTACCACAATCCACTCCTCTATGGACACTTCCACCGTCTACTCCACCCTGGTCCATCTGTCTGACATCTCTGCCTGTTTCCAGGCCTTCACCATCTCCTCATCCAGAGCCTTTGTCCACCTCCTTTGTCTTATGTTGGATAAAATATTGGACTTAACATTTAACAAAATTTAACAAAATCATATTAATTTACTTTGGTTTAAGCTTTGGTCTATTTTGTTTTCAGTTTTGTGATGTTAATGTTCCATTCACACAACTGCATCACTCCCGTCTCTGTGTGCCATCTCTGCAGAAGCCTTTGAAATGGCACACCATGCAGTGCAATCCCTGTGGAAGTGCATTTTCATTTTATGCCTTTAGCCTCTACTCCAAACACACAAATACACACAAAACACATATTCCTGCTGCACTGCATAAAACCTGTAGACTCTATACCTAACCTCGTTCTTACGAAAAAAACACTGAGAACAAATGCTGCATACACTCCACGTAATATTACATAACCAGAAGGATTAAATTATGGTAATGGCTTGTTCTGAGCCATCCCTCTGCTGCCAGGGAGCTTGATACAGATTGTGTGGCGAAAGGTTCCTGAGGATTTGCTAGCGGGTTTCGGATAGGCCACACTCTGATTAGCATTGCTGTGAATAAGCTTTATACTTGGGTTAACATTATAACCACGCCTAATGCTAACAGCAGGGCTAGCGGGTTCAGTAATAGAGCCAGGGCTGTGCAAATCATCAACTGTGCTCATGCTATGACTAAAACATTTGACGTTCTGAATGGTATTCTCTGCTGGGTAACTGCTTACTCCGTTGCTAATATCAGTTGCAACAATGCTAACATTAGCTTCATCACACAAACCTGCATCTGTCACACCAACATCATCAGGGGGAGTACAACGTGTCCTCACCTGCACTGACATTTGCTGTGGTGGTGTAGAAAGTAACACTAGCGGAACATTATGACCGTAAAACAGTGTCTGTGGGATATGTACCTGAACAGATTCTCGCACTTTCCCCTCCTTTTCTACACTGAATCCTGGCTCAACTTTCTGCTCTGTATCCATTGGAATGTTTGCAATTTGATCTGTGACTTTAGAATGTTTTAGCATCACTCTTCCAGCAAAAGGAAAGACTGTAATTTTCATTCTGCTCACTTTCTGCCTACCTGAAGCATTTTTTTTACGCTCCAGCTGGTGCTGACTTACAGAGTTTTCTCCATTGGTACTGGATTGCTTTTGTGTCATTGTGGGTGTGTGTGTTAGTGTTTGAGTCACCTGGGATTCCTGTATATCATTGCCAACCTGATTCGTCAGTGGGACTGTCCATACACTGGAGGGATTCAGTGAAATCGCTTGCGAGTTTATATCAAGATTGGGCTCTATCTGGTATGCGGCAGAGGGTTGTAATGGATTCACACTAAACTTCACGCTGCACATAGACACAGATTGTCTTGTTGCATCTTTAACCTCATGAACATCACTGAAGGACTCACAGCTCATGGCATCCTCACCCTCGGGTCTTTCTCCATCCTTCACTTTCTCTTCATCACAACAGTCATGAAAAGATGCTTCAAATTCACTCTCTTTCTCATTTTCAGTCTCGTGATCTCTCTCTCTCCAAACGTCCTCTTCCTCTTCGTAAGTAAAAGTACTTGTCCACCGCTTTCTGCACATTTCAGGTGTGAGAGGCTGCAGTCTCGCAGCAGCTCCGAAAAGAAAAGGCCGGGACTGTGTATCTTGAGGGCTGGGGATTGGATCGGCAGAGCTAAGGGACAACGTACTATCCAATGAACTGAGCGAAGAAGTAGTTGTAGATGACAGACTCGACATGCTGGCTAATCTCTGTGCAGGATGACGGAAGCGTGTGGGGATTTGTGGCGACTTCCAAAAAGTGTAACGTCGTCGCCTGGTACCCATTCCAGAATTGTGTGATTGTTGTTCTGGGCTCAGCCCCATGGAGCCTTGTGACTGCTCATTTCTGCTGTCTATTACAGCGGCATCATAGCTGGATTGGCGGATAACAGGGGTATGAGTCGGTGCCGATGTTTGGGGTGTGGAAAAAAACATGGAAGGCTCAGAGAGGCATCGATCCCGTGATTGGCTGAGATCCCCAACTCCCAGCATACTCACAGAAGCACTGGAACGAGATGAAAAGGAATCCAGTGTTCCACAGCTGTAGGCGCCTTCTGTCGACGGCATATCAGTTTGAAAGGGCCGGGGTCTCCTTTTCTCTTTCAGGGAAAGAGCAGCCAAAGGGAGGTAAAGTGGATGAACTTCAGGCAATTGGGAAGAAACGGTGAGGTCTTGATCTGTGTCCTCTGAAGAGGAGTGCACAAGATGATATGAAGCATCTAGAGAAGAGAAAGAATTGTAAAATATTTCAAAATGTATTGCAGCTTTGTCATTGTAACATACATATAAAAAGTAATAGATAAGAGTAATTTATATATTACCTATATAAGATAGGTAATATAAAAATGTAATATAAAAAAATTATTAATAGCTGTAAATTAATATGAAGTAAATAATAAGTGAATATAATTAAAATACACACACACATATATATATATATATATATATATATATATATATATATATATATATATATATATATATAGGATAGCAAAATAAAGTAAACTGTGACATATTACACCCAATAATTCTTCATACAGTGGACTACCAGTAAAATTGATAAAAATTTTGGGACCAAAAATTATCCAGACACTTTGACCTGATCATGTTTTGCTTAAGAGTTTTTTTTGCTACTGCAACCTTTTTATACCACAGACTGAACAAAATTAAGCATTGCTTGGTAACTGGTGGACCTAAATTAGAATTATCTAATTTAACAGCTGACAGCTATTCAACCTAATTCACTTGTGAGACAGTCTAACAGAAGGATGGCCAAAACCAGTGAAATATCAACTGATTTGATAACTCTGAGTTCTTGTTATATTTTATTACCATTGTCTAAACTATAGTGAATAAACTGTGATAATGTGAGAAATGTTGAAGGAGTCTGAATAAATTTTGGCTTGACTGTATGGGCCCTATCTTGCACCCAGCGCAATTGACTTTGTACACGGACGCATGTATCATTCCTATTTTGCACCCGCGCAAAGCGGACTTTTCCCTCCACAGAAGCACGTCGGTTAACTAAGAAATACACTTGCGCTCCCCGGGGCGGTTCAGCGCAAAGAGGAGGCGTGTTCCGGCGCAAACGTTCCCTCATGCTATTTTACAGGTTTAGAAAACAATTGCGCCACTAACCGAAAAAAAACAGTTTAAAGTCAGTGGCGCGTTGCGCATGTTATTCATATGCTATTTTAAGAGCGCATGCTTGACCTTAATCAATGTAGCGTGTGCACAACGCTCATACACTTTGATTCTCTCATCTACACACAGACGCAGCAGTTATCATTTTTGCAAATCATACATTATTACGAAAGATAAATAGATCGATAGATCGATAGATAGATAGATAGATAGATAGATAGTTTATTATAAAAGCATACATCTAGCTTACACATTTACCCAAATTATCATACGCCTGTTTAACCGAAGTTAATTTGGGTGTGTTTCTCCATCCCCAACATCCCTGACGGGAACGTCGGTCTCCTCGGCTGTGAACGCTCCTCGCGTACGCCTGGCAAATCCGCCGTTATAATAGGAATCCACTTTAGAACAAGCGCGCCTGCTCTTAAAGGGTATGTGAGATGTCGCTCTGATTGGTTTATTTCACGTTACGCCCAAACCACACCTATGAATAATGAAGCTACTTCAGACCAACCCCTTTTAGATTTGCGCCAGGCGCAAGAGTCATTTATCCCGCCGGGAAAATAGCAACAGCGCCAAGACCCGCCCACAAAGTTACTTGCGCTTTGCGCTTTGACACTTGCGTTTCAGATCGTTAAAATAGGGCCCTATATGTTTAAAAAAGCAGAAGCATAAACACTGCTAAAAACTATACATACAGTACACCTTCACAAAGAAACTGCCATATGTATAACATGTATAACATAAATTATATTCCCTTACCCACCTAATGAATCTAATACAATATATATTAATAACATAGTATTTCACATTTCTGCCCAAACCATGGTAAATACAGTCAGTGTTGCTACAGTACATTCATGCTAAATGTTTGTAAAGGTGGTAATTTGGGGATTTAAAAGTCTTCTAACTTTGTTCATGGCACAATGTTTCTCCTGTGTTCCTCGTCAGTCTAGTTGGGAATGTAACGGCCGTTTCACAAAACTATCGTTTAATCATTAATTCAGACTGTTATGCAAGCGCGTTTGGCCAATTTACCGAAAAGAAAGAATCGACTCAAAAGAAGGATTGATTCATAAATGATTGGAATCGCTGGTTCAGTCGACATAGATACGGGACGCACAGTGCGTAGCCGTACAGCTGCAGGCACCACTGCCGCCACGTATCAATTTAGCCGCACCTTCAGGAAAATAGGAGGAGGGAGGTGGGGGTGCCCTCGGGCCGGATGGAGACAGTTGGTGAACCGGATTTGGCTTGCGGGCTGCCAATTGAATAGCCCTGGTTTAAAGGGTTTCTGTGACTTTAACCTGTATATTGCTAATTCTTAGATGAAACCTACTCCACAGGGCAAATATTCCCTCAAACATTCACCTTTCATCTGGAGTGTGACCAAACTGCCAAAACCAAACCATACCAGAATGGCTCTGAAAGAATATTGAATGTTCCTAAGAGCTCCAAACCACAAACATGAAACTCACTAAAAATATCTGCTGAGATCAGAAAACCACAGGGTATGTTGTAGGTATATGTATACAGTGAAAAGCATGTACTGTGTGCAAATATCTTTCTGTATGTATACCCCGATGAACAACTACATATCTGCTGAAATTTGCATCCTTACAGTATTCAGCAGAGCTCACTATAGTGCTATGATATCCCATAACACAAACAAGAAGCAATATACTGTAAAGCGCAATCTAAAATATACTTCATGACATTTGATTGGTTCGCCAAAACTAGGACTCTTTCATACAAAAGAGTGACATATCACAACAATGTCGGATCTGGATGATGCAGAATTACTGTGATCAATCATACTTCAGTGCAATCCAGGAACATGAAGTGGCTCCTCAAAGTAATAATTCACCCAACACAAAAGAAGATAGTAGCTTTTTTTTTTTTTTTTTTGGTCCAAGCATTGAAAGTCAGAGGAGTCAAATGTTGTTTTCGACCCATTTGATTGCATTCTATGGGCAAAAACATCCATCCATTCTCCAAACAGCTTAATCCTCTGCACAGGGTTGTGGGAGGGCAAAAATGCTTCAAAATAGGTTCTCATTAAATGTTTGGAATGACATGAGGGTAAATTATGACAGATTATAAAAATAACTTGTGAGCTACTTTAAATGGTCAAAAACATGCTCAACTATGCCATACATCTGAATATATGCACAGAAAAATGCTTTTCTCCATCATTTGATGAATTACTGCTGCCATGATTAAAAGAAAATGTATCAAATAAATGTTTTAAATTAAATTCCATTTAATGCAACATTAATTTCTTCAAGCAAACAGTATACTCTTTTTGTGATTAGAAAGTAGATAAAAAATATTGACAATAACAATACTCATGATGCAGAGCAAGTTATGAATTAATTAATTAATTAATTAATTAATTAATTAATTAATTAATTAATTAATTACGCATTTATATATGCGCTTTCATGTGTACTACCGTACACCCAAAGCGCTTTATAAGCTAAAGTAAACCTAACAAGTAAAAGTATTGTATTTGAACCCCCATTGTATGGGTAAAAACAGCCATCCATTCTCCAAACAGCTTTATCCTCTGCACAGGGTTGTGGGTGGGCAAAAATACTTCTAAATAGGTTATAGATAATCCTAGATAGAAAATATTGACAATAAGAGACTTCAGAGTTATATAAAGAGATTTAGATTTATTTATTTTTTTAGCTCCAATTAATTTGCTACTAAGTCAAACTCTAAAACACCTGCAGGCAGTTTAAATGTGTGTGGGAGTACTGTCAAACTGTACTGTCAAAAAGGCAAATTGTTGTCTTTTAAGTACCTCAATAGGCTTCTCATATTAATGAGGTCCAAAGGGCATAACTACACAATTACCTGTGTAATCATGTGTTTCCTGCTCTGAATTCATCTGCCTGGTGAACAGATTGTCCAGATCATCTCCAAATATGGCAGGCGTGTTTTCTATCAGGTACTGTATTAGCATGGCGACCTGAATGACAGATAAAAAAAAACACAAAACATCATCAATATGGAAAACAGAGACAGCTGGCCTGCAAACATAAACGTCGACTATGGCAGCACATATATCAGAGACCGAAGCACTGTACAAACCAGCTCCAGAAGTTTGTATTGTACATTCATCTGAGCATGTAAGTGCATCTGTGGTGGACACATTTGGTATGCTATGACTACCATCTTGTTTCTGTCCAAGTTCTAAAGTGTTTAGACATTAGTTTAGAGTTTTCATAGCACAGACCGTACGTGACGCCAGTGTGTGTGTGTGTGTGTGCGTGTCTGGCATCTGCATAGAGATCCTCACTTCTCTCATAAAAAAAAGCCAATGAATCTTTTACTCCTACTCATTTCAACTACAAACCAGGCCAAAGAAATGGAAAATTAAAATGCATGCAGAGGGAATGGACTGTTTTTGAACAGTATTTAATAGACACCATAGGGTTCAGTAGCTGGCAGAAAATGAATAACTATCAACTGATTGACTGATGCTGTTCTCTTCCTAAAGCAATTGCTTTAGTTAAGAAATGCAAAAGCATGATTGAACATAGTCCTGGACACTGCAAACTGTTCTTTCCACATTAACAAGTAGGTATTGTCTCATATAGCCTGCTCTAATTCAGCATATTTGTCTGTGCATTAATTTGTATCCATAATTGGGATGGGAAGCAAGGTGAGAATGCACTGAATAAATGAGCTGTTGCCTTTGGATGTTAAGAAACAAAATAATGTGCACTGTGTCTCAGACATCCAACTGCTCATTTTAGATCCCTCCATAATTCATCAACATGAAATAAAAACTGACAAATTATTTTTAAGGAACATTGCAGTGTTTATTCTAAAATCATTGTGTGCCTGATGTGCCCTCATAAACTTTAATCAAAAACATGGTAACACTTTATTTTGATGGTCCCTTTTGTTACCTATAGTCAACAGAATGTGTTAAAGGGACCATCAAAATAAAGTGAAACCAGAAACATTAGTAGGTACATTAAGATTTATACAAAATGTTTTATTAAGCTCTAGTTGCTTTTACTCATTTAAAATTCAAAATTCTTAATTCATAATATGAATAATGTATAAGGAATATTCAATTCAATTTGATGGAATTTTACTATACAATATAAATTCGTAAATCTTAAAAAACAGGCTTAAATAATGCTCCAGCATGAATGGCCAGAATTCAAAATTGGCATATAGACTTATCCAATCCCCTGATAGGTAGTCAATGAGGTATGAATTATGCAGAAGGTATGGATTCAGAGCATGTGTATTTATAAACCCTGCCTCAAATGTGAAACGTTTTGGAGTCAGATCATTGGTCTCGTATTTTGTGCTTGTCATATCCCAGTAAATATGTTGCTATGGAGACCAGTTTCTGGTAAATGGCATCTTTAGGTAGCCAGGCAACACACTGCATTATGTTTTTCTCAACAAAATGGAATTTTATTTCCTTCAAATGCCCAGCATGGTTCTCAAATTAATGGAAGAAAAGAATTTTCATGACTCATAATATATTACTTCTGTTAAAGGGATACTCCACTTTTTTCGGAAATATGCTCATTTTACATCTCCCCCAGAGTTAAACAGTTGAGTTTTACCGTTTTAGAATCCATTCAGCCGAACTCCGGGTCTGACGGTACCACTTTTAGCATAGCTTAGCACAGATCATTGATTCTGATGAGTCCAGTAGCATTTCTTTCAAAATGACCAAAGAGTTTCAATATTTTTCCTATTTAAAACTTGACTCTTCTGTAGTTAAACCGTGTACTAAGATCGACGGAAAATGAAAAGTTGCGATTTTCTAAGCCTATATGACTAGGAACTACTCTCATTCCGGCGTAATAATCAAGGAACTGTGCGGCTGTACCATGGGTGCAGCAGGCGTAATGATATGACGCAGCGCCTGAAAATAGGTCTAATAGGTTAGACAAACTTAGTCCCGGTCACGTTGGAAGAAGTTACCGAGCTGGGGACTATTTTCAGGCGCTGCGTCATATCATTACGCCTGCTGCACCCATGGTACAGCCACACAGTTCCTTGATTATTACGCTGGAATGAGAGTAGTTCCTAGTCATATAGCCTTAGAAAATCGCAACTTTTCATTTTCCGTCGATCTTAGTACACGGTTTAACTACAGAAGAGTCAAGTTTTAAATAGGAAAAATATTGAAACTCTTTGGTCATTTTGAAAGAAATGCTACTGGACTCATCAGAATCAATGATCTGTGCTAAGCTATGCTAAAAGTGGTACCGTCAGACCCGGAGTTCGGCTGAATGGATTCTAAAACGGTAAAACTCATCTGTTTAACTCTGGGGGAGTTGTAAAATGAGCATATTTCCGAAAAAAGTGGAGTATCCCTTTAATATTTCTCTTCCTCTCCATATCATGTGGCTATAATGTCAATCATCTCAGGCTCAGCCATGAGAAAATTGAGCTCTGTTTCTTCCCAAAATCTCCCACTCTATTTTTAATCTCTGAGTAAATCACACAGACACCACCACCTCAAGTCTTTTCGTTGGCTTCTTATATATTAGGCTCTGATTGTGAGCTGCTGCGCTAGCAGTACTCCATTCTCCATTCCTGTCAACCAGTCACAGCAGACTTTTCTCTTTCAATAAATATCTCAGATCTAAGACAATTACTTCAGTTAAGCTTTTAATAAAATAAAATAACCCACAACCTAACCAACACCTACCTTAATCTACAGCTCAAACTATGGTGGTGCTATAATTCTCAACGTATGTCTTTATAACTGCTAAATTAATACACAGCCAACTGGATGTATTTATGGTAAAAAAAAAAAAAAAGTTATCTTAAATTCCATTTTTAAAATAGAAGTTCATTTTTCACAAAAAAATTATTTTAAGAAACATTCTTTTCCTTTTTAAATTTCAAAAATGTTTTAAAAGCTTTCATTATAAAAACTAAATAATAAAAATCAAATAATATACTTATGTATACCTCTAATGTATAGCTCCATGGTGGCTATACATTCATATGCAAATTTTTCCTGAAAAAAAATAAATAAATCAAGGCATGCAGACATTTTACACATTCTGAGTGTCACGGGTGGTTGCAGGAAGGCAGAAGGAGACGAAGATATATTTCCAAGAACGAAGGTTTAATGTAATTAAATACAGGACAGCAGATAGCAACACACTAAATATAACGAAGATCGGACCAAGACTGACTGAGAAGACGGAACTTAAATACAAACACAGATGACACTGATTAACAGAACACAGGTGATACAGATAACGATGATTGACTAAACAGGAGATACAACTGAACTGATAATGACAGTAACCATAGGAGGGTGGGCGTACTGGAGGCTGACGAGGGCGTGGGTTCGGTAGAACGGGAAGTCTACACGATGGTGGCAGCAGTTCAGGGGACCAGGGCGGAGCAGGCTGTGCAGACTAGAATTCTCAACGGGTCGGGTCGGCCCGACAAACCCGACGGGACCCGCGAGTTCGGGCCGGGTTCGGGTCGAAAATATAATCAAATGACTCGGGTCGGGTCGGACCTCGGGCTTAATCTTTTCCGCTCAGTGAAAAAAAAAAAAAAAACATTTATTAATCATCGCTGCTGTTCACCGTAAAGAAAGTCTGGCTGCTGCGTGCAACGTGCATCATGGAGAGGGGCGGGGGCAGACCTGACGCCGCTGCGTGCACGCCTTTAAGGCCTCATTATACTTCTGCGTTGGACCTACGCCGGAGCCTATACGCCGTAGGCAACGTGTTGGTTTTAATTTATACTTCTGTGTCGTTGTCCGCGTTGACGCGCACCTAGGAAGCATGTGAAACCCCGAGGGAGGGGTTCTGGCAGACCAATCACAGCGCTTGTGTCCGTGTAGAATTGACGCGTTGTTACATTTTTGGAGAGGTGCACGTCAGGGTACGCCGTAGGGTACGCGCGCTACACACAGCCTACGACGTAGCTACGGCGGCAGTTCGACGCAGAAGTATAAATAGGCCTTTAGCCTGGAGAAGAAGATGGAGTTGGTGAAAAGTAAACTTGCCGCAGGTGAATTCACCGTCGCTACTACAGCCTATTTATATATTTAAAGTTTACTGTTTCAGTTGTTTATATTGTTTGTATTGTTAAAAGGCGTGAACATTAAAGGTTGATTTGAATTCCCGTCTGCTGGTCATGATAATACGTGTATGAGAAAAAAAAAATCCGACGCGGCGTCGGGCCGCGGGCCGGGTTCGGGCAGATAATTCATGTTGATGTGTCGGGTTACATCGGGTCCGGGCTTTATAAGCCACGGGCCGGGTCGGGTCGGGTTGTAATTGTCAGGCCCGTTGAGAACTCTAGTGCAGACAGCCAGGGCGGAGCAGACAGAGGGAGGAGCCATTGTGGAGGCTGGGCAGGCGACTCCAGGGGGCCAACTGACGGAGGGGGAGCAAGTGGAAGGGAGGGGGGAGCCCGGCGGAGCTGGTGGACTAATGGGCCACTGTGGAGATGAGGGAGATAGGAGCCAAGGTAGAGTTAATGGACCGACGGGCCGAGGTGGAGGCCTGGTCGCGGAGGCGGAGACTGGGGATCCAAGGACCATGATGGAGCTGGAGACTGGCAGACCCGTGGCGACCCCACATCACTGATGGTGGAATAAGGGTGAGCTGAGGGGCTGACAGGAAGCAGCAGAGGTGTGGATGAGGAGATTATGATGGGAGGAGGCGGGAGAGGGAGGCTGTGTGGGAGTTCAGGAACAGGCTCAGGAACCTTCTCAGGCTCAGGCTCTGGAACAGATTCAGGCTCAGGTTCTGGGACAGATTCAGGCTTGGGAACAGGCTCAGGCTCGGGAACAGATTCAGGCTCAGGAACAGATTCTGGATCAGGAACAGATTCTGGCTTGGGAACAGGAACAGGTCTAGGAACATGAACAGTTCTTGGGGCAGGAACAGGTCTTGGGACTGAACAGGCTCTGACGTGGCGGCGGCCATCCTGGTTGAAGGCTCAGGCGGTTAGGCGTCGGCGTCCATTGTGGCTGAGGACTGAAGCGACGAGGCGGCAGCCATCTTTGCCGAGGGTTCAGGTGGTGAGGCGGCGGCCATCTTTGTCAAGAGCTCAGGCAGTGAGGCGGCGGCCATCTTTGCCGAGGGCTCAGGCGATGAGGCGGTGGCCATCTTTGCCAAGGGCTTGACATGATGACATTCGGGCTTGATAGGCATGACGTGAAGAAGCTCTAGAAGGGTGGTCTCGATGGGACGGGACGAGACTCTGGAAGGGTCGTCTCGGCGGCTGCTGGTAATGGTGGTTGTTCTCTGGATCTGGACACGACGCTCACCAAACACCTGATGGCTTCCCTCCAGTTCAGACCATCTGTGTTTGGGAGGTCGGTGGCCTGGTGGAAATTGGCCCCGATCCAGAAGAGCAGCTTGAGGGTTTCATCGTCGAGGGGGCTAGTGATGGCTAAACGAACAAAGAAAAATTCTGTGCTCTCCTGAGCAATTGCGACAAATATAGCCCTGTCGTGCATATGGGCTGGTTCAATCTTCTGTCACGGGTGGTTGCAGGAAGGCAGACAGAGACAAAGATATATTTCCAAGAACGAAGGTTTAATGTAATTAAACACAGGACAGCAGAACAGGTAGCAACACACACTAAATATAACGGAGATCGGACAAAGACTGACTGAACAGACCGAACTTAAATACAAACACAGATGTCACTGATTAACAGAACACAGGTGATACAGGTAATGATGATTGACTAAACAGGTGATAGCCTACAACTGAACTGATAATGACAGTAACCATAGAAACGAAGGAGTGGTGAAAAAAGAACAAAGGAAAACAGGAACCAATCAAAACACAAACTGAAAGTCCAAACAAGCACTGACATGTGACACTAGCTGCGTTTACATGGACACTAATCGGATTGACGGCTCAATCGGACTAAAAAACCTTCATGTAAACACCTTAATCGATCCGATTGAGCTCGATCCGAATGAAATTTCGATCGGATTGAAAGGGGTGGTTTATCCCCTTTGTAATCCGATTGAAAGAACATGTAAACACTTGATCGGATTGAAATCCGAAACTGAAAGGATTGCGCCATGTGCAATGGTGTTAAATAGCGTAATGACGTATGACGCGCGGAACGAGCTGTTCTTCCTGTTGAATAAAGTGTCATATTAATAAGTTTACCGTCATTCTAAAATTCTCATTTCACTCGCGCATCTGTGAAGTGAAGCAGGACAACGTCCCACCAGTCCTTGTTTTGGATTCTCATCCACAGACGTCTGGTTTTGGCCGCGGGGAGAGGCATTTTTACTGCGTGATCAATAAGCAGCACGGCAAAGCGGTTAATATGCTCTAAATTATGACCAGAGACGAATTAATATTACGTCTGCTGTTTAAAACAAATAAAGAACCAATAGGCTATAGGAGAATATTTATGCGTTTTAACACATTAAACAGTGTTTTACAAGGAAGCTGATACTTTTCCAAGCAGCAGTCTTATTTTGCACAGTATTTGAAACAAACCTAAGATTTATAAATCCCTTGTTGTGTTCCAACACATATTGTGCCACCAATATTCGTGCCAACAATATAGTGACGACGGTCCCTGGCGATTCGAGCTCTCAATGATTTCCCTCCTTGCATTTGTGTCAACATCCTGTAGATAAGAGAGATCCCTGTGGTGACATTAGGAAATCTGATTTTGGTTAATAACAACAATTCAACGACTAAGTCAGCAGCCATCAGATGCATCATTTGCATGACTCATTTGCAGCTTTAGGCTAATAATAGTCACATAATTATTAGTTTCTCTTGATGAATAAACTGTGCACATACTAGTTGGCCCGGGTTATTGCACCCTTTAGCACCCTTACCAGAAGGTGCTTGTGCTTATTTAAAATTCAAGCGATTGTGCTAATGTAATAGCTCATGGGTTTTTCTCCGGCATGACAACCTGTGGTGATAGTGGTTTTAAACTGTCTTCCCAAGAGCAATGAGGGTGAACTGTTTAAGCGGCATGACAGCAGTGCTTAGCAAGCTGGCATACAAATTAGGATCTATTGCCCTGGGACACAAAATCCACTTCTTTGTTCAAATCTGACCTAGATCTGAACGAATAACTTTCCGATACTGGACTGGAACTGCTTCTATTTCTGAACAAGATAAAGTGTGAGTGCACTTCATGAATGAATACATGCACAATAAAGCTATTTTGCTTGTAACTCAGTGACTGAGTGATTATATTGTATGTGGGTAGTTGTGACAGTGGTGTCCTCCGGTGTAACATGATATACTTCTAAAGCTGTTTCAGACAACAGTTTTATAATAATCTAATTAGCCAAGTGGGCACTAGCTATATTAAGAATGCCTCTCTTGTATGTTCATTACCTGCTAAATGTCACAGTGATTTAGGTATTTTGTTTTGTTTCAGGTTTGATTCTCTTGTATAGCTTCTTAGTTCTTGTCATGTTCACTGTGTGATGAGATGAATCCAAATGCTATTTCCTTTAAAATATATATATATAAATTACGACATATGCTTTCAATGAAAAATGCGGAACAGTTAGTTCATGCGTTTATGACCTCAAGGCTAGATTATTGTAATGCTCTACTGGGTGGTTGCCCTGCATGCTTAATAAACAAAGTCCAGTTGGTCCAAAACGCAGCAGCTAGAGTTCTCACTAGAACCAGAAAGTATGACCGTATTAGACCCGTTCTGTCAACACTGCATTTGCTCCCTATTAAACAATGTATACATTTTAAAATATTGGTGACTAATAACAAAGCACTAAATGGTTTAGCTCCCCAGTACTTGAGCGAGCTCTTAACACATTTTAGTCTTTCACGTCTATTGTGATCTCAAAATTCTGGCCAGTTGATAATACCTAGAATATCAAAATCAACTGCAGGTGGTAGATCCTTCTCCTATTTAGCACCTGGAACAGTCTAATGAAACAACTAAAGTACATTTGTTTAACCAAATCTGCTCTTTGGATCATTCTCAAATAATGCCAGAGAATATGATCATCAAAAAATCTGATTTATAATAATATAATTTGTGATGACAAAGAATTTTAACTACATAGATCAGTCTACATTTGATTTATAATAATATAATTAATTTGTAATTTGTTTGAATTTTCACTACAGAAATCAGTTTTTTGAACCCCACTGTTTATAAATAAACAGTTCATGGACACCTTATTTACTATCACTGTGAAGAAGTGAGAAAGTACACAGATTTTTACTGGCTTACCTGCAACACACTCTGTCCCTCTTTCTCAGGGCTGATTTGGGAAGACCTCCAGAGCATGTTGGGTGCAATGCAAAGGGCCAAGTTAGTTGCTGTCATCTGATTCACCTCTGACTGAGTGTGTATCCTGTGTAGCACTCCAAATAAGTGGCACAGCAAGGTAACATTCTCCTCCGGCAACTGTGCAAGCAAACTAGACACAAAGACAATACAGCTTGAACAATGACAGACAAATGCAACCAGATAACAGAAACATAAAAAGAAATACTTAAATAATCTTTCCTAAAAATGACTATGTGCAGAAATTTGTCAGCCCTCTCATACATATGGAAATACATTCATGCACAAATATGTTCACACACACACACACACACACACACACACACACACACACACAAAGATAAAACAGCAGGTGAGCATAAACTAGTGAATATGAATATCAATATGTAAGAAATTTCCAAGCAATAAACAATTGGATTGGAATTTGAACTTTTCAAATGGTAGATCAAAATGTAAAACTCTGCAGAGTAGAAAGAAAATACTGTCATTACTTTGCCTGTAGCAAACTGCTTGAGTGGCACTTTAACAACAACATGAGTTTCTATGATGAATATCTATTGAGAAGAATATTGTTTGTACAAACTGGTTGAGAGGATTTGAAGTCAGAGGCAAATTATAGTGATCAGGGTCATTTTACAGAAGTTTTACCATCAGCAAACCCAAGGAAATTTAATACTAAATAAATCAAGCCTAGTGTCAGTTCTGGCAGTTCACGTTAGTCAAGCTCACATCAGCTGACTCTCAGCTGATCCACGTCTACCTACAGGAATACGACGCCTATTACTGTATACATATAGCTCCTTCAGTATTACCAGCAGCTATCGCGTTTCTCAGGAGCTAATTACCCTCCTCCATCCCCAGCTTATCCATGCTTGGCTGCATGGATGCCCAGGGAGTTCTTGCCCTTAACAGAACCATATCGCCAATCCAAACTGTATGCTAATTGTCAATCATATTTGACCAGTGGTCATAGTGGAATGTTTTCACTGTTATACGGTACGGGGCACTATTTCGCATCTTCTGAAAGAGTACTGAATCTCCTGATCAAAACACTTGTGAAAAAGAAGGAGAAACAAGCTATAAAAGCATTGCTTACGCATATGTTGTAGTCTTTGACAAAAACATAATTTCCTCAGCTCTTTGTTCAAAATATTGCTTTTTTAAAATGAAACTTACTCACATTCAGGTGTTGATTAAAAAAATAAAAATAAAATAAGAATACAGGAAGCTAGAATAAAGTGTTTTTTTTTTTTTTTTTTTTTTATAGCAGAGACTCTGTTCTTGCTTTTGATAGGTTCAGATATTCATACAACAAAATACTATGGGGGCCATGAACGCTAAGTGAAAACGCACAGCAGCACACAAACATGGCAAATATTAAAATTAAAAGGATTACAATGTAAAAGATTATTATTGTGCACATAAAGATATGGTGGAATTCGGCTTGTCCCTTAGATGATCTGCTTGTGCACTTTTACCTCGAGCTCTGCGCTCTGAGTCTGGAGATGGCTTCGGTCTTTCCACTATCAAATTCCGTCAAATATCGAATCTGCCATGGCGCGAGCGCAACTGGCATTTAAAGGGAATGGGAGATGAGACTCTGATTGGTTTAACGCACGTAAATACCAAAATACACCCATTACTCATTAAGAGAATAGGGACAACCCTTTTAGACCATGCACGCCGACCATTTTTCCCGTCGTTAAACTAGCAAAAGTGGATTCGGACACGCCCTAAGTGAACTTGTGCCCTGCGCTTTAGACCATGCGCTTAGATCGTTTTAAATTACCCCACTAATAATTCCCGGAATGGTACCAAACTTCTACTGTAGTACAAATAGGTTCTGTACTCATAAACCGAGGCATTGGAAAGTTTGTAAGTACATGAGGAGTTTATTTACATAACACTTGCCTGATGGCTATTGGCTAATGCTACCGCTAACCCGCATGTCGAGGTCACTTCAGTGATTAGGGAAAAGCACAAAAAAGTCCTGTCAGAAAGCCAGTATATCCAACATTTTTATTTATTTTTTCCGAAGTGTTGACAACTTAGTGTTAACTAATAATTGTTGCAAACTGGTACTACCAACAAAATATTAGTGCATTCCTGGAACTGGGCGTCATTACACTACATCCTTATGCATCGCTTCCTAATCACTGAAGTGACCTTGACATGCGGGTTAGCGGATCCATTAATGTAAACACAGCTTTTGTGTCTTTATCAGCTTTTCCATATACTGGCCCTGATAATCGTCACAAATACTTACTGCTTGCTTCATTTCTGTAAATCTGTTTTTATGAATGAATGACTCTCTCACTCGTTGCTCTATACACAAATCCGGCGAAACAGGAAAATAAAGCAGCGCCGCCATTACTGCGTGCCTTGCTGCTAAGGAAGTAGCGTGTTGGTCCCGTAGGCGGCTGTAAGAACATGCATTTTATTGCTACAACTGGTCGTGGCTAAGGCCATCCTTAAAAATATTTTGGTTTGCCGTAACAGCCCCCCCCCCAAAAAAAGGGTCGGTGGTCGGTCTATATATTTTTTTTTCAAGATTCAATGTTAAAAAAAAGTACAATTTTGGTCACGGGTATTACGTACAGTGCTATGCATAAGTTTAGACACCCATGCTAAAGTTGACTAAAAGGAGGAATAAAAAATCATCTTTTGGAAATTGAACTTAATGCCTTAATTTAAAAAATTTGGAAAAATCCAACCTTTAAGGACACAAATTTTCTTTGTGAATGAATAATGTATCGTAAATAAATACATGTTCTTCCTTAAAATACAGGGTGCATAAGTTTGGACACCCCTATGTTAAATTCCCATAGAGGCAGGCAGATTTTTATTTTTAAGTTTTTTTTTTTTTTTTTAATTTAGGATACTATGCATCCTGATAAAGTTCCCTTGGCACTTTGGAATTAAAATAGCCCCACATCATCACATAGCCTTCACCATACCTAGAGATTGGCATGGGGTACTTTCCATAAGATCATCTCTCAATGCAAATCAAATTAGCTATTAGGCTAACTGAAATAAAACCATGCCAATCTCTAGGTATGGTGAATGCTATGTGATGATGTGGGGCTATTTTAATTCCAAAGGCCAAGGGAACTTTATCAGGATGCATAGTATCCTGGATCCATGAAGTAACTGGCCTTTAAAAATAAAAATCTGCCTGCCTCTATGGGAATTTAACATAGGGGTGTCCAAACTTATGCACCCTGTATTTTAAGGAAGAACATTTATTTATTTATGATGCATTATTCATTCACAAAGAAAATTGGTGTCCTTAAAGGTTGGATTTTTCCTAATTTTTTTAATTAAGGCATTAAGTTCAGTTTCCAAAAGATGATTTTTTATTCCTCTTTTTAGTCAACTTTAGTATGGGTGTCTAAACTTATGCATAGCACTGTAGGTATGAATTAAAAAAAAAAATTCATATCAGGACTTCACTGACAGTTTTCCAGAACTTCGTGCCAAGTTTAAGAGGTGTCAAGAGAGAAAAAAAAGAGAGATTTTGATAAAAAATAATTAATACATTATTAAATGTATAATATAATGTATAATATATAATACATATATTAATGTATACATATATTAAATAATTAGAAAACCTGAATAAACTGAACACCAAAGAATAATATTAACTAGGCCTATTGAGCGCTGGTGACGCGTTCATGTGTAAGGGCGCTGCCAATAACGCACCTAAAAGCTGTCACAAAGAACCGGCAAAAGTAATGATTATTAGTATGTCAAATATATCAAGGAGACATTTCAATTGTTTATTAATAAACAAGTGTTTTCTGTGTCAAAGATGAAGTTGACGATGCTGACTCGCGATCTTCGCAGTAGCCTAGTGAACTCGCCAGAGAGAAATGCACATTTTACGGATTACATAAGCAGAGAACAGTCTGTTTTCTTTCGTTTTGAATTGTTTTGTTTAAAAGTACACATTTCATGCTTTCTATATATATATATTTCTCAGGTCTGTGGGGCAAGTAGCTTATACGCTGAGTTTCGGTTCATTTAAGAGACGAGTGCACCGGCGCCTCCCTGTCCTGATTATATTGCCTGCATGCTATTTAGCCTACCTCTTATTTATTTAATCCAGGAAATTAGTTGATGAAACATTGATTAAAATTAAGATACAATTAATACAAAACGAAATTCACTTTAAAGAAACTTAATGAAGTGGTCAAAATGTCTGCCCACTCCATTTGTCTCCCGATATTTTCGGGATCATCTTATCTTATTCATGCTTTTCACTTTTCATATAATCAACATAATTTTTTTATTTTTATTTAAACATGAATATGAAACTAAATAGTTTTTAATGACTTGGCTACAAGGCCTATTAGCCTACAGTAGCCTACAGAGAAATGTAATGTCGGAGCGTCTTGCCGGTGAGCATGTGGGGGGAGAGATACGATTTTCGATCAATCATCGAATATTATTTTGCTTGATATGCCAATCCTTAATATTTGGTATTTTAAATGCCTGTTTGAAATCTCATATGAAAGTTTTAATTGTAGTACCGCTTTCAGAGCGTTCACGTCCGTAACATTGTTTCTTTCTTCCTCATAAATGCCAACACGAAAAATAAAATAAAATTAATTATGTTCTGTGGAGAGCCAACCCTTCTTCATCCGGTGGGTATATTACTTTTGGTTTGCGCAGTGTAATTCATAGAATTACTAAAACATATGCAACACAGCTAGTAATGACAGCGTTCGGTTTTATTGTTGTCATAAATTAATACACGTCTTAATTACATTTGGCTGACGCATTTTTACATTAATACATTATGTTGTCAATAAATTACCTTTATCGGTAAGTTTTGCCCACTGCCTGACATCATCTACCCAATGTTCCCTTTCACCAGACATTTTCTTTCATGAGCAGGATGCTTTCATTGAAATGTCATTAGAGGGCACCGGCAAGTGTCACACCGTCACACTTCGCAGGCACGCAGTATGGCGGCAGGCAAGATGGCGGCGCCCATAGAGATCGCAGCGGATTTGTGTATAGTTTTCTTCATCAACAGCCACACTTGCACCCCCTGCTGGTGAGGCCGACTAACAGCTATGGAGATTATCAATGGGCAATCTGAATCTACTGATATTCCTGCCATTCCCGGATGTCAAATGTTGAATTTTCTGTCGAATTTGAACCACTGAATTTGTGGAAGCGAATTTGTAAAGCGAAAATAAAATGCACCGAAAATTGCCTGTCGAATATTATAGGTTGTATTTTTAAACAGAATGAACATTTTGGAAGTGAAATCTGAAAGATGAATATAGATTATTGAATTCTGAATAATGAAAACGTGTGTGAAATGTTTTGAATTGAAATATTAACAGCTTAAACATACAACCATGTTGAATTGCAGCCCATAAAAATGCAAGCCCTAAAAATACAATGAATAAAAATACAAGCAGGGTTAATGCAATGCATTTTTTTTGAAAGTAGTGCAATTCAACAAGCTTTTTTGTTTCAAAAACATTTGTCATTATTTTACTTTCATGCTGAAGCTTTTAATTTTCCATGTAAGCAGACGTTTTTAGTCTTGCCATCTAGTCAAGTTATGAGGCTTGCCATGACGAATGGATGTCAAAATGTCCTATTGGTGGATCTTACCATTTGAAGGATAATTACTATTTGTTTTCTTGTGATCACTTGTTATTGTATTTAAAGGGCAGGGTCTTTGATTTTGTAACTATGTAAAGCTCAATGTAAATTACTCACTCCCTTGCCTGTTCCTTGAGGTTTTCAGATACTGGTCTACTTACTTTCCCTTAAATTTAGATTAGCCACTATGGGTGCCATTGTTATTGCCCTCAGAACCTCTGCAACACCTCTTCTTTTCTTCTTTTCAATAGACTTCTAAAAGCACATATTTTTTTCCCTGTGTACTTTCCAGTATGTATCCTCAAAAAGTCTCCTTTCAAAATGTTGTTTTCTGTGTATTATTTCATCACCTGGTTTCTCAACTTGATCTCAATAGTATTCATATGTATTTTATGCAAGATGTGGTTCTACCATGCATTTACTTATGTTTGCATAGACACTAAAACATATAATAATTATGTACTGACATAGCATCTAAAATGTAAATCATTTAAATACTTTACAGATGTAAATGTCTTACAAAATGAATCTATGAATATTAAAACAATTGAATTCAGTTGATTCTATTGTATTTTTTTATCAATAAGATTATGTTTTTAATCGAATTTATTAAAAGCATTGGCTCATTTACTAAATTTCATTGTGTCACCTTCTGGTGGCAGCTCGTTTCAAAGGATTAGATCATTTAAACAAGAATTTAAAATATTAAAATGAAATAAAAATCTGGAATTGTTTAACCATTACTTATTTATGCCAGCAGCCATATCACCCTGTAGCCCAAGACTGGTTGCCCACGGAAGCTAAGCAGGGCTGAGCCTGGTTAGTACCTGGATGGGAGACCTCCTGATAAAAACCAGGTTGCTGCTGGAAGAGGTGTTAGTGAGGCCAGCAGGGGGTGCTCACCCTGTGGTCTGTGTGGGTCCTAACACCCCAGTGTAGTGACGGGGACACTATACTGTCAAAGAGCACCGTCCTTCGGATGAGACGTTAAACCGAGGTCCTGACTCTCTGTGGTCATTAAAAATCCCATGGCACTTCTCGTAAAGAGTAGGGGTGTAACCCCGGTGTCCTGGCCACATTCCACCCATTGGCCCTTACCAATCATGGCCTCCTAATAATCCCCTTACATTGAATTGGCTCTATCACTCTCTCTCCTCTCCACCTGTAGCTGGTGTGTGGTGAGCGCACTGGCGCCGTTGTACTGTGGCTGCCGTCGCATCATCCAAGTGGATGCTGCACACTGGTGGGGGTTGAGGAGAGATTCTCTGATATGACTGTAAAGCGCTTTGGGTGTACAGTAGTACATATGAAAGCGCTATATAAATGCCTCATTCTATATAAATGCCTCATTCTATTTAATATTTATTTTGTTTGCCGTGGGACATGGCAGTTTTCTGAATATGCTATGATGAATTAAAAAATTACTATAAAATATACCACAAACGTAGCATAAAATTATCATAAATGCAATCCACTTTACTGTTGTGCTGAAATCCAAATTTTCAGAATACATATGCTTGGGTTGTGTGAGGAACAGAACAAAATTCAAGTCTTTATTCAGCAATCTATGTCTACAATCTCAGTAGCAATTGTGAAAACGATGAAATCCCGCACTCGTTAAAAATTCTAAATTAGCCGCCTCAAGAAAAGTTATGAAAAAGGGTTTATGTCAATGATATCAAAAGCTCATTGCCTCTTGTATGCCTCGTCACTAAATGATGTGTGCTTTTAAATGAGATCTGTGGATCAGGATAAGATTTTCAGTGATTAACAACTAAAATTTTACTCTGCATCTTAGATAAAACTATTGTATACTTTGTATGCCACAGTCATTTGGACTACTTTGGGAATTTTTGGAAACAATTATTGAGTTATCAATCTTTTCTTTTTTTTTTTATATATATATGTATGTATATACAGTACCAGTCAAAAGTTTGGAAACATTACTATTTTTAATGTTTTTGAAAGAAGTTTCTTATGCTCATCAAGCCTGCAGTTAAAAAAAAAAAAAACAGTAATATTATGAAATATTATTACAATTTAAAATAATGGTTCTCTTTTTTAATATATTTTAAAATGTAATTTATTTTTGTGATGCAAAGCTGAATTTTCATCAGCAAGTACTCCAGTCTTTGGTGTCTTATGATCCTTCAGAAATCATTCTAATATGCTGATTTGATACTCAGTTATTATCAATGATGGAAACAGTTGTGCTGTTTAATATATTTTTTTGGAATACTTTTTTCAGGATTCATTGATGAGTAAAACGTTAACAGCATTTATTCATAAAAACAGCATTTATTCAAAATAAAAACATTTCTAACAATATAAATCGTTACCATCACCTTTTATCAATTTAACGCATTCTTGTTGAATTAAAGTACTAATTTCTTAAAAAAAAAATAGTTATTGTTCCCAAACTTTTGAACAGTAGTGTATATTGTTACAAAAGATTTCTATTCTAAATAAATACAGTTCTTTTTAACTTTTTATTCATCAAATAATCCTGAAAAAAGTATCTCAGGTTATAAAAAAAATATTAAGCAGCACAACTGTTTCCAACATTGATCATAAATCATCATATTAGAATGATTTCTGAAGGATCATAAGACACCAAAGACTGGAGTACTTGCTGATGAAAATTCAGCTTTGCATCACAAAAATAAATTACATTTTAAAATATATTAAAAAAGAGAACCATTATTTTAAATTGTAATAATATTTCATAATATTACTTCTTTTTTTTAACTGCAGGCTTGATGAGCATAAGAGACTTCTTTCAAAAACATTAAAAATAGTAATGTTTCCAAACTTTTGACTGGTACTGTAGCTAAAATTATTGTCACTACATTTATTTTATTTTTGAAAAGTAGTTATGTTTAGGTTTAAGGATAGCATTAAAGAATCTAAAAATATATCTATAAAATGGTAAATGTAACTATATAAAAATATATATTTATTTTCTATAATTGTAAATTTGTAATACCGCTCACATTTTAAATACTGCTAGTACGTCCATAATGTATGTTTCAGCATCTAACCAAATGTACAGAAAAATATATTTTTGTACCTGTAAATATTGTGTTAAAATATCTGCAGATAAACAATAAGACCAGGCTGGGTACCTATGCTCTATGATGTTTCTTTGTTTTTGTAAAGCAACCTTGGTCTCTAGAAATGTTATTATGCGTACCCCACAGCTCTCAAAGCATCCTGTTGCCTTCTTGAGCATCACTGAATGTGTGCACCTTTTGTAATATTAGTGTGTGAGTCCATCAATTGTCCTCTGTGTAAAAAGATGGATCTCAAAATCATACAGTCACTGCTTGAAAGGGTTCAAATATGCAGATTAACTGCTGATGACAAACAGGGAACTCATGAACAGCTATCATAAAACAAAATAAAAAACGGTCATGGATTATCCAGGTAAGGACACACAGTATTAAGAATCAGGGACCAGGGTAAACGTATGAACAGGGTTATTTTTATAAATTCAGCTTTTATTTTGTCTTGTGGACTATGGGTAAACATCTGTTATGGGAAACAGCTTTTTTTAGGACAGTACTAAATAAAAGAAAATAGCATGCAATTTTTCATGATCCCTCTTATATTGTAAAAAAAAAAAAAAAAAAACATTACCATTTTTCCGATTCTGCAAGGGGTTATGTAAACTTTTGAGAACACCTATAAATGAAATATTAATTACCAATACCTAATACCATTGTTTGTGATAGATCACCTGAACCTCTTAATACCAGTGGGAACTCAGTCTAGTACACTTTGTACATACAGTGTGTGTGTATGTGCGAGCATATGTACATGTGTATGTTTGTGTGGTGTTCTCACCTTCTGACTTTGTTATGTCTATCCTCACTCTCTAGCACTTCCATCCAGTCATCATATAAGTCACAGCACAAAACACCACCAGGCAGTTTCCGTAAGAACTCCTACACACTCATACAATTTAATCAAGAATAAAAAAGGATAATCAAAGACATGTATTATATAGGGCAGAGTACAATTCTTATGCTCAAGCCAGTTGATTATGATAACTTAGATTGAGAATGCAGAATTAAACTGTGAATGTAGACGAGAAATTATTTGTGTGAATTTGTATGTACTGTATCACTGTTGAATTGAAATGACTGTGTTCTCACCATAATTAGAGATGCAGAGACAAAAACTGATTGTTCATGCAGTGAAATACTTTGCCCAGAATTCATTCGCTCCTTTAGGATCCTACAGCTTTTGGCATTTGCTGAACGACGGAAGATTCCACGGGTCTCTGGACCCTCACAGAATAGCAGATATAGTAGGTCCTAAGTGTACACACACACACACACACACACACACACACACACACACACACACAAAATAGTAAATCAAAGCCAGGAATTATCAAACTCTTTAGTCAGCCAAACCCATTGCACATAAATATTTACTGTACTTGTAGTACCTCCTGAGACTTTAACATGATATTTCTATATTTTAACAATACATTTACATGTTCACAGTTCTCTGATGTATGTTAATGGTTACATAACATCCAAGTAAACAATTATTTATATATCTTTTTAGTAAATTATTTATTTTGACTTTGTATTTTACAATTATTTACTTTAAATTATGATTTAATTAATTATTAGCTTTAAATAATAATATTAATAATTTGTTACATTTATATTGCACTTTTCTCTGCACTCAAGCGCTTTACATATAAAAGGGGGGAGTCTCCTCAACCACCACCAAAGGTGCTTTTTGACAGTATAGTGTTCCCATCACTATACTGGGGTGTTAGGACCCACACAGACCACAGGGAGAACACCCCCTGCTGGTCTCACTAACACCTCTTCCAGCAGCAACCTAGTTTTCCAAGGAGGTCTCCCATCCAGGTCCCATCCACCCATATATTCTTTTTATAGCTAAAATAATTATGGTGACATAAGAACAATGGTTCTCAAATGATTTACATACAATTTTGAGCATTGAGCAAATTGGCATCTCTTGGAGTTCAAGTTTAACACACATTACACACATAATGCCATGTTTTAATTAATACAAGTATCCCTGTAGATTATAACTAATGGTGATGAAAGACTCTCATCAGACCATTACATTTATTATCATTTAGATCTAGATGGAATGTATCAGACCAACATCTAAAAACATACATCAATTCATCCAAGTCAAATGCATAAATATTTTTTTTTCTTAAAACATCTTCTATCTGTTTAGATTCTGTCTGGTTTCATTACTGATATTATCTGACCCATGGTTGAAAACCACTGATCCAGATGCCACTCACAAACTTGTAAGATAAATACAATAATAATAACCCTTTGTCAAGACATATTCTTGTCATTTTATATGTGTGTGTGTGTGTGTGTGTGTGTGTGTGTGTGTGTGTGTGTGTGTGTGTGTGTGTGTGTGTGTGTGTGTGTGTGTGTGTGTGTGTGTGTGTGTGTGTGTGTGTGTGTGTGTGTGTGTGTGTGTGTGTGTGTGTGTGTGTGTGTGTGTGTGTGTGTAAATAAACATATGGCCAGGAGCAAGAAATATATGTTATATAGTCTCTCATATCTAAACCTGTGGCTTAATGAAAATTCCATTAACAATGAGTGAAACAAGCAAAAAGGTCCAGAGCCGGTGATATCCTTACCATTATTGGTTTGGGCAGGTTTCCATCAGGACAAATGGAAGAAAGAGACTGACCAAATAGCTTGTGAGAGGCAGTTTGTGGATCAGACTGGCCATCAGATTGATGAAAGTGTCCCCTCCTCAGAGCCCAATCAATCAGAGACCTCTTTCTTTTGTGTTTCAGCAAAGCACCTGTCAGTCAATGATACAAAACGGACCAATCAGACTTTGGCAAATACATTATTGGGAGGAGCTACTGTTCCGCTGATTCTAGTTTGAGAAAAAAAGGAAAACACAAGAAAAATTATACCATCTTTCAATTAAATGTTTCCTCACAGCATTTCAGTGTCTCTTGATCTATAAATGAATAAACATGTTTGATCATATGCTTTGATGTTCCTATTTTTCTGTAGTGTAATGGTGGTGAGGGATGGCGAGGGATGAGGAAGGCAGATAGATATCAGAATTGGCTGCATCCCATGTGATTACACTGAATGCTCCTAGTACTATACTAGTACTGATCCAGATAGATTATTGGTAGTATTAGAGGTAAAATAATAGGAAATGTCCATAAATCTTTAACAAAATTTTAAAACTGTAAGAAGTATTTGTTTCATTATTAGGGGCTGGAAAATCTTTAACTAAATTAAATGTTAACTGTTCTCTTTTATATCTCTTCCCCCCTCTCATAACAATATTTGTGTACTGAAAAATGTTAAACTCTAAAAAAATTGGTGAATAATGCAAAAAAATGTAGCTGCTCTGTCTGTGTTAGGGAAAACAATATATTTAAGTATGCAAGTAGCATTGTTAAAAGTTAAAGATCAATATGAATATCCATGATCATTTACAGAAAGCTTGATTACAAAAATTAGACGCTCATGTAATCATGACAGAATTGCATAAGAGGTTATTGCTACAATGTGCCATAGTAAGGTAGTGAAATATTTCAAATATACATTTTCATAAGACTAATAATACATATAAAACTCATACAAACAAAAATTTGCTCTAAAAAACAAGTTTGTGACATTTACAGAAGGGAAATTGCCATTGCTTAAAAACTAATGATAAAATAAGAAACAAGTTTGTGACATTTACAAAAGGGAAAATGTCATTGCTTTTATGTGCATAAGCATGTTTAAAGATACTTCAGAAACTTTTTACAAAGAGCAGCTTTTATGGGATGGCTTCAAGTTAACAGAAAGATGTCAAATTCCTCACACAATGATATTTTTATCTTTCAAAGTGCAACATCAAAACAGACAACAGAGATGCTTGTTGCCTTGCTCATGGCCTTCCCTGACCTCAGCCCCCCAATCTGATAACTCTAATGCCCCACAATTATTGGCTTTCCAAGATGAATGTGAGAAATCCTGAAGAATGTTCTTCTCAGAGCAAATGGACAAGAACTTAAATTGGTGGATGTTAAAACTGTAAGTGGATGTTGAATTGATTAGAATTAAAGTTTTTAAGCTTTTTTATAAATACCTAAAAGCAGTCAACTATAAGACATCCACAATCACCTGGCACAACAAACTCTTCACATCTTTGAGCATGCAAACCTTCGAGTGTGTCCTGGGAAACAAGGATTCTACCGCCTCTCCGAAGTGTGCAAACAGGTCTGAACAACACTGTCCCAAGGCCCAGTGTTGGGAGCATCCTGTTATCGCAAGACTGTGCACAGATGCATCCCACACAGGGTGTGGAGCAGTCATGGAAGGCCGCTTGACCCAGAGTCTGTGGAAGGAGCATCATCTCTCCTGGCATATAAACTGCCTAGAGATGTTAGCTGTATTGCTAGCCCTAAGGCATTTCCTCCCAGACCTCAGAGTCCACCATGTTCTAGTTTGAACCAACAATATGTCGGTGGTCTTGTATATAAATCATCAAGGGGTCTGAGGTAGCGCCTTCTATGCAGACTGGCGCACCAGAGCCTCCTGTGGTCCCTGGTCACCTGAATTAGGGAGCAGACACCCTGTCAAGGCAGGGGCTAAGGCCCGGGAAAAGGAGACTCCATCCTGAGATGGTGGAATTAATTTGGAGAAAGTTTGGTCAGGAGGACATGGACCTGTTTGTGTCACAAGAGACGATCACTGTCCGCTCTGGTTCTCCCTCAAACATCCAGTTCCGCTGGAGCTAGATGCCATGGTACTGACGTGGCAGAGTCTTCGTCTGTACACATTTCCCTTGATTGCTCTGCTCCCGGGAATTCTAGAAAGAGTTCACCAGGATAGGGTTTGTCTTCTTCTGGTAGCCCCGTTCTGGCCGTAACAAGTATGGTTCTCTGACCTGATAGCCCTCCTACACATTCTCCCGTGGAAGCTTCTAGTGAGGGACATTTTATTGCAGGCCGGGGGTGGTATATTGAGATGTGGAAACTTTGGGTCTTGCCCGAGGGGGATCCGTTCCTAAATGTAGGTCTCGCAGCCGAGGTGGTAGAGACCATTGTCAAGTCTAGAGCTCCCTCCACGAGGAAATTGTATACCTTAAATTGGAGAATCTTCAAGTTATGGAGAGGAGAACATCAGTTGGACCCAGTTAACTGTCCAGTGGCTTCAGTGCTGGAGTTCCTTCAAAACTGTTTCTCTGCCGGTCTTTCCCCATCCACACTTAAGGTCTATGTGTTTCCTTCGTGGCACCTTGAGGATGAGGCCTGCGGCTCAGAATAGAGTCCCGGCTTGGGACCTAGCAGTAGCATTAGAAGGGTTGTCCCTGGCAACATTCGAGCCCTTGGACTCTGCATCAGATAAACTCATCGCTTTAAAGATGGAGTTTCTGCTGGCGATCATCCCTCAGGAGAGTAGTAGATTTGCAGACCCTGTCAGTTGCCTCCTCCTGCTTAAGAGCTTGCACCGGGTAGGGTAAAAGGTATTCTCCACCCGAGGCTGAGCTATGTACCTAAGGTACCCACTAATGTGGCCCGTTCTACAGTCCTTCATCCTCCTCCTAATGTGTTGGCGGAAGTCTATATGCGTTGGAAGTCTATGCTTAAAGTCTATATGCTTAAGACATCTCAATGGAGGAAAACTGATCAGCTGCTGGTGTGCTTTGGGCCCCCCAAGAAGGGCTGCCCGGCTACCAAACAGGCAATCAGCAGATGCCTCTTCTAGTCAAAGCCCATTACACACGAAGTATGGCATCCTCCAAAGCATTACTGTCGGGGGTATCAGTTCAGGAAGTTTGTGATGCAGCAAGGTTTTATAGCCTGGTCCTGCCGGTCACACCAGGGTCTGTGCTTTCGTATGTGAGACCCTGCATACCTGGAAGTGGCTTGCTTCAGTCTATCAGAAGCTGATGCTGTTTTGTTGCCGGCTTCCCTTTGTAGCTTCAGCGTTACACTATTACACATCATGAGGTGATGCAGCACCAATCAGGATTGGACAAGTTGCACATGTGCTTCAGACGCACTAAGACGCATCACTGGACGCAGTGTCTCATTCCCCTCTCAGGGAACCATGGTTACATGTTTAAACTGAGACATTTCACAAGGTTTGGAATGACATGAGGGATTTTCATTTGAAAGGATTCATAGAAATTATAATTTATGGCAGCAACTAGGTTTTTGGAAACCGTTCAAAAGTTTGGGGTCTGTAAGTAATGTTTTTGAAAGAAGTCTTTTACGCTCACTAATGCTGCATTTATTTGTTTAAAAATACAGCAATATTGTGAAATATTGTATATTATTTAAAATGATTTCTTTTTTACTATATTTTAAAAAGTCATTTATTCCTGTGATGGCAAAGCTGAATTTTAGCAACCATTAATCTTCAGTGTCACATGATCCTTCATAAATGATTCTGATTTGGTGTTCAAGAAACAGTTCGTATTATATCAGTGTTGAAAAAAGTTGTGTTGCTTAAAATTTCGTTGGAAATTTCTTTCAGAGAATTTTTTGATAACTAGAAATTTCAAAAGAAATGTATTTATTTGAAATAGAAATAACATTGCAAATGTCTTTATTGTCCCTTTTGATCAATTTTATGCATCCTTGATAAAAAAAGGTATTAACTTAACTAAATTAACAACTTTCATATTTTAAACTGTAGATAACCAACAAGTAATCATGTATGCAATTGCAGTTTTTACTCATAAATGAATGTAAGATATGTGACAATTTCCCCAGCCTTCCACTACTCATTCCACTACTACTCCACTACTTCACACACACTCACCTGCAGACCTCAGTAGACAGCTCTGAACTCCATTTAACTAATTTTAAATGCATGTTTAATTCCATTCTGCAGAATTCCACAAATTCTCCTTTAAGGGAGAAAATACAGCAAAAGTCTACTAATAATAGATAGCCACACAATGTAAATAATGTATCTGGTTATTCAGGTTCAGAAGGGGAATGAGACACTGTGTCAAGGTGAGACACTATGGGAACAAAATACTCACTATGCCATACTGAACAAATGCCTGCTTATTGTGCTGTGAGAATTCCAGCTAAGCTGTAGCCAAAGTTTGCCATACAGTGCACCAAGAGCTTTAGTGCCTGTGGTAAGAGGCCCACAGCTCAATAACCTTAAAACTTACCTGCAAGGCAGAAGTACTGGGAGAGGACTCAGGAGAGAACACCATTCTCTTAACTGCCTTCTCTACCTAAGAAACATGGCAATGTTCTTCAGAGAGACCTGGCGAGAAAGCATCTGGATGGAGCACCACAGCATCTCCACCCTCCTTGCTCTCTATTGCTGATCAGCACAGGTGCGTGACAGCCCAGTGAAAGAGTTCCAGTGAAAGAATAGCAAGTTGCTAGCTGTGTCAGAGTCCATTATATTACTCTGTCCCAAGACTCCTTGCAAACTGTTAGGAAAACATGGTAACATAGTCCCACACTATGTCCACACTTATCACCTCCAGGTATAGACTAGAGGGTCAACAAATGAATGAGTGAGACGCAGAAGTGGAAAAGCTAACTCTCCCTACTGTGCAGCCCATCCATACATGGGAACAGACTGATGCAGCCTACAATCTAGGAGGGGGCTTAGATAGTTGCCCCTTATCCAAGGTAAGTGCTAGCCTGTTACACCAATATGAATGTGATTCAACAAGAAGCAGATTAATGCTTCTGAGCCCCATGCCACTGAAGGCAACAGCAGAGGAAGGGGGATGCTAAAGTGGTATTGCCCAATCTTCCTGTCCTAACACGTGATCACAGAGGGAGCACATAGCTAACACCTTTGTACTCCTGCCACCTCAGGAGGGAAGGGTGATCAATGAGGATGTGGGACACAAGTTGCGGTATTGCACATCATCTACATTCATCACAACCTAACTTTTATAGAAGGAGCATAATGCTACCATGAATTATTCATCTTTTGATTTTCCATTACCTTGAGCCCCACAAGGTTCAACCAAAGATGCCTCCATGAAAACCATGGCAGCAAGAAAGCAGCCAATAGTACAAGCCACCTGCTTGGTGGCAAGGAGGGCAAAGTCTGTGGCAGAGTTCCAGGACTGACTCTGGAGACACCCCCTCGCGTAGATCTAAGTCCTTTATTAAATCGTCCTGATACACTTGCAACACTGCCATCATGTGCAGAGCGCCACCAGCCTGGCCTGCTGCTCCATATGCTTTGCCCACCAGCCGCGATGTAAACCAACATGGCTTAGAGGGCAGGACTGGAGACTTCAGTGAGGATGCCATGTCGTGGGTCATAACTTCAACCAGCTCCTCAGAGTTGGAGTAGGCATGCTCACTTACAACATCTGCTTCAACTCCAATCATGTCCAGCTCCTCAGAGCTAGACCGGGCCAATAACATGCTCTCCACCAGATCTGAAGAAGCTGATGAACAAGCTTTTTGATTCGACATGAGAGTGAAGTGCTGGAGTGAAGTGATGTTTGAGAAAGGATAAACCAGTGCTGGCTCTCATGCCCTATACATATCATCTTCTTTGAGATATACAGACAGATTACCAGTTCAGAATTCCACATGCACATCAAACAAACGGCTTCCTGAAGACAAAGAATCTGATGCGTTCTTTCTGGGCACCCTTATATGCCCAGCCGGCACACATGAGATGTCACCTGACTGCGGTAGCAAATCGAGAATGGCGTGTATCACAGGTGCTTCAGACACCGGCTCACAAGGAGAGTTCATGACACAGTGTTAGGTTCCACTTCGAAAGGGAACCACATAGAGAACAGATCCTCAGAGAAGGCACAAGTCTTATTATGCATTTGATGAGTTTAACTGAGGTGGGCATGTGTGTTCTGTTGGTGACAAGTGAACTCACCCCTAGGAGTTTGTGTTCTGGTTTTTAGGGTGAAGTGAGGGGTCTTGGAAGAGACTGTCTGCTGGGTAGAACTAAATGTTTCCTGCACGGGCTCACTGGGCATGAGCAGATGGTCTTGCTGACTTCTCAGGGAATGATGCAGGATAAAGAATGGCAGCTCATGGCCTACAAGAGACAAAAATTGAGACAGAAAATTGGTGTTTCAGGTTGCAGGCAATTTCATTCTCGAACAGTACAGGAACCAAAAAGCATATTATTGTGTTTACTTCATTGCTAACATATTTCATTCTGTGTATGATTGTGTCTGTGTTTTTAAAAAATTAGAGTAAAACACTGTCCTCTTTTGATCTTAAGAATAGTTGCTAGGCTGCTTTTTTGTTTTCTCACTAGTACAAAATTTGTATATAAATCCGACACACATTGATGCACCTATGGATTAGTGTGCAACATTTCTACAGAAAATCCAGCAAGCACCTCAGATTATTTCAGACAGTGACGATCAGCTTGTGTGTTTGTGAATGTTTATGGCTGACATTTGGAGCGAATTATCCTGAGGTTGCCCCATTACAATATACAGTACAGGAAAAAACAAGAAGACAGAGAGATTTTAAGTTTAATTGAGTTTTGGATTCTGTTATCTAGAACTAAACCTTTCATATCCTGTTGTCTCATTCAATGAACCTTACATAAAAATGTGCATATATATGACCTGGGGGGTGGTGCCAACAGCTCATTTATAGTAGTAATAGTAATAAAGCTTGTTTTTTTTTCATCATGACGGGTCTTTCATCACAGAGCTGTCAATGAGTAGGAAGAAAATAGTTTCATATAGCTCAGAGCTTTTAAAGACAGGCTGAATCACGTCCTTTGGAGGAGTCCAACCTTGGGATGTGGGATGATTTTAAGAAAAATCATGCTTAAAACATTATATCAGTATGATATATTCATAATAAATAACAAAACAAAACATCCATCCATTTTTTAAATCACTTGTCCTATGAAGGAATGCAGGAATGCTGGGATGCTGAAGCATATATAGAGTAATTAAAAAATCTTAATATATCATTTTAGCTACATCTTAGATGTGATTGAATGTTTCATTTAATTATGCATGATACTTGCGAGCAGCTGAAACTAGATTTGTGGCAACCTACAGTATAGTTAATTCTCCCAAGTTTGTGAATGTACTTTTTGGCAATAATGACAACAGAGAGGTACACAAATATTTTAGAAGTAAAAAGTGAATTTCAGTTTTCAAAAAGTGAACTGTAATTTTTAACTAGAAAAGCAAAGCTTGTCAAGACAAACTCTGAATGTTGCAGACCAATTCAACTAAAATTCCAACTTATGGACCGAAAGGGAATTAAATTCAGTTCTGTATTTTACCCAACCATGATGATATATTAATTTCATGGTGAGTTTGCCTGAAAACCATGCCTTGTAATTTAAATGAACCATTCAGTTTTGTTTTAGGCTGAACTTGGTGGTAATATTTAGATGGCTTATTCAAGCTATAAATGATCCACACGAGAGCAGGTTTCTAATTTTCTTCTCAATATTGTTGTTTGAATAATATTCCCTAAGTTATTATGTAATTATGTAATTTATGTAATCTTAAGATCTCTGGTGAATGAAATTTGTAAATTCCATGTACTCCCAGCTGTTTTATCTGATTTTATCTGAAGAGTCATAACATTGTTTTTGACTCCAGAAAAGTGCGTTATGCATGATCCCAGCATGGGAGCAAATTAAAATTGGTCATGCATAAGAACATGCTTGAAAATTAGTTTGACACCCCTGATGTTCACATTTGTTTTAAAAAGTATGTTAATTTGTGTGTGTGTGTGTGTGTGTGTGTGTGTGTGTGTGTGTGTGTGTGTGTGTGTGTGTGTGTGTGTGTGTGTGTGTGTGTGTGTGTGTGTGTGTGTGTGTGTGTGTGTGTGTGTGTCATCACCAATAAGAGGGTATGTTTCCTGTTCTTTTTCATAGTTCACACACAGCTGGTAGTCCAAGACTTCACCCTGCACACAGGAAGTGGTCATTATGTTTTGTAAAGAAACAGGAAAAAGGAAGTGGCTGATATCAAACACAGGAAATGCCAGTGGACAAATTTGGCACAATATAGTTACTGGTCATCATAGAGCAACAGACCGATGTACACAACATTATAAAAGCACATTGCCTCAGACGAGCAGGTAGTTAAATCCACCAAATTGCAAGGTGACATTGGGTGTAAAGAAAAAGCAAGTGGCTCTCTAATTTGGACCACTCCCTAGTATTCAACTGTGCTTTAAATAGGTTAAATAGCTAATGTTCAAGCAAAGGTGTATTACACCATACTCACAACAAGAGGCTATAACGGACTACTTACCAGTAGTTTGCACTGCTGCATGATGTACTGAACCAAATTTTCTGCAGTCGTGCTCACATCCACTGCCACAGCAACAGTCTTAAAAGCCAACAGCATGTAAACAAACAACAGCATTGACCATCAACTCACAAGGAAAAGCTTCAGGCTAGAGTATAAATAAACTTCACTTATAAACAGAGACATGGATTTAGTTCCCTGAGGGCCGGGAGTGGCTTGGTCCAAATTAAACCAAAAGGCATTTATGTACCGCTGAGCTGTTGTCATCGGGATGGCAGATCAGCAGGACGTAGAGAAGAATGGCATTTGGCAAGACTTTTTGCCTGGCCCTGCAGGTGTGCCTGAAGAATGAAACATTATTACAAACAAAGAACAACAAATGGGAAAGCAAGAAAAAACAAATACAGAGGCATGAAACATTTTTTTTTCTTACCACTGAAGAGCTTGTAACCATCTCTCCTTTGTTTCTGATGAGCTTTGGTTTTGAAGGACAGGCAGAAAAAGAGAGGAAATGTTAGATTTAGTTAAAATTTTCTAGATTTTCAGACAAATGCACCTGAATGATAAGACAATGACACTGAGTTCTGATATTAGTGAATGTAGTTTCTATTTGATATAGGTTGCTTAGTCTTGAGTCAACCTGTCACTCACACGAGATGGCAGCAAATGCAAATCACAACGATCCAATTATCTAATCCATTCCTGATGGACAAAATAATTTTTTTCTTGTTTGAGAAGCCATTTTCTTCCTGTTAGGGTTAGGGTGACCATCTTATGCATCACCTAACCATTTAAGTGACCATATTATGTACCCTTCATTAACATTCTCATTAGCTGTAGGCTATATATACCAACCATTCCCAAAAGTGAGCATTGCGCAACCACAGACGTGGACGGTCCCAAACATTTACAGTATTTAGCCGCATTTCCAACGCAGGAACTTTCCCCAGGAACTAGGGACATTGGGGTTGTACTCCGTACCATGAACCAGGGTCTTAATGAAGTTCCGGGAAAATATTTCCCCCTCCGAAAGTCCCTGCTTGCGAGGTAGTACTTTTTTAAAGGTTGTATCAGCGATTTCAGGCCCAAACATAAATGATCACATTCATCTAATCTTTCCTAACGATCCGCTAGCTGCCCGCCCCATAAGCAGAACGTCAAAAAAAAAGCGTCTCTGTAGCCAGCCTAGGCTCTGAGATCTGCACACAAAAACAATTGGTTTCACCAACCACTCAAAACCAAAATAAATAGTGTTCCAACCAATCACCGACAGGGGGTGGGTGTTGTGAGGTTTTGCGCTCGTGTTCTCCGACTTCACGTGGAGCCGTGCAGCTACCTTTTTTTTTTTTTTTCTGTTGCGGTGCGTGCAGTAACAGTTGTTTTCTATTCAAATCAACAATGGAGGTTAAAAAATACGACAGATGGACCGAGGCTGAGGTTCCTGCTTTATTAAGCTTAAATTAAGCTGGAACTGTAAAGTAGCACGCAGTGCTATGCCACTGGACTACTTTGCCTAATCTTCATGGTACTTTAGATTGCGGTAGAAACGTAGAAAGCAACAGGTTTGGGGGAAGAAAAGTTCTTGGGACAAATTGTTCCGGGTAATTTCAGTGGAAACGCGGAACTCGCTTAGCTTTCATAGGCTAGAAAGACAGAAATCCTTTTAATTTCCTTAAAAATGTGAACTGGAACTCTGTCCCCCTTTGAAAATCCCTCCTCAGAGAATTAAAAAATTTGTGTTGCAAATGTGTTCATGGGACAGCATTCAATTTATATTAAAAGATCAGTTTGAGAAATGGTTTCTTGTCTAAATCCTACAGTCTGTTTTTTTCTCCAGTTACTGGACACAATGTTATTTTTGTTATGACTTCCTTTTGAGGAGGTTAAAATCTTGTGTTATGGGCTTCTGATGTCATAGTGAGGTGCTGTCAAACAAATGCAGCTGAGACTCTCTAAAAACTTTCTTTCACATTTCGCACCCGATATTTTTCACATTTTTACAATAGTTCCATCATCAACACATGCTTACAGGTGTATTTAAAAAGAAAGAAAATGTGTCACCAACTTCCTTTTATTTCTACATCATTTGTTCACTTTGCCATAGATAGTATTTGACGCACTATAGATTAGAGGAAGAATGAAAAGGTCATTACCTCACTCTCTTTGTGATTTTAACTAAAAGGCTTCTCAGTGTTGTTTTTTATCCAAAAAATCAGGTTAATAAGGAGGCAAATCAGCATTGTAAATGACAAAGAGCTGAGCTGAGCTTGGAAGAGAGTGTGTGAGTGCATATAATGCGAACTTCACATGAGAATTGAAATGCTGCAGGAAAAAAATGTTTTCTGTCATCTTATCACACATTGTTTTATTATCAAGTCAGTAGCAGTAGTGTGGGTGGATATATCACTTGAATTATTTTCCTCAGCACCTTTGTAGCGCCTAAAGCTTTCCACCATTCCTTTCCTTCCACTACAGAATAGTTCTCTTTTAAAGACTGCTGCTTCATCTCAAGTTGTAAAAATCCCATAAACATAACGGTTTAGAATTGTTCAGTACTATGTGTTTGAATGACATACAATGACCACATCAGTCTTGTTTGGATTGCTAAAACTGCAGATGTTTGACATTTAAGCAATTTTGAAATAGTTTTTCAAAGACCACCTGAAACTGATGACATAATTGATGGTCGGCCAGCCAATCACAAACGAGTTCTTGGAGGTGAGCTTCCTGTCTGTGATGCAATGAACACAGGATGCCAGCCATATGTCTGAGAGGCTAACACGATCCTTCAGCTTTAGATACAGAGACCTGTAACATGTAACACACACAATGCACACATGCACTTTTAGAGAGACAGATGTCCTACATTTTTAACATATTAATGCACATACTCACACCCACTAAAAAGTTGACATACTTAGTCTTGGCGATGATAAGCGAATCTGTGAAAAGCAGCACAAGTCTTTCTCTTGACTGCAAGCCGATGGTAAGGTGAGCATGTGCTTCCATCAACAGCACTGCATTTTGGGATGCATTACATGCCCCATACTCATCACTGTAGAAGAGTGAACAGGTTAAAATCACAATAGCAATGAAGAACATTTAGGAATGGCAGTTAAATTTCTGTAATGTACTGCAATCTAAGATTAGGTGTCCCACATTACCTGTCCTATATTAACCCAATTTACTATAACATTATAACATTAAAACATCAACAAGTTTGATGGGTAAGCAATAAGGAACAAGAGGCCACTGCCTGAGTGCCTGCCATCCTTCCACTAGAAACATAGTCCCTGACAGTGAGAGTAAATCAGCAAAACAACATGCCTCGTCTAATGGAGCTCAGATAAATACAGAGAACAGGAACTGTTCTCATGCGCTTTATTTTTTAACACAATATACAGTAGGTTATTTCCTCACACACACAAACACACACACATCTGCTTAACTCTCAGCATGGACAAACTTCTATCTCCTGGACCCGCATGAGAATGACAGGGGGAAGGGCGTGGCCTCAAAAATAAAGGTTTATTTCAACAGTCCCCTTTAGGCATTCTACTAACCATAAGTGACTTTGGGGCCGTTTACACGACATAGTTTTCAACAAAGACTTGTTATGCTTTTTGGCCATTCATTTACACGACAACAGCGTTTTGGTGGCCTGAAAACGCAAACTTTTGAAAACAGAATCTCTGAAAACGGTGACGTAATGCACATGCGTATTTTGTGTTTAGTCTCTTTTATTTGGAAATGAAAAGATACTGATATTAACAGTAAGAAACAATGGGGGGGCATAAGTGGTTATAAGAATTACAGAAATCAACACAACATTTTGTCATCATGAAAAATGAAAGGTTCCTTACAACAGACTAAAGGATGATACATGTTTTCGAACCCTTTGTGTTCAAAGGTTTTGACATTTTCTTAAAGGAAGTTAAATGGGACTTCAGGAGAACATTCTAAAATTGGGATTATTGAATGAATGTTTCTGGCTTAGTGAAAAAGAAATTTACCCAAGACAAAGTAATAACACAGTATTATTAAGATTAACTTCCTTAGAATGAAAATTGGACAAAACACTTATACATTTTGTAATTTGTGTCTATACGCATGTCCATTCGGATCGAGTGCACTATAGTAAAAGAATGCACATGTACATGGGCGCGTAGTCTTTCTTTATAAAGTAACATCACCAACTACTTGTCTGGCATGCATAATACTGCATAATAATTTCGCGGATTCGTGTGAGCGGGATCATGTTGATAAAGTTGTCATCTGTACAAAGAAAAAACGTTTCCGTTTTTAGCACATCGTTGTCGTGTAAACGTACCCTTACTCTCAGAGTATTAGACTGTTAGGTTACTAGTAGAATAAGTTGACATATACTTGCAAAGTTATTTATAGTCAGTAGATTGTCTAAAGTGGACTATAGAATTTAAGTGTTACCAAGGTGAATGATGCAGACATAATGTCAAAAAGGGGTCACTCATAGTTAATTAAATAAATGATAAACATTTTTACAATTTTCACAGACTGTTTATGCTGCCAAGGGTGGATGCTAAGGGTGTTGCACAGTAATACACAAATCTGTTTGGCGGTTATAGCATATTGACTAATCAGCATCAAGAACCGGAACAATCTGTTTTATGATATAAGACATAATGTTTGTTTAAAGGAATAGTTCACCCAAAAATGAACATTCTGTCATCATTTATTCACCCTTAAGTTGTGCCAAACCTCTATGAAGTTCTGTCTTCTGCTGAAAACAAAAAGAAGGTATTTTCAAGAATGTCAGTAACCGAACAGTTGATGGACTTGACTTCCATAATATGGGGAACAAAATACTATGGAAGTCAATGTGGCCTACAGCTGTTTGGTTACAGACATTCAACAAAACATTGTCTTTTGTGATCATCAGAAGAAAGAACTTCATACAGGTTTGGCACAACCTGAGGGTATAGAATAAATGATGACAGAATTTTTATTTTTAGGTGAACTATCCCTTTAAATAATAATGTCTCATTCAGTGTGTCCTTATATAAATGATATTCTGGCATGTTAAGGCTGCACTGTTTCCTTGATTTCTACATTTACATACAAATACTGCATTTCCCATGAACTGGGCTTTAAACAGACTTCAGAATCTATAATAATAGGAATGTATAAAACATGCACAAATTAACAAATACTGATAATCACAAATATTGATAAAGGTTTACATGAGCCAAAGTTAACTTGGTGCAGAAAAACAGAAACATTCTGAGCACGTAAACACATTCAGTAATGTTTTTTTCAATGTTATGCATAAGAAGTATAATTTTCGCTGAAGTTGGAAGTCACCTTCAGAAACCTGTCAACTTTATTGCCATGACAACGAGCTGAATATTACAGTAGTGAAGAAAACACCTGTTCCTGCGTTTTTGTTCCTGTTTAAATTTCAAGGAGCAAGTGTATCTGCCATTGCAATTTTTACATTATATTTAAAAAAAAAAGAGTTATTTAAATCAATATAAAAATTAATCCTACTGTCACACAAAAGACTGGCTTATAAAGTATAATATATAGGGGAAAGGTGGTTTATAAATGTATTTATTCATGCTGTGTGTGTGAATTTCAGTTAATTTTACATAAAACTATAACACTATTTTATTTATTTATTGTTCTGTTGGCACCTTGCCCCTCTCTCTCTCTCTCTCTCTCTCTCTCTCTCTCTCTCTCTCTCTCTCTCTCTCTCTCTCTCTCTCTCTCTCTCTCTCTCTCTCTCTCTCTCTCTCTCTCTCTCTCTCTCTTCTAGCTCCTAATCTGAATGACGCACTTTGCCAACTTTCTTATGTGTGTGTCTCTGTTGTTGCATTCCTGCCTATATAAGGCAGAGTGTGTCTTCTAGCCATTACCAAGGGATTGGTCAGATATAAACAGTCAGTCAGTATGTGTGTGTGTGTGTGTGTCCCGTGCTGGCAAAATGAATCGGAGTGCGCATGGGCTAATTTCGAGCTACAGGCAAAACAAGTGAAAAAATTGACTTTTTTTTTTTTGAATTTGAATTTGAATTTGAATTTGAATTTGAGGTTTTCACACAAATTTGTGGTGTTTGGTGTTTTTAGCCCCCAACGGCGCCTTCCAGGCAGCGAGGGGATGGGTAGGTTTAAGGTTGAGGTTAGGGTTAGCTGCCTGGAAGGAGCCATTGGGGGCTAAAAACACCATCGAGCCAAATTTGTTCAATAAGCCCTCGTCTAGCGATCCCAATGCTCCAAATTTCAATTAAACATCTAAAGGTATCTTTATTTCAACAATCTTGAAAACATACACAGCGTACCTTTTTGCAATAATGGTGTACCAATACATACTCTATAGGCTTTTTAAAAATTACAGGGTACATATCTATGCATTTATACAGTAATCTTCTTAACAAAAGTGCACTGAAAACTAAAACTATTGCAACTTTTGCTTAAATATTGGGGAAAGATACTCTTGTTTCATGTAGTGGTGCTTGTTACCCTCTTGTTTCATGTAGTTACAGGGTATGTACAATAAAAATACATGCACACAATCTTATATCACTGACTCAGAAACCTTTATTTGAAAAACAACTTAATTCAGAACACTTCTTTTTCGTCTAAAACTGCTATTTTTAATCAACAATTCATTTCAAATGCTTAAGCCTTGACAGAAAGTAGCATGTTTTGTACCCCATTTTTTCTCTTGCTTGTTCCTCTTCTTCTTTTTCTTTCCTTCCACTGATGAATGTTTTATTATGAATTAGAAGAAAATGCAGTACACCCAGAAATACTTCCTCACCATTTACTCATCTTTTACCCTCATGCCATCCGAGATGTATACAACTTTCCTTCTTCAGATTAACACAAATGAAGGTTTTTAGAAAAATAAAAAATACATCTCTGGGAATATATATAATGCAAGCTTGTGTGTTTCTAAAAGTTGGAACATCAAACAGCACATACTGCATTAACTGTAGTAATCCATACGACCCCAATGGATGGATCAATGTCTTCTAAAGGGAAACGATAAGTGTTTGTAAGAAAAATTACAATATTTTAAACATTTTAAACTGTAGACTATCTCTTCAGACCAACTGTAACAAGTTGTTTTTCAAATAAAGGTTTCTGAGTCAGTGATATTAGATTGTGTGTATGTATTTTTATCGTACTTACCCTGTAACTACATGAAACAAGAGGATAACAAGCACCACTAAGAAACAATAGTATATTTCCCAGTATTTAAAAAATTTGCAATAGTTTTAGCTTTACTTGCCTTGAAACATGTAAGCCCAAACTTAAACATCTGCACAAAAAAACAACTGTTTAAATGCATAGATATGTACCCTGTCATTTTTAAAAAGCCTATACAATATGTATTGGTACACCATTATTACAAAAAGGTACGCAGTGTATGTTCTCGCTAAATTGCTCCCAAATGTAAGATTGTTGTATCATAATAGTAGAATAAGTACCCCTAGTTATAATACTTACAGTATAAATAATTTTTTAGTTCTCCTGGTTGTTACCCCTTTATTCCCCAAACTTTACATATTGTTCCCTTATACTTACATGTAAGTATTTTATAGGTAGCCTACACTATAATTACCAAAAGTTACACTGTAAATTCGTCTTAATTACGCAGTACTTTCCGGGCTGTCATCTAAAGCGTTACCTGTTCTCTTTCATAGGTGATGACGCAATGGGAACGCCCTTAAAGGCCTATTTATACTTCTGCGTCGAACTGCCGCCGTAGCTACGTCGTAGGCTGTGTGTAGCGCGTGTACCCTACGGCGTACCCTGACGTGCACCTCTCCAAAAATGTAACAACGCGTCAATTCTACGCGGACACAAGCGCTGTGATTGGTCTGCCAGAACCCCTCCCTCGGGGTTTCACATGCTCCCCAGGTGCGCGTCAACGCGGACAACGACACAGAAGTATAAATTAAAACCAACACGTTGCCTACGGCGTATAGGCTCCGGCGTAGGTCCGACGCAGAAGTATAATGAGGCCTTAAGGCTGATTTATACTTCTGTGTCGCCGGAGCCTCTACGCTGTAGACTACGCGTTGGTTTTCATTTATACTTCTGCGTCGTTGTCCGCTTTGACAAGCAATTACACATGCAGAGGGAGCATGTGAAACCCGAGGGAGCGGTTATAATAGACCAACAGCGCTTGCGTCCGCGTAGAATTGACATGTTGTTACATTTTTGGAGAGGTGCACATCAGGGTACGCCGAAGAGTACGCGCGCTACACACAGCCTACGACGTAGCTACGGCGTGAGTTCGACGCAGAAGTATAAAATGAGCTTTAGGGTGGTGCTGATTGTCTGAACTAGTGTTGTCACGGTACCAAAATTTCAGTATTCGGTACCAATACCAATGAAAATCCACGGTTCTCGTACCAATTTCGGTACCAAAGCTTAATTTAGATTAAATTTACATATATTAAAGTGTATATCGTGTTTTATTTGACTTTTATTTGACTTTTATTTAATCCAAAAGTGCGTTCATATTTAATTTTAAAAGGGCTTTTTAAACCTGCTAAGAGTTATCCAGCCAAGAATAAGCCTAGAACTGCTTTTCTGACGGACTGATATTAATGACATAAATAGGGATGCACCGATACTGATACCAGTATTTGGGTGTCGGTCTGATACTGTGCTCGTAAAACTACTTGCGCGTTCAAAACCTTTATTTCAAATGTAGGCTATGCCGCGGCGAGATGAAACCATCTCAACTTCTCATCTCAACAGGTCATGTGACAAAAATCAACCGATCAGCTTCGGCCTTTCCATAACAACATCGAAAGCTTGGCCGAACAGTTGATCATAGCTGTACAGGGCGGCTTTTTATTTCTCATCTCCATAAATATATCTAGTAGTAAAGCTAATGCAAGGGCTAGAAATAAATTAATTCTTTGCTGATACTTCCTCGTCATCATGGAGAGCGCAGTTCGCACTGCTTTCTCCTTCTTTCCAAATGCGCTTGCTCTCCCGTGGCGTCTGTCGTTGCTGTGCAACCATGAACAAAGGCGCGCCTGGAAAAACTATTATGAGCGCACACGCCGCGCGCCTACATTTGAAATAACAAATTTGCACACGCAAAAAATTAGCTATGTGAACGGCCCCTTATAGCAACGTGACATTAGCCTAATCCAAAATATTTCCATATGTGGCTCTTTCCTCCTTTCTTGTCAACGAGTGGATTCAATGCCACCGCATTAGTAGTGCCGCCGGTCGCCATGTCTCTGTGTTTTTATGAAGAGGACGCAACTGTGCACCTTTTGGACAGCGCATCAAGAACCGGATTAATCCGGAACTTCAGTACCACCAGTACTTAAGAAAAGCTGGTACCGTAAAGGTTTAATTTTTTTAGTACCGACTTGGTACCGAAGTACCGGGTCTTTTGACAACACTAGTCTGAACCCGTATAGAACCACGCCAATTTATTGGCTGATGGCGCGGGCGCCTCCTCAGGGACGCTACGTCACTCACTCTTATACAGTGAACGTATACTGTGGTTTTCCCTGTCTCATCCGACGCCTCTGGGGATAGATGTCTTCGCTCATCCATGGCCGGATTTGAGACTGTATGCATTCCCTCTGGTCAAGCTAATCCCTGCAGTCCTTTGCAGAGTAAGGGAGTGTAGAATCCGCCTCCTTCTGGTAGCCCCATTCTGGCCATCCCAGACGTGGTTCTTGGAACTGAGCTCCCTGGTGGAGGGGTCCCCTTGGCAGATTCCTATCAGGAGAGAACTGTTGTCTCAGCTCCAGGGCAGGATTTGGCGTCCTCGACCTGAGATGTGGAGGCTGTGGCCGAAAAAAGGGAATCGCTAGCGACAGTGGCGTCTGGTCTTCCTGCTAATGTTCGGGAGACCATTGATAACGCTTGTGTGCCTTCTACTAGGCGGCTATATTTTTCTAAGTGGAAGGTCTTTGAGTCTTGGTGTTCAGCTCATACAGTGGACCCAGTCAGCTGTGTCTGGAGCAGCTGCTACTACCTTGAGAGTTAAAGTCGTGGCTGTCGCCCCCTGTCAGGAGTCAGACGAGTTCCTCCTAGATAGACGCCGTCTGGTCTCCTCGTTTATGCGTGGAGTTAGATGCTTGAGGCCTGCACGTCCTATTAGTGTCCCCACCTGGGATTTATCAGTTGTTTTGGAGGGGCTATTAGAGCCTCCCTTTGAACCCTTGGAGTCAGCTCCGGACTGGATTCTGACTCTCAAGAGCCCCTTTCACACAGCGCTTTGATCCCTGGAAATTGCCATAAAATTGCCAGAGTGCCTTCTGTGTGAACGCAAACACGTCCCGGGATTGATGTCGGGATTGATGCCGGGATCGATGCCGGGATGGGGACCTAGTAACATTGCCGCGATCAGTCCCGGAACGCGCCCTGTGTGAACAAAAGCCAGGACCAATGCCATAAGGGGTGTGTCGTAGTGATGACACAGTATGGACTCGTCTTTGTGTAGAAATGACGAAGAGGAGTTATCAGCAGAACTGACATCTGACAGGAGTTATCACATCCTGACATCACGTGTCTTTACGGGATCTTTATGGGATGTGTGTGAACGCACTCACTGATTCCGGATATAACTGGCAGTGTGAATGAACCAAAATCAAAAGATCCCGGGACAAATCCCGGGACACATTATCCATGTATTTTCTGGAATCTCTGTGTGAAAGGGGCTAAGGTGGCGCTTTTGTTAGCATTGGCCTCTCTCAAGAGTGTGGGGGATCTGCAGGCTCTTTCTGTGAGTGAGCCTTGCATGGAGTTTGCCCCCAGGTCTTGTGAAGGTGTATCTACGACCTAGACCTGGTTATGTCCCCAAAGTTTTGTCAACATCATTCTGTTCTCAAGTCGTTCTTCACTCTTTCTGTCCCCCTCCATTTTCCTCTGCTGAGGAGGAGAAGCATCATTTGTTTTGCCCTGTTCGGGCTTTAAAGGCATATGTGGACCGCTCTGGCCAGTGGCGCAAGTCGTCTCAGTTGTTTGTATGCTTTGGGGCCGGCCACCCAGGGCTCGCCGCCTCTAAGCAAAAGGTGAGAGACGCAATTTCTTTGGCTTATGAGGTGCGTAACTTCCTTCACCTCTGGGCGTTAAAGCTCACTCTACTAGGAGTATCGCATCTTCCCAGGCTCTTTTTAAGGGAGTTCCTTTAGAAGATACTTGTGTGGCGGCAGGTTGGTCCTCTCCGCACACTTTTATCAGGTTTTATTACTTGGATTTAGATGCGGCCCTTGGTTCCTGGGTTCTTTCCATATTAACTGGTCGCTTAGGTCCTAGTTGAGTTTGGTCTGGCTCAAAAAAAAAGAGGTTAAAGGAGAGTTCCTTGTTGGGCTAGATCTGGCAGTGCTTAGTTTGGCGTATGTGGTATATCGTTCCCATTGCGTCATCGCTATGCAGCGTCGGATGAACCTATGAAAGAGAACGTCTCGGGTTACTTGCATAACCCATGTTCTCTGAATAGGGAACGAAACGCTGCGTTCGCTGCGTTCACTGCCAAGCTCCTCTTGTTGCCGAAGGAGCTTCTTCTTCATCGGTGGAAAATCTGAGGAGCAGATGGCGCGTTCACTGTATAAGAGTGAGTGACGTAGCACCGCTGAGGAGGCACCCGCGCCATCAGCCAATGAATTGGCATGATTCTATACAGGTTCAGACAATCAGCACCACCATAAGGGCGTTCCCATTGCGTCATCGCTACGCAGCATCTCATTCCCTATTCAGAGAACATGGGTTACGCAAGTAACCCGAGACGTTTTGGAACGTTCAGAAAACGTTTCTAAAATTTTCTCAAAATCGATTTTGCTGACTCTATCGAACACAAACAGGTGTAGCTCAGTCATTTTTTTGTTTGATTCCAACAAATGATACATCCTTTTGAAGGTTTTTTAACAGAGAATGTGAAAATAACAACATCTGTTTTTTGTAGCTGACTTCTGGGTACAGATGTGTCCCCAAAATATGGTTAAGTAGGTAAGTAGGCACACATAGATCAATCAGTCAGGAACAGAGGGGAAAAAGAGGTATTTTAGATTTCTGTTTGGAGTCAGTTAAAGGGTAAAGGAGGAGAAGCCAGTGGCACAGGAAAAGAATAATGAGAGCATGTTTGTATGTGTGTGAGGGGGAAGTGAAAATGAGACATGAGAAATTAAAAGAATATTACATTTACATTCCACATCAATTTAAAATGCCCAAAGACTCCTCAAAAAAAGAGTATGTTTGTATGTGTGTATTTGCTTGTCTATGCATACCTTTGTCTGGTTTTGCTGAAAGCTTTAATAACAGCGGTTTTTCTTCTTGGAATTGTGGACTTCATCATCTACAAATAAAAGCAAACAAAATTGCACACCAGTTACATATACACATCGCAAAAACAAAAAAAAAGGTCAAAATCATCATCGGCAGCAGCAACAAAAGTACTAATAAATGAAGAGAAAACTAAAAGAAATATGCTATAAAATAATTTGGTAACTATAGCAATTATCTGTTCATTGAGAGAAGAAAATTCACACCTTTAAAATAATCTCTCTTCTTTATTTGACATCTGGTGTGAATGCTTCACTGACCTTTCCATATTTTCATAAGGAGAGGTAGCACGGTTTGTCATTGGAGGTTTTATTTTATTTATTTATTGCAAGAAAAAAAAAATAAGAATGCACAATATTAGTCTATTATTCTGGTTGACGCATTAAAACATCCCTATCCAAAATTACTAATGGAAATTCATTATTTTGAACAAATCCATAAGGATCAATAAAGATTTCCCCTAAGAATCAAATTAGATTAAATTACAAAGGTCAGATTAGCTCACGTAATGTTCCATAAAATTAAATAAAAAAGATTTCTCAAGCTTTCATGTGTGTCCATATGCCAGCAAGCACACATGCCAGCAAGACATCTGTTAAAGATCTGGAAAGCACTGCATTTTAATTGTGACAGGGAATGTTTAGGAGACATACTGTAGACGAGCAGATGCTCTTATTTAGTTGCAAAACACAACAAATAGATAATATCTGAAAAACATGTACATGTCATGTCAGGACACATGGGTCTGAATAAAACAAAAAAACATTCAAAGTAAAAACCTTGGAAGCTTTTAGCTTTTAGCAAAAAGATTGGATGGCTATGAATGCTGTATATTTGCACTGAAATAGCAGCAATTACCCCCAGGAACCAGATTTAATTTAGGTACAGAATTTCAGATTACGACTGACCAGTGATGTGAATATCAGAAGATTGAATATGAGCTAAACGCATGCACTACCACTAAATGCATAACAGGTTTAAGTAAATGTCTCATGTATAGCTCACCTACCCTCAGTTTGAGGTCCATTCAAGGACACCTCAAGTAAATCATCTGCTGAACTTTCACAAACAAACCATTGCTACCTCTATGTAAATTCACCTTTTCCTCCACAGGCCTGGTCCCCGGTTCACTTCTGGTAGATTGAAGGTTAGCGCAGTTTGAGACCTTCTGATGTGGACTCATTTTCATCCATCTCCCTCAATCGTCCTCGGCAAGGCTGCTCTAAATCTCCTCATTCACAAAAAAAAGGGGAAAAAAAGAAAGAAAACATGCATCAATTCCCACAAAGGAAATGAGCTTGAATTGTCTTCGAGATTATATATTTCTTTATTTTTCCCTCATAAAATCATAAAATAAATTGTAAAGGGGTTTGACTTTATCATCCAGATGAGAAGTTGTCTGGAACTTGGTGTGAGGAACTTTACCCACCCAACCCATTTCATGTCCCCCCACAACTTTTTCTTTTCTCTTTAATTTTCATTACTGTCCCCTTCCTTTCTCCCTCCCTCCTTAGCAAGGATTTCTCATTTCTTCCCCTGTCTCTCTCTCTCTCTCTCTCTCTCTCTCTCTCTCTCTCACACACACACACATTCTTTCAGTCTCACTCTCTAAATATGGACATAATGGTTCAGTGTTCTGTTCCACATTCACTGAAGTTCCAAGGCCCCCTACTGGATGTTACTGTCACTACAGAAGATATTCAATTTAAGTGCAGCTTTGCAATCAACAGCAATTCTGTATTTTAATATGTTGCTTTGAAACAGTTTATGATGACAATGTTAACAGTCCAGCTTCACGCTGAACATTCATTGTATAACTAATGGCCACATCTCAAATGCAGTTTCATGGTTCATGGCCTGAACTAATCCCACCAAACAGCAGCTAAATTCGACAGGTTTTTTTAACTGGATTCTGTCAAGCAGCAATTAATTTTAGATCATTAATTACTTAGTTTTAAAGTTAGAGAAAAGAATAAAAAATCATTTTGAAACTGTATTTAGTTTTCATGTGTCATAAGGCCTGCAGATGAAACTCAGCCCACTGATGCAACAGAGCTGCCTGACCAAGTTCTGAGTCACACAAGAGGCTATTATCAGGTTGCCTCCATCTTCTCACTTCTTCCCTCACAAGATACAGCTCTGTATCTGCATATGTACATGGACGGTCGGAGCCAAAATATACTCAATGTCTATATTTATTTAACTGTTTTTGTTTTTACTTAAGTTCTTGGATCTAACTGATTTGCCTTGTGTAATTTTGAAGACATCATTTATAAAGACATCATTTATAATTTGTCACTGCATTTGAGTGGCTCAAAGTAGTACTTGAAAACAGCACTTAAATGACACTTTAAAATGTGTACATGTCATTGCATTCGACACAACATCTGCCAACAAATAAGGCTCGACCTTTTCTTTTTACAATTTTTGGTTTAAAAAGGTCATTAAGTGCGTTTTTACAAGTGCAATGCACTGATAACTATCACACATCAAAAAAAAAAAATATATATATATATATATATATATAAATAATTTGAAATAATCAGGATTTGTTTTCAGTGCATGAGTGTTGTGTGTGTTTGTGCGCGCACGTGTGTGGGTGTGTGTGTTGGCATCTTTGTAAAACGTAAAGTCTTTGTAAGTGTGCAAGGGCTTGGTACACAGCTGGAAGAATTACCAGAGCTAAAGTTAAAAACTCTTTCACCTGATCCCATACAGAGTCAAAAGCACTCAACTTACAAAAAGTTCAAATTTAGATTCAATTTCATTCCTCTTTTTACCTTCCTTGCAGTATTATAAAGCACAACTTTGTACTAATAAAGTCATGCAGAAGAGGCTGATGAAAACACTTGCTTAAGGCGCATGCTGAAGAAACAAAGTCAACTTCTCCTTTAAGACAAACTGAATATCAGAACTTCCCCTTTAAGAGATGGGCCACAACTTTAGCCGGTTGAGTGTCGAAATGGTGATTGCACACACATCTGATTATTTACAGAGATATTGAAAACTCACCCACCCCACACACAGCCACATGTACACACTCATACACAAACATATTCACACACAACCTTACAATGAAGAAGAGAACCCTACAAATTCCTCCACAGGACTTCATAATCAAGGATTAACAAGCAATCAGAACTTTAGTGAAAAGTGTTTAAATATCATCTACAAACATGCCCATTGCCCAACTACACAAACACATAGTCACTTACGGACATAAGTTGTACACATTCATGTACAAACATGACCATCCTAGACACACACAATACTTAAAACAGATATTCACATAAGCTAGTAAAAGAGACATCATGAATAAATTCAGAAAAGATGTTCATTTTTATATTTGATGCTTTGATAGAAGCAGATGAGAACATCTATAAGTCTGTGTGCGTGTGAGAGTGTGATATGAGTGCATGTGAGTCATCATGACTGGTGTGGTTAGAACACTTTGCTGATCTATATCTGCATCTAGTCACATTGAAAAGCTGCTGTGAAGATTTAATCCAAACTAGGACCAAAACCAGCAGAGCACAGCGCAACTCAAATACCTTGATACCGAGCATCTGAATAAAAATGTATCTTAAAATAACTCCTTTCTCTCTTTTTGAATGCCTTGTTCTGCTATTTTGGCTACTGCAGCAAACTGCATGACAAGCAGAAAAAACAAAAAAAGAGGTGTCTCTTCGAAGGAAGCATCTTTTTCTTTAGAGTTGTGAAGGTGTAACTGAAGTTTCTCTCTCTCGTTCTTTCTCAAACACACTCTGTGAGAATCAGGCCTGAAATGTTGCTGCTGTCAGCCACAGTGTGGAGGGTGGAGGCTGCTGAGCGGCCATGATTGTGAGTCAGAGATCACTGAACACAGGCTTAATGAGGAACAGAAAAAAAAGACTTTCATGTAATGTTCCAATCCATACATATTTTGATCCATCTCCATAGACATAAAATAGATGAGTCACGCTGCACACATTTGCATGGTTGTTTCTCCTTCTGCTGCTTTTCTTAGCGGTTGGTTTTTGTGCTCTTAAGTTCACAATATGAATGTACTGCGCATTTACATGATTGCCTTCATCCTTCTGGTACACACTTCTGAATTACATGCATACCCTCAATAACATGCTTCTTCCCAGTACTGCATTATCATAATTACCATCCTTTGTAGTCTCATCAATTGCAAATGACCCTGAGCAACTACATTGCAAGATTTTCACGTCCACAGTAGCCAGAGCTGTCACACACATTCATGTAAACAGGAACAAAATAATTGGTGGATCTGCTTTTGTGACAAATGAGTTGGCTGAACAACACAGGACCTTATAGGACCACCACATCAATTCGAGACAGTGGCTTCAGCAACTAGATTGGTAGATCTACTACTGTTAAAAAAAAAATGTGCTCAACATTCCTAAAGTAAACTATTTTAAAAAATAAGCACGCTGTATAATCCATGTTGTTTAACACTATCACTCCAGCACATCATAATCTGAGTCTTTACAGTCTTGTACTTTACAGCCACAAAATGAGGAAAGTCTCAGCGTGTTTGCATGTCATTATCTTTATATGGTAACAAAAATAATTGTAATTGTGCTAATGTAAACCAAAACCGGTTTGTTCACAATAAAACCTCATTTGGAGTGTTCTCCAACAAGCCCACATTTTCTGAGAGGCAGCATCAATCTGGAAATGGAGGTATGCAAGCTTTTGTCTCAGCTGCGTGAGGCAGAATCTCAAGCTGTCGGACCACCGATGCTGTATGCTGTGCGGTGAGTCATCTGGAAAACATTTAAAAATACTAAACACTGACTTCACAAAATGTCCAAAAAGTGTACTGTCAACTCATCACTGAGGTAGTACTTTCAAAAGCATGCTTTTGTGTCTTATCTACACCTAAAGCGTGCATATTAGTACATTAAAGCACTAGTATGCCTGCTTAATGTGCTAATTAGCATGCTTAAGTTAAAAGTACTAATATGCAATAATTATATGCTACTAATTTGAAGTAGTATAATTTGATACTACTATAAAGCCTTTAGGTTGTAGATAAAGTACAAAGGTGTATTTGTGACACTGGCTCAGTGACAAGCTGCTATCCCTAAAGATAAAATGTTTCCACGTGTTCTGACAATGTTCTTATCTGGACAATTGGACAAAACAATTGAGTCTAAATTAGTAAAATGAGTTAGTCCATAATTTATGTGCATCATAAGTTCACAATATGAATGTACTGTGCATTTACATGATTGTCTTCATCCTTCTGGCACACACTTCTGAATTACATCCATACCCTCAATAACACACTTCTTTCCAGGACAGCATTTTCATAATTACCATACTTTGAAGTCTCATCAATTGCAAATGACACAGAGCAACTACCGGTACATTGCAAGATTTTCACATCCACAGTAGCCAGAGCTGTCACATACATTCATGTAAACAGGAACAAAATAATTGGTGGATCCGCTTTTGTGACAAATGAGTTGGCTGAACAACACAGGACCTTATAGGACCACCTCATCAATACGAGACAGTGGCTTCAGCAACTATTGGTAGATCTACTACTGTAAAAAAAATATTTGCTCAACATTCCTAAAGTAAAACATTTTAAACATAAGCACGCTGTGTTATCCATGTTGGGATTCTACCAAACCAAAATATAAGATATAAAACAGATTTAGATATATTTATTATAAAATCTGATTAGGTGTCACGTAACGTAGTAGCAAGCACACGAAGACGAGGAGGAACAGGGAAACAGGATATTTTATTAACAAAAATTCAGGAAACATAACACATGCTATAACATAGATGAGAACGGACAAAGAATGAGGGAGAACACAGGGTATAAATGCAAGGACACACAAAGGAACTTAATCAGGTAATTAACTGGACACAGGTGAATGAAATGACTAATTACACTGACTGGGGAAAACTAGGTCACAGGGACTGAACCAGAAACACAGAACACACATGTTATATTATGAATAACTGAATTGCTTTCAATTATTGTTTACGGATATCATAGAAATAAATGAGCCTTAAAGTGAACACTACTTGTTGCAAAATTCTGTGGCTTCTCTTTTAAAACAGAATTTATTCCATTGTAAACTCCAAATATAACTTACTTAAAAACAAATGCTTAATGGTAAGCACTCTGAGGATGAGTGTACCGGCTCTCAGTTCATAAAATGATCAGCTGTTTCCTTTCTTTTCCTGTGTCTGTTCTCTGCCATGCATATGCATTGATCAATTATATTTTCATTAAAGCACATTACAGTAATGCTCATTAACCTTGAGCACAAGCAACTGTAAGGCACGACTGGTACAAAGCATCTGGGTTAGCCAAACACTCAAGCTTGATTATATTGAATTAGCACACTGTCAGCAGGCTAACTGACCTTTTTGCATTATTCTGAATCTTCCTAATCTTCCTCAATCTCTCTAATGATTCAATCATTCTTAATAAGGCAACATTTTCATCATCAGCCATAAAATTATCTACTTTCTCTCCTTGCATATAAACAGCCGTCCAGAAATCAGATCATCAATATTAAAAACGTGGATGTCTTTGCACAATAAAAAAAGCAGTATTTTTAGGACATTTCTATTATTTCTGGTAAAAAAAAAAAAAAATTGTAATAGGCTATTGATTCATTTAATTGTGTGAATTGATCAGGGCTGCTTTTCCCATAAGCATCGTAAGCCTAAATAGATCACGGAGACCACTGGTGCCAAATGATTATTGATGCTTTTGGGAAACACAGGCCAGATTCCATTTAAATTGTTTCTGAATTAATTTAGCAAATCTTCTTAAATTTAAATTGCTTAAATTACATAATTCAAATACTGATTCCTGGATTTTATGGCTTATAAAATTTCAAGATCTTTCGGTATCACTTGATCTTCATGCCTGACTAGGTCGTCTGCCTGATGAGAAGGTCTAGGGTTGGAGCTGAGCTCCGTCACACATTAGTGATCGTCAGCAGTGTGGAGACACGAGGAGAAAGAGTGTGAAAACTCAGTAGACCAGAGGATCCAACATCCCCCACCAGAAATTCACACATTACCACATGACAGCTGAGCACAAAAACACCAATCAACCACAAAAGCAGTCCGTGAAGAGCTCGACCGTTGCAAGTGGACTCTAAAAACCACTCAGTTGCAGCACTACGGAAATGAACTTCAAACTTTAACTTTTCCCCCGTATGCTCAAATGGTTTATAAGGCTGCTGAAGGGTGGCAGGCAGCCAAAGCTTTTTAATCAAACAAGCAATGAATGAGTTCCTCACTTCTCAAAACGGTTCACAGTTTTATGAAATTCACAATTTAACCATAATCCATCACTTCCAACCAGCAGGAGGGCCTGAAGACTTTGCTACACCATAACTCAAATGTAGCTTTTCCTTTTTTTGCCCACTGCAGTCCACATATTGATTAGAACAAATCTGTTGGAATGAATTTGAGGGGTTTTTTTTTATTTTATTTTTTTATTATTAGTGAGGAGAACATTTCCATGAATCAGCACGGGGGAAAGCATTTTTAGGTTATGTGCTTGTGCTATTAAGGGCTTTAAAGTCATCAAAGCATTCAACCATTTTCAAAGAGTGCAGTGTTAATGCCATTAGAACCTGTCAGACCAGGCTGTCTACACTCCACATGAGCATTAGACATTAATATCGCATCATTGTGTTCTGCAGGTGCTTTAAGATTTTAATGGCATCTGCGTTTATTCATTTGGCCCATTCCTGGAGTGAGCAACATGCATTAGTTACCACTATTCATCTGACCAGAATTCCTGGAATGAGCTATAACATGCCTTAGTTACCAGCAGCCTGCAGAAAAATGGAGCGCAACTGGAAGAAAACAAAACTAGAGTTTTTTTTGCATTTCATGGAAAGAGAGCAAGATTACGTACAGAGAGGCCTTAAAAGCTGCTAGATCTGCTTATTTTTCAACCCTATTAGAAGAAAATAAACAAAACCCTAGGTATTTATTTGAAACAGTGGCTAAATTAATGAAAAATATATCTTCAACCCCAGACGTTTCCAAGCAGCACAGCAGTGATGACTTTATGAACTTCTTTACTAACAAGACTGATAATATCAGGGACAAAATTATAACTATGCAACCGTCTACTACAGTATCGCATCAGGCTGTGCATTGCAGTCTCCTTGAGGGAAAATGTATTCATTCATTGCTATTGGAGAGGAAGAATTTTCTAAACTCGTTAAATCATCTAAATCAACAACATGTATGTTAGACCCTATACCGACTAAGCTATTGAAAAAGATGCTTCCAGAGGTCATAGATCCTCTTATCATTAATTCATTTTTGTCATTAGGGTACGTACCAAAAACTTTTAAGCTGGCTATGATTAAACCGCTTGTTAAAAAAACGCAACTTGATCCTACAGAATTCGTCAATTACAGGCCGATCTCGAATCTACCTTTTCTGTCAAAGATACTAGAAAAGGCGGTATCCTCACAACTATGTTCCTTTTTAGAAAGAAATGAAATCTGCGAGGATTTTCAGTCATTTTCAACCATAGTACTGAGACAGCTCTCATTAGAGTCACAAATGATTTGCTCTTATCATCTGATCGTGGTTGTATCTCGATATTAGTGTTACTTGATCTTAGTGCTGCATTTGATACTATTGACCACAAAATTCTTGTAAATAGACTTGAAAATGATGTTGGCATTAGTGGAAATGCATTAGCATGGTATAAATCATACTTATCTGACTGTTATCAGTTTGTAGCAGTAAATGAAGAAATGTCATATCGATCAAAAGTCCTAGTTCTATAGTTCTAGGACCGTTGCTGTTCACTCTGTACATGCTACCCCTTAGGAGATATCATTAGGAAGCATGGCATTAGTTTTCACTGTTATGCTGATGATACTCAGCTCTATATTTCTTCACACCCTGACAAAACTTACCAATTCACAAAATTAACGGCCTAAATTAAATGAATGTATACCTAGAATATCAAAATCGACTGCTGGTGGTAGAGCCTTTTCCTATTTAGCACCAAAACTTTGGAACAGTCTTCCTAACATTGTCCGGGAAGCAGACACACTCTGTCAGTTTAAATCTAGACTAAAAACACATCTCTTTGACCTTGCATACACATTATAGACTTCTATAATTCAATGTTAGGCTGCATAAATTAGGTCAGCCGGAACCGGGAACACTTCCCATAAATCCTGACGTACTTGTTACATCATAAGAAGAATGGCGTCTATGCTAATATTAGTCTCTCTGTTAATCACGAGGTTTACCGCAGTCCATCGGATCCAGGCCGTATCCAAATCTGATGAAGGACCTGTGCCTGGACACGACGACAACGCAGGCCTGAAGTGTCAACTTGTCTCTCCCCTGTGAAGGCCTCCCTCCCCTCCCTTTACCGCTGTACAGATAAAACGTTGTCGGGATAATTCCGGTTCACGTAGCTACACGGAAGCGATACAAATTCTGTATTATAAATTTTAAGGCCAGACAAGTAGTTTGTTGAGGGTTGGTTTGTAGGGAAGGACTACACGCCTGCGCACTACACGTCTGCGCACACATATTCAAACGCGCATACCTATAGACTGAACTCATAATACGCATGTGCACACCATCAGCGTTCTCACAGGTTCACGTTTTTAAAGTTTGCACAGAGAGAACTTAAGGGTTTTCTGTTAGAACGGTGTCATGTTAGCAGCCCCTAAGTTAATATCTAATGATCGTTGCGACGGAAGTGAATCAATCAAAACTAACTTTAGCTGGACAATAACTTTATTCCAGAGCTGCTGTAAAGCCAAAACAATCTCTGTTACTTTAATTTCCTATTATCACTGTAAAGCTGCTAAACAATCTATGTTGTTAAAAGCGCTAGATAAATGAAGGTGACTTGACTTTCCTCACCCAACGAATGAGCATGTGCTTGGCAGCTTGCCTTGGAGTCCAAATTGAGTCCTATTTCCATTCTATTAGACACATCTGAAGATTGTGCACAATGTATGACAAGTCTTTAAAAATACATACAGGACAATATACAGTGTTAATAGGTTAATATGAATTTTCTGTATTGTTTTTTCACAGATGTTTCACCCATTTTTGAATTACGCATTGCACTGTGTTGTGTTTTAGGAAATAAACTGTAAAATGTAAAAGGTACTGATAATACAACACAATGCAACACACACAGGACTACAGTTTGTGGAGTAATTTGGCGGGAGAGTTTGTGGCTGGTATTGCAAACTCAGAACTTTTTTTTAACATTTCACAACTACTTTAACACACACAGTTTTGTCTCTTAACCTCCAGATATTTCCTGCTCTAAACCCTTCGTGTTATCTTCCCCCTTTTACTTCCTCCTCATGCTGGTGGCTTATTAGTGATCACACACATGCTGTCCGCTTCACACAAACACTCATCGGCGCATGACACATGTGTGCCACGGAGAGAGCACACGTCCCCGTGGAAGCAGCACCGGGTCAACGCGAGGAGCCATGCAGATCCAACCACTCCAGAAGCGAGAAAGGTTTGAACATCTTCTCATCCAGGCTAGAAAGATAAAACAAGAAAGTAGAATTAAAAATGGAAGAGAAGTAGAGAGAAACAGAGAGATGCATGGTGGGGGAAGAAACATCTCTATTAAATAATCCAAAATTGTAACTTTGCTTAAGGTCTTTCATAGGATTTGGTTCTTTTTTCTATCCTTTTGTAATCATTTCACTGATAATTATACCTGATATTTTGAGCCGGATGCTGTTCTCCACTCAAGGACTCTCTTTTGTGTTGATTCTGAAAAAGCTTTCTAAGAAATCAAGAATCATTGATTATTTCGTTTGTTTGAGTACATCTGACGAACGGGTGGAGGAAAAGAGGGAGGAGTGAGCGGCACAAAGGACAGATCTTCCTGTTTTAAACATGCTTTAAAATAGTTTTTTCTCATCTCTCCAGGTCTATCCACTCATCTACCGGTCTCTCTCTGATCTAGACTCTTCTCTTAGAGTATTTGACAGACTGTGGTTGACACTCGATTTAAGGGGGTGTCAGTTTGTCAAATACCCCAAGAGAGGAGGCACGAGTCTCCAGAGCTCTGCGACACCACGTTTGACCTAAGCGATCCTGTTACACTCTCATGTTCAACCGTGTTTGCAGTACATGTGTAAGTTTAGCTACTTATGGTCATGCAAAATGTCTAAGGAAAAGAACAAAAATCAAATAAGCAGGACCACAGGAAGTGTTTTCCACATAACAATTTATTCATTTATAATGTGCATTTTTGTTCATTAGCTCTGTATCGCTGCAATCTTTCTGGGTGGGTGAGCGGGTAGATTAGACGCATAGATTGAAAAACAAAGACGAGAAAAGTTCCATTAATGTAGTGCTGTCTGCATCAGGGATCATTATGTAATAAGTCGTACACTCTCAACATAATTCAGATACCCAGCGTTCAGTGTTCTGAGGACACTGACAGCTGCTGATGACAGTTGGAGTGCACAATTCCTTCGCTGAAAAAAAAAGTGTGTCATTGTTAGTATGTGGTGTAATGCATTTGGGAGTGTGCTATCTGTATTTCTGTTAATTAAATCTAATGTTTTTTTTACCTTTAGAATCTCAATTCTCTGTACAGTGGTTGTTTGGGAAGAACATGAAATAATAATTTCTCCTTTTAGACATGAAATTTGATCAGGTTCATAAGAAAAAAAACATTTGCTTTTCCTGAAAGGAATACTGGTGCTTGCGAGGATGCATATGGTTTGTTGAATTCTTGTGTTCTGTCAACTGTGCATTACGAATTGAACAGAGAATGCCAACTTTCAATTCAAATGCTGAATTTTAATTTACTTTGAATTAAGGAAGCAAATATTTTAGGATGTTGGATTATTTTTAAATTAATTTTAAGTATAATTTACTAAGTGTAAAGTAAAGTTTGTATGTAATAAAAACATATATATTTCCCATGGTGAATTAACTGTAGTACTGTGTTGAATTTCTTTAAATAGCAATTCAGTAAATTCCACTTCCTGTCATTCCAATTCAGCTTCCTGTTGGGTGTGGCTAATTCAATTCAAATTCTAAGTCATGAATTGAAAGGGAGCCAATTCTTCTGTTCTGAACTTTGAACTCAGACAATGACACTCAGGCCATACATTTAAAAAAAAGGTATAAAGTTATACAAAACCAAAATATATAGTACACCTAAGATGGAAATTATTAACAAAACGCAAGTACGTATGCCAAACAGTTTGAGCTAAATTAACTGTAGAAGTTTGTAGTGGTGGGGGAAAAGTATGTAAGGAGAAATATTTCAATACACTGATGCCCCTCGCATCCACTGCATTAAAAAGCATTGTTTTCTTACAATCCGAGGCATGTAGTGCCCCTAGAGCAGTCAATGGTTAAGCATGCCCATACACAAAAGAAATATATTTTCTGGATATGTTTTGGAATATATGCACATATTTGAAATTGGCCCAATAAATATATTTCATACTTATATTTCATATATTTTTGTTATATTTCAGAATATATTTCAATGTATTTTTTTCTGTACGGGTCCCCAAAAGTGTCAAAAATATATGTGGCATATATTCCAAATACATTGAAATATATTCTGAAATATAACAAAAATATATGAAATATAAGTATGAAATATATTTATTGGGCCAATTTCAAATATTTGCATATATTCCAAAACATATCCAGAAAATATATTTCAAATACAATTCTTTTGTGTATGGGGGGTCTTAAGGTCACCACCTGGATGTAGAATCTTTGGCTTACTAGCCCGAAGCTTTAAGCAGAATTTATCTAATGTTTTATGCAGTAAAGAGAAATGAGGAAACAGTATTGACTTCCATGTGTAGTTTTAAACTACTTCCATACATGCAGGTGAGATCAAGCCATTGAATGTCTGCTCTGCTCGACATGCATGTGTGTGCCTGTGTCATAGGCTTTGCCCTTCTTCAAAACCCCTTAAAAAAAACCACAACATTGGCTGCAGTAAGATATCTGAAATAATTTCACTCTGAATCTTCACCATACTAGCCATTAAAAGGCAGCAATGTTCGGGCACAGGGCTCTGTCTCTGACACAGCTCATATGCATGACAAACACTCTTTGTTCAGTGAGAAAGTTCTCTGTTACACATATACAGTACATCTAATGATGAACATATGCAAATATTGTAATACATTTTAAAAGGTTATTTCCAGTAAGCTTCAAAATCACAACATCACTCAAGGCTAGAAATATTCATCCTATTCGTTCTTGTGTTAAGATTAATTTGGGTGATTTCCAGGGGCATACTGGTTGGTCACACTCATTTTATTATTTTGTGGAAGTGTAAAGTACAATGTTTGCATGCCATTAAAACAGAACAAGACGAAATCAGTTTTAGACAGATCTGACTGTATATTAAGTGTTACGTTAACATGGTAATTTACGTGTGAGTGCTTGTGTATCATTTGCTGCTCACTGCCTCTTGTTTTCCTCGTTGATCTTTGATCTCATGCGGAACGTGAACAGTCATTCCATCCATCCAGCGCTCCACAGTCACCTGACACCCCAAACGAGATCTGAGCCAATGACAGAACAGCGACACAAAATTATTAGCATAGTGAACGGACAAAGAACGGTTTTTTTACAGTATAGTTTTTGTTTAAGTAAAAGTTTACCTTATCACTCTGATTAATGAATAAATTATGAATAATTTTAGTTGATAAAAGTAACATTTTAGATATTGATAATACATTTTAGATAATGATAATATGCAAAATGGTACCCAAATTGTCTAAAAAAAATATGATTTATTATATTATTATTATTATTATACACATACACACTTTCATTTTAAATAAAGACTCATCAACATTAAAAAAGCAACATGTGAAAACTGTCCTTGTGAAACCTGAGACCCCTGTAAATAATAATATAATTTAGACAGTTACTGTTTAGAAGTATGTTATTCATTTGTATTTGAGAGAACATTTAGGATATTGCATAACATTGTTACATCAAAAGTGCATGCATTCAGAATAGCACATCGCTTTGTTCAAGCATTTTCTTCACTGTCTGTGCAAAAAGTTGTCATTTTATGTTTATGTTGTGAATATTGTTGATTAAACTATAGGATGGGTTTGAATTAGACAACCAGCTAGCAACACGTTTCAGTGTTCTTGAGCAGGTCAATACCCAGCATAATATAATTGGATTATTTGAATCAGCCATATTCTTTCTACATTTTCGAAAACATTGTAGTGCATTGTTAATATCTTGCAGTGCTCTTTTTCTCATCTTAAAATAGACAAATCCTCTTCCATCATTCTAACTCACTTATAGGGTTACAGACTCAATCAGACACTCTGACTCTTTAGATCGAAGTGTCTTACGTCTTGGTGAGTCCGTATGCCAAATCCAGCATGTCAGTCTCTTCATCTACTATTGGCTCCAGTTTGTCATACACGCTCTCCTCAAATATCAGGTGACAGGTGGAACAGGCCAGAGTGCCCTCGCACGCTCCTAACACACACACACAGTTTTATCATTTTATTTATTAGCTAAGAATGCTAAGAACTGTCAAAGTATAAATAAATAGGGCCTTAATTTGTAGTTCTGTAAACATAATTTATAAACAGTGCTTTTTACATATTTTCACATTTGCATCAGGTACATTTTTATTGTTTATGTAAAACTGCAGTATTTATTATAAATTACTTATCCATGTAGGCCTACATCATCATTTTTTTATTCATGTGCCCTGGTAATCAAAAACATTGACATATCACATATCCTACACCCCGCGCAACAAAATTGTGTAACATAAATGAATGATTTACAGGAGCAGGGTTTGATATTCTCCATGTTATTCGGTTGTATGCATCAGCGGAAAGCACCTTGCTCTTGCCTGCTGTGACAAATGCAACAAGGTGAGGTCTGAAGCATTGTGTGTGAAAAATTTAAAAAAATTAAAAAAGAATTGACTATGACACTAGAGCGGGAGAGAATCTCACTGAAATGGGACTGAGAAATCCACAGATTTCTAGCTGCAGGATTTTGCAGCCGGGAATTGGATAAAACAGCTGTGGGCAAGAACATCTAGAAATATAACTTCTATGTAGCAGGAGTGAGACATAATCTTCCTGGAGGGGGACTAAAAAAAATATGCAAACCTCTAGATCCAATCAATTGTTAATGGAACTTTATGGAAATCAAGTCCCTCCCTACATTTTTTCTCGTTTGAGAAGCTGTTTCACTTGATTATATGTTACAATAGAGAAGAAAAGACTTTATGAAAGATGATCCTAACTTTATGCTGACTTTAAGTAAAAATTATTTGATCATAAATAAGCCATACTGTATAGCAAAATGGGTTAGAACAGATAAAAATTACAGGGATAGTTCACCCAAAAATTTAAATTAGCCCATGATTTACTCACCCTCAAGTCATCCTAGGTGTATATGACATTCTTCTCTCAGACGAATACAATCGGAGTTATATAAAAAAAATGTCCTGGCTCTTCCAAGCTTTATAATGGCAGTGAGTTGCTGTTTCTCCATAAAAGTGCATCAATCCATCATAAAAGTGCTCCACATGGCTCGGGGGGTTAATAAAGGCCTTCTGAAGCAAAGTGATGTGTTTGTGTAAGAAAAATATCCATATTTCAAACTTTATAAAGTAAAATATCTAGCTTCTGGCCAAACGAACATACGGATTCCACTGCAGATAATTACACTACGTCATGACGCACTACGCTACTTCTGACGTCATGAGTTGTGTAAGTTGCGCATTAGGCGCAAGTAGACTGTGTATGGCCGTTTGGCCGGAAGCTAGAATTTTACATTGTAACTTGTTAAATATGAATATTTTTCTTACACGAACGCATCGCTTCGCTTCAGAAGGCCTTTATTGACCCCCTCGGAGCCATGTGGAGCACTTTTATGATGGATTGATGCACTTTTATGGACTTCAAAACAGAAACAGCAATTCACTGCCATTATAAAGCTTGGAAGAGCCAAGACATTTTTTAATATAACTCCGATAGTATTCGTCTTAAAGAAGAATGAATGTCATATACACCTAGGATGACTTGAGGGTGAGTAAATCATGAGCTAATTTTCATTTTTAGGTGAACTATCCCTTTAAAACAAGTAGCGTGGATCAAAAGTTCCATAACACACACACACCACTTAAAACAGATGGGACTTAGAACGATCACAAGGAGCCAAAATAACACTCAAAAATGTCATTACCAAAGCCGCTGATGTCAAGATTCTTCTTGATGACAACATCTAGAAGACTCTCTCCCTCTGTGACAAAAACGCTGCTCTTCACCCCCGACTGATTTACAAAGTGCACCAGCACTTTAGAGTCAGAGGAACTGAGAACAAGCACACAGATACACACAAACTCATTTCATTGAACTGATCCTCTTAGTAGAGCCTTCTTAGTAAGAAGTAAAAATAAAATTGCAAGCAATGGGTTGAGTTGATAAGTCAGATAGTGTAGTAGGGATATTTTTTTTAGTGTGAATTTTAAATAGGGTGAATCTGCAGTGATCTGCACTAATTCAACTCTTGATTACACAAGGATGTGTTCGCAATCTCTTTGTCATTCATGTGCAAGGGAGAGACCTTATAATGGCTCAGACATTAATGAAATGGCTGTAAATCACAGACAATTATATATTTAAAGAAACACAGAACAGACAGACACCTTTAAAATTTTGAGATTACAGATGAAAAACAAAAACCCTACTTAATTTTTTTTACTTAGAGTTGTATGGCTTTATTGGATAGGACAGTGTAGAGATCATACAGGACAGCACAGGGTGGAGAGAGGGGAATGGGATCTGCAAAGAACCTTGAGCCGGGAATCTAACTCGGGTCGCTGTATGCGCAGTTGTGCTATCGAAGAGGCTATCGGCACTGGCACACACAAAAAAACAACTTTAAAGAGATGTTTGTCAGAAAACAAAGTAAACATGACTTTCTGGTCTTTTACAGTCTTTAAACAGTCCATTTGGATAGCAATGGCCTGGAAAAAGGCTACAGTGTAGCCTTTTTTGTGTGTTTTTGGCTTATTACAAGTAGAAAACTGAGTTGAAAATGAAATGATGCTGACTAGAGCATTTTTCCTTGTCATTGTGTTTAAATGAGCAGTCATAATTGAGCTACAATGGGTTTTTACGTAATCGAGCCACATTCTTCATTTGTCTGTACGACACTGTGTGTAACTGAATGTTTAAATCATCAAGTACACGTCACCTCAGGCGCACAACGCCGAGGCCAATTTATGTGTATACATGCTGGACCATGCAGAGCTACAAATCACATTATCCATGTTAGTCCAACTCTGCAAAAATCTGACTGGCAAAATTTCAGTCTCTGTAGAGTTTATTTTAAAAAGACAAACTAATCTTTCAGTAATTTACAAAACACAATTCTTATTTAACTTGCTTTGGGACTATGTTTTTTGAAAAGCACTCAATTTAATTTCCATTATGTGGTTCTATGAAGCTGTTACGAACTGCTCCGAGACACGAAGGTTGAGATCCAAATGCAGCTTTAATTAAGGGGCAATCCAGACACGTAATCCAATATGCAGGCAATAGGTCAAAACACAGGCAGGCCGTCCAAACAAACAAACAAACAAAACAGGCAGGGGTCAGAGGCAAAAGAGTAATCCACGAAACAGGCAAAAAATCCACACAACAAAACAAGAGACATGAAACCAGGGAAAACGCTCAGAAATGCAGTGCAACAACATACAAAACATCACAGTGAGTGAATGAGTGAACATGGTATAAATAGGCTGAGACAGGTGAATGCAATCAGTGATGATGAGTCCGGGCAGTGAGTTATGGGAAATGTAGTTTGTGAGGGAGTGATAATAGTCTGGTTTGAAGTGCCCTCTGGTGGCTCTCAAGGGCACTCCAGCTGGTGACCATTACAGAAGCATATGACACATGCCATGTCAAATTTGAATGTGACTATTCCTGTTCCAGACTTTTCATCGATGACTCATGCACTATACACAGGAGACTCTGAACACATTTCGTTACCATCCATTCGTGAATGGCACATTGTTACATCCCTGCAAAGTTTGACAGCTTTGTACTTTTGCTTTGGTTCATACTTTCCTGATCACACTTGGCTGGACTAATTAGTTGAGGTTTTTGCAAGTTACCGGGGCCATGTATGAGGAAAAAGGGTATAACATGTGGAAGTAGTGGTGTGAGTATTGTCGGGTTCAAAATTTCCAAAGTTGGCGGATCGCTGTTCTTCCCACACAACATGACTGTCTGGGGTCCCATTTAGTTGCTGTTGTGCGCACATTGCACAACGGATCGGCGACAGGGGTCACATTTTACACAACATTTCAATTGGAAGAATCACAGACAACTCAGTCTGGTCTACAAACTCCCTTTCACAACCAAACACACGTAAGAATTGATACAGGAAATAACATTCTCGTGTGAGACCTGGATTTCTTGTTAAAATGATGCACGCAACATGCTCGTGATCCAAGTTGTTGGTGCGTTGATTGCAACAAAAAAAAAAAATGGAAAAAAGAGGAATATGATGGAGAGAATGGTTGCTTACAGAAACCATGCTTGCCGATTTTTTTGTTCCAGGTCAATGACTTCTGCCCCCAACTTTCCCTTACCCTGTATATCTTATGCTCTGACTGTAAGTCGTCGCCAGTGTAATTTCCAGTTGTAACACATTTCATCCGGGCTAAAATCGTGTAGTGTGTACTCGGCATAATAGGTATGCATGTCTTGAAAGAAATGTTTTTATTTCAGGATGCTTCTTAAATTGAAAACCCGATTTAGACCCTGACAAGGTCTTGCACGGACTTTGGATTTCACAGGACGTTTCAGAGTGGTATGTTTGTTGCAATTTTCTTATACATTATAGATACGATGTTATCCACCATTTAATCGTGATATTTGTCGGGAAACTAAGGTAATACAAAAAGTAATCGGTAATAAAACCATGGTTAATTTTCCTAAAGAGCGGTGAACTCTCTTACAAAGAGCTAACAAAAGCCACAGAAAACAAGCTGTTCTCCATAAAATGTGCAGCACACAGATAAATGTTGGGGTTACAATGTTTAGGAAATACATTTTAACCACTAAGTTTATCCTCCTTAAGAAGGCCAAACAAAGGGGTTTTGAAAACGGGGTGGGGAAAAAGCATCTCTTCAACATAGCAGTCTTCCTCTTCTCATATAGCGCAGCTCAACCCAACCACGCCTCTGACCCCTTAATTTAGCTTATTCCGTGGGTGCGGATTATTTAAATGAGTAACATTGTGACTTCATAAGATCCGGAAAAATCGTGTTGAGGTCAAAACGTTGTAGTTCTCGAAAAGTGGATTCTGATAAATAAAATATCTCCCTTTGGAGTGGACTTTGAGCTTTGCAACCTTGAAGATCTTTTTTATGCTCTAACAGCAACATTACACAATAGCTAAAGTTAAAAAAGTTAAAAAGCATAATAGGACCAGTAATAGTTATTAGGAATAGTTATTTAATAGTTAACAGGACCAATAATAGGAACAGGTTTAGTACATTAAGGCACTTTAAGTGTTTTTCACATTAGGCATTTTAGAATGTCCCGCTGTTTTAGTGATTGAAATATTGCAGAAGCTGCTGTATATGAATCAAAAGTGCCCAAAAGTTCACATTTTATGGTTTTCTTGTTTTGAGTTGGAAAACTGACAGCCCTGTAATGCAGTCCTATGGATATTTTGCCCACCAGGTCTCCGTGCCAGTCACGTGACTGCAAACTATGAATACGATGAATACAGCCTATTGAACGGAGAGTACTTCTGCCCCTCATATCTCATTTTTATACACAAATTAATATGGTATGTACCCCGACAAAAGCCCAAGGGGATCAGAGCGTTTAGATCACATGATCATCCGAATACTAATTACTTTGTTGGTGGACGGGTTCATGGAATAATTGTGGTACTTGTATTTTTGTGTGATGCTGCATGCACACAACTAGGTGACAGAGTGACTGCTATAGTCCAATATGGCCAAGATGATATCAGCACAATGTTACTGAGTGTCACTTTAAAAATTATTTTAGAACGATTTAGAACTTTAGAAAAAAGGTTTTTCTAAAAAGTCTTACTGAACTTGAGCTGAAAGCGATTAGTAGTCATCCAGTCTGATATGTCAAGGCATGCAGAGATCTTTCCTTGGATTACAGATGTAGAGGCAGATTGGGGAATGAGTTTGTGTCATGAGCACTAACGTGATAAGAAACTCCATTTGAATGGAGGCCATTCCAAGCAATCTGGTGTAGGTGGAGAAGAAAAGCACTTCTGATCCATGTGGTACTCTGGTGGGTTGATAAGAGTGGGCCTTCATCTTATTTAGGATCTTAATGAAAACAAAATACTAAAGTGTTTATGACATTCACTATACAATGCCGAAGAAAGCGAGCAAAAAACACTTCTAATGTTTGAGTGCATAAAAGCTCAGAATTCAACGATCGAAGGATCCTTTATGTATAGAAGCCAAACATATAATGAGTGCGATGAATGATCCTTCAAAGAAATGCTATGGGCAAAATGTTCCCAAAGCCAATAATATAATCAGCTGATTTAAAATTCCTTTTAAATTCATTACACTATTGTTCTTTTCAGGTTTAGTTCATAGTTCACGACATAGTTCATGACATAGTTCACCCAATAATAATAATAATAATAATAATAATAATAATAATTGCATTCTTCTTGGGAGCACAAAATATGTTTCCATTTTTTCCTTTTTTATTTTGTCTATACAATGTTGTTTTGGACCCCACAAACTTTCAATGTATATGGACGAAAACTGTTCTTTAACATATGTTTTTCCACATTAGAAAGAAATGCCTTTATCTCACATCAAGTTCACTTGAACACACACACACACACACACACACACACACACACAAACCAACAAGATACTAAGAGTTATTAGAGATAGTCTTTTTATCATTCAGCAGAGAATGACTGAATCAAAAAAGTAGAGTATCATCAGAGTGTGATAATATGAAGTATAATGTGTTAGAAAGGACAAAGAACAAGAGCAGTGATGACCATGAACATATAAGAGAGTGGCTGAAGATTACAAAGGGGCGAAAGAAGATTCTATCAGAAATCCAAAGTGTTTCATTTTTATTTGGATCTAGGCCCACTAGATTTGCCTAGATCATTCCATGTTAAAACATACTCTTATAAAACCATTCTTCAGTGACCTATCATTTTATGCTAATAATCCTGCGGATGTGTGCAATTAGGCTAGTGACGTGCACATTTTATGTTATTCCAATCTCTCTTTAAAAAAAATGTGACATCCCCAGCTGGACATTTTAATATGAATAGGAAATGAGGCATCAGAGCACAGATAGAATTAAACTCTTGGATAAAGCACATGTTTGTGAGCACTTAATTATGTGGTCTAATATAATTAGAATGCATTCCCTGTACAGAACACAAAGCATTATGTGAAACAACAAACAAAGTACATTTAATCCTTACCCGTTTTGTTGGGATTCACTGCACAGTTTGGGAGCTGTGTGAAGAAATCTCAGATGGGATCTTGTGGATCCTGGATGGCACACTAGAGCCAAGCTGGAACGGGCCAAGACCTGCACACACATACGAGAGGCCATGCTGTTCTGCTGTGCTAGCGTGTGTGCAAGTGGGTCTATGAATGAGGAGGCTCTGCATCTAGTTTTGGGATGTTCTTTGTTTCAAGGACAAAGCTGCAAGCTCCATGGAGAAGGCCAACCCTGAGGTGGGCAAGGTTAAACACACAGAGAAAAGGAGAGAGAGAAGCCTTGGCATTAAAGGTCATGAAAAATAAACCCGCTTGGCAGGCACAATACAAACACATATTTTCTTGATTTACTTTAAAATGTAGTTTTTGACCTGCCATTGAATGTGTTTCAATGGAGAAACAAGACTGTCTCTTGCAATGCTGGGTCAGGGTGCAGACTCAGATGTTAATCTAGAGATCAGATGAGGTTAGATCATGATCAGAGCTCAGACTAAAGGCCCTCATATACCCTCCGCATTTTTTTCTTGAGCTTTTTGTTTACTGTTTGTATACCAAATATTTCAATGCAACCCACGCTGGGTTCTCATATCTGACCTTGATAGACTAAGTGAATAGAAGAATCAGAAAAGATATCCAGGTCAAAGAAAATACATCATCGTCATGCATCAATGGCCGTTTGAATGTGTTTTAAGTTGTGTTCCAGATTTTGTTTGAAAATGATATCATATCACACTCATTTGTTCTTCAATTTTACCCTAAATATATTTGGGGCCTTAAGAATAGAGATTAGGGATTTGGATCGAAATGTGGCCTTAAGTTTCTGATATACATACATATTACATCAGCCACCTATCACACACTCTCTATCAGCACTGGCCATTTAAAAACCGTCCGGGTTTCGATCACTACAAATTTCAAATTCAAACCAAAAGGCAAACCTGGGCTTAACCCAACTTTATCTATCTAGATAGATGTCATTATGTGTAGTGAGTCGCCTCATGGAATTTATGTTTCATGTTTCAGAAATGAAGCCTAGCGCAAGTTCTGCCAGGAAGACTCAATCGTTTATGTCACTTATTACCTTCTCATCTATCCAATCATATCCTAATAGCCAGTATAAAAGGGTGGTACTTACACATGTCTGAGTTCGCAGATGCTGTCGTTTCAACCACCTCCATCCTCCCCAACCACCACCAAGACGGGACCTTTCCTCCACCCCCCCCCCCCCCAACACCACTATGTTGGGTCCTCCCCTCCATCCTCCCCAACACCTCCAGACGGGCTCTCCCCTCCATCCTGAAGACGCCAGGATGTCCCCTTCCTTCTTCCACCCCACCACCACCAGATGGCCCCCTTCCTTACTTCGCAGGGGGTGGGCTGCGCCCCTGCCTTCGTCTTCAGGCAGGATATGCAGATTCCGTACTCGGAATGCGAGTTACGGACAGGGCCTACGCCAAAGAACTTGATTGTTTGCTGAGCTCTTAAAGAAATTTTCATCGTCACAGTATTAATTCTCCCAAGTCTTTCTGGTAGAACTTCTGTTATGGGAACATAGTGGGTGCTTTTCATTTCTAATTTGTGCATCCTTGTTTCCTTTCCTCGCATCTCAGCTCCACCCCACCTAGGATGCGAGGAAAGCCTGCAAGAAAATTGAAGGAAAGCTTATTTGTATATTGGGAATATTCTTGATCACTCAAGCATCACCTCAAAGCATCATCAGCTGCAATCAACAGATCTGCCTTTATTTTGTTGAAGTTTGGTTATTTAAGAAATTCTTAATAACGCAAGATGCCCTTTTGAAATATGTGAGATGTATGGTTTATTTAAAATGCAAAGGAAAAGCATAAATTAAATGTATTAATGTGACAGATGTGAAGGAGGACTTGCATGAGGTTTCTAAGACTTCCGCATAGGTGGCTTCTGGAGCTATGAGCAAGGATGCACGATACACCTGTGTGCATCCTCGCTCACAGCTCCTCTTGAAGCCTCCTCACTCCATTGGCTTCAAAGTTGAAAGCGGCTCAACCAATCATAATCAAGGACTGTCCATTTTCTAAAAAATAATTTAGTATAATAATAGTTTAGTTTAATAGATTAGTAAATTCACTTTATTGTCCAACCCAGCACAGACAAAAAAAGCACAAACATTTTTCTGACTGAAAACTTTTTTCAGGCTAAGTTACATTTGAACAAACACTTTATTTTAATACTAAAGATCAATAGCGTTTTAAGGGAAGATTTAAACAGCTTTTCCATGGCCAGGTTGTGTAATTTTAAAGCTGAAAAAACTGCAATACTTGGCACTTTTTAGTCATACAAATTGAACTCTCTGCAATCCAAACGACAGAAATCCATCATAGCAACAGATAACTCTCAGTTCTACCAGAAGGACTCAGAGGGCAGGTAAACATTTGCATGGTAATTATTCCATAAAGTATTAACAGATGGTAGTGAGCTACAATGATTCGTGTTTAGTTGTATAGAAAAGTTAATTGGCGTATTAGCCTCCATCTCACCCTCAAGATGTGAGATCCTGAAATTATTCTTTGTCATATCTGCACATTTACAATACTGATTTTATTTCTTTTTGGTATTCCTTTCATTTTAATTAGTTAATTAATTTAATATACATTTTCTGGGAAATTTTCCCCAGTCACTCAGCTCTGTCTGGAATTTGATGTGAATGTGAAACAGAATTTTTTATTTATTAAATATTATAAATATATAATGCTTTTTTATTCTTTTTTATTAAATTAAATTTAATGCTTTTCAAAGCAAAAACCTTGACACTGAGAGAAAGAGAGATAAGTGTACTAGAAACTATACCACAGGATTTCCAAGAAAAACCTTCTCTTTGATTGTATTGCACAGGCAGCTAAAACCTTTTAATGAGAATATGGAAGGTAAAAGTGGTTTATAATCAGACTTTTTGGGAGACATACTAACAAAAACATGTCAAGTTTTCAGCTCCAGAGGCTTTCTGAAGGCCAACAGGAAAGATTTTAACCTTCAGCTGACAACAGTGTCCACTACCGTGTCCTTGATGGGCTTGAGAACCCTGAGAGCTGCAGCTGTTTACCCAAACATCTGAAACTCCCTGGACGCAAATAACCATCCAAACCCAAAAGCCTTTTAAGTATAAACACATGCCTCGTCATCCACACTTGTGAGAAGTGAAATATTGAAAAGGTTTTGTTCGATCGGACAACAAAAATGTACAGTACAAACAAAGAAAAAAGGTTGTGTAAACATATTTACACAACAATCATATTATCATTCACAGTCAATGGAAAACAAGTCACGAGCTGATTGTCATGAAAACGGCAAATTTTATGATGGCTCTGATGCCATTTGCTTTTAGTCTTTGGTCCGATTTGGTTCCCTTGTAACATACACTGAGCTTGAGGTTCACTTTATTTACAAAATACTGTGTATGTGTGTGTGTATATATATATATATATACAGTTGTGCTCAAAATTATTCATACCCCTTGGAAAAATCAATACTTTATTATTATTATTATTTTTTTTTTTCATAAAAAAAACCCCTACTTTGGTGGAACTTTCATTGAATCCAATATCTATTAGTTGCTTGCTATCCACAACCCACATATGTGTTGTGTAAACCTTATTTGCATATCAATAGATATGGCCAAAGATTCTCTTTTGAGCCTGTTCAAAATTAATCCTATTCCTAATCTCAGAAAAAGAAAAACTTCTTTTGTGAAAGTGCACATGGTTTTCATAATCCAGTGACCATAATCATTGACAATCAATTTAACATTCTCATGCCTAATTAATTTAGGCCTAAGAATGTTAAATAGTCACACATGCTCTGTAAAGTATTAATTAAGGGATCAAAGCTTTAAAGGGATAGTTCACTTTAAAATGAAAATTCTGTAATCATATACTCACCCTCAAGTTGTTTCAAACCTGTATGAATTTCTTTCTTCTGCTGAACACAAAGGAAGATATTTCGAAGAATGTCAGTAACCAAACAGTTAACTGGTCCCACTGACTTCCATAGTAGGGAAAAAAAATACTATGGAAGTCAATGGGACCAGTTAACTGTTTGGTTACTTACATTCAACAAGTTTGTAAACAATCGGAAAACACGTGATTTTATAAATAAAAAGGCAGATCGATGCATTGTTTATGGAAAGAAAATTTTGGGAAAACAGGATGATATGATGTACAGGCTAAAACTCAAATATCAAGGATAATGCTAAATGCTATTGTCAATGCTAAAGCCATGCTGCGCTCAAGGCTAATGCTAAATGCTATTGTCCATGTTGCTTTCGAAACGCTCAAGGCTACGCTAAATGCTAAAGCCATTCTGCACTCAAGGCTAATGCTAAATGCTATTGTCCATGTTGCTTTCAAAACGCTCAAGGCTACGCTAAATGCTAAAGCCATGCTGCACTCAAGGCTAATGCTAAATGCTAAAACTTTAACACGATGGGATTAAAAAGTATGCATTAATTCTGTGAATTTTCTAATTTGAAATTGTGCTTAACACATTGTGCACATAGAACACAATTTGGTAGTTTGTGCTACAACATGCACATAGGCTAATTTAAAGTTTATTCTTTAAACACAGGATTACTTTACTGTAAGTGTAGTTGAAACACTTAGGCAAAGGTGATATAGATGTTGTATTCTATTGCTTGGCTGTGGGTGTATTTGGAACACTTAGGTAAAAGGTTGTAGATGTTGTATTCTAGGCCATGTGTCCTGTGTAAACTGAATTAAACACATGTGTCTATGCTAAATTTGGTGGCTATAATGTGATTCACAAAGAAATCTGAAAATCAGAAACGAATGCATCTCATTAATCCTGAAACAAAAACCTTTTTATATTTAAGGCTTCAGAGAACTAAATATTGTTATGCTTGAATGTATTCTGAATTACTCTGAGATTTGTTATTTTCCAAAATAGATTACCGGATTCGTATATTTCCACAAGCCTGCGCTAGACATTAGTGACGACTAATACTGATATCAGATTCAAGTGTACTTGAATGAGGGGGGCGAGTTATTTCCGTCCAGAATTAGCGAATGCTATTTGATCAACCTGGATTCGGGTGCGTTCCATAACCTCTGTTCTCATTTAAATGTTCCTTTAGATACGTGTACGTGGTTCTACCACGGCCTTGACTAAACCAAAGCCATTTTAAGAAAAGTAAGTTGATCGACTGACGTCTTTTATGGTGGTCATGACCTCTACTAAAGTGAAACAATTTGATTAAGTTCCTGAGGTGGCATTCAAGGGGGCTATGTAAGTGTCTGTTATTTTGTACGTGTGAATACGGCAAATATCAGATATTTAGCCAATTACCTCTGTTTTGAGAATCAGACTGGCGAGATTGTGTCGTGCATCCTTAGGAGAAGGACTGCAAAGCGATATAGTTTCCCTGATCTATAAACGGAAAATATAAAGTAAGAGTAAATAGAAGAATCAAACGTTATAATGGCCATTTAAAAAGACTAAATGAGAAGAAAAGGTATTTAAAACCTAGCAAAGGAAAAAAGAAAAACAGCGAATGTACATCTTATCAGCCCTGAGCCAAAAAGCCTTTTAATATTCAAATGTATTGACATGAGAACAAGCAGAGATTTGACCAGGCGTTAAGTTGTTCCAGAGACTCTTCAGAGACTGAAAACAATATAATTTGACTTGTATTGTTAAAGAATATAATTATATTATAACTTGAATTATAATAAACATTATATTACACTCGCCGAGCAGGACAATAATTGGAGAATTGTGACTTTCGTCATTAAAATTGAATTTCTGAAACAGAATTTCATTTGTGTGCTACCCAGTGCCAAAAAGGGGCGGGGTATGCCTTTATTTTTCACCGTTAGAAAACACGGCTAGAATTGTGTGGCACAGGTAATAGCAAACCAAATTGTGCAACAACTAAAATGTAATCTAATCAGAGAAGTAAATTTACGAGGAGGTTGAAATTAAGTAAATTTACGAGGAGGGTGTGAAATGCTAAACAGCAGACAGAAGTACCACAGTTTTTTAGCGGACTGAAGGCTGAACTGAGAAAGCAGCTTCAGGTGTCACAACACACTGAAACAACAGCAACAATTCAGACGTGGTCAATGAAACTCGGTTTCATGTGACATCTGGAATTAAAATTGCTACTGACATGATAATGGAACAAGTAAAAGAATTCTACACGTCTGAATTTAATGCTTTTGAAATATTGGAATTATCTGTGATTCGCTCTCCTCTGTTTTCTGTCTCAGGCTTAGGCTACTTCTGCAAAATGGTGGAGCCCACCTGGAGCAAATCCAGGACAGCGGAATTGTTAGAACATAACCTGAGACTCGGGAGATGGGTGAAAAGACATTATAAAAGGCCTTTTCACACGTCACACTATTACATTACTGCATAAATATGGCCTCCCAGTTTAAATTTGCAACACAATTGTTATAGATTAGATTCCACCCATCTCCTAGACATGAACACTGAACACACCCCTCCATCACTATACCCTCACAGCATCATCACCTGGGGTAGATGGTCTATCCAGGCTGAACACTGCACATCAGACGAAGATGTGTCATCTTCACACTAACAGATCCAGATAGCTTCACACACACAGGATGGAGCTGATCTCATGACCATGGTCTAACAGAGACACAGAGAATAGCATACGCTATTCACAACAAACTGCCAACTAATGTAACACACATGAACAACTGAATGGCTACAGTCACAAATCAAGACAAATTCTAAGGCAGACCTGCCATTAAATTTCAAACTCTATGACTGTTGGTGGGAGTTGGAAGATCAGAGGGCCCCTGATTTCTCAACATACCACTAATAACAGAAACATAATTAAAATGGATAAATCTGAAGTGAGACCAATTCAATCAAGTACAAAAATGTACAATTCAACTCTGTCATCGACTGTGACTTAGCCAGATCAATACACACACACACTCTCAAACACTCTCTCTCACAGACACACACACACAAAAACACACTGACATTCTAAAAAATACTCACACAAACACACAAAACCATTGATTGGTTTACACCGACCTCTTGCTGCATTTCTGAAACCTATTTTGATTTCTGCATATTTCTCCTTTGAGTAATTCAGAAAAACATTTCTGAAACTTATTTTGATTTTAATTTCTGAAACTTATTTTAATTTTAATTTCTGAAACTTATTTTGATTTCTGCTTATTTGTATATTGTCCATTTTACTCGCAACAATGTTTTTGGACATCAATTCAATTGAATCCCTATGTTTGGTTACACCAAAATTTAGCTGACACTCTTCATGAAATGTTGTTTTAACCTAGCACTGGTTGTTTTGTTAGAATGTCATTTATTTAAATGTTTCTAAGAACAGGGTAAGAGCTTGTAAGATCTTCCTTTGTCCTTCCTTGACCCTCTATAGGAGTATTATTGACATGGTAATTAAAAATCAGGTAATTAATGAGACCAAATGTACCACTCACATTTGCTGACATGAACATGGTATTTTACATTGAACATGACATGATTTTGCTTTATTGCATTATGCGTTCCTATGCATTTCCTTACGACTGTAAGTTCATATATGTGCTCGATCGTGAAGCGGACATTTAAGATGCTTTTCAGGTGTCAAAGGAGAACACCTTCATCCACTGAGGTCTGCCCAGACCACCGTACCGCTGGAGGTGACAGGGTGGGTCAAGGAGGGTCAGATCATCATCGTGGAGAAGGTGCCAGGGAAGCGGAAGTTTCTCCATGAAGGAATGACACGTCAACTGATCAAGTCACAAGAGGTCCAGATTGACTCTATGAACTTTGCTCACGTCACAGGAGTACGGGAAGAGAACCTGAACGCATCCATCCACCTGCTGGACTCAAGCTATACACCTGGTGAGAACAGGTGTTCTGCAGGTGAACACAGCCCATTGAGCTTCTACAGATGCCAACATTGCAAAGACAATTTTTGTGCTACATCTTCAAGGATTATAACAAACGTCTTACTGTGACCCCGTAAGTGTTCATCAGAATGTGACCCACGGGATCAAGGAGGGAATCTGTAAGACTGAAAATACTGGTTGAGGCCCTGGTCTGAGACAAAGGGCTAATTACCATTTGACCTCCCCCATACGACCTCACTTCCGCAAACTACTAAGAACTCACACAAGAATATGGTTTAATGTGAATGTTTATCATTGACGGTTATGTTTTTGGTGTCATTTGAAAGGTCTCAAAGTGAGTGGTACAGATATCTCATATCCAGATAGATAAAATAAAAGGTAATAAGGTTTTAAGAGTTTATGGATAACTGACTTACAAAGGAAGGTGGTCTCTCAAGCAAATGGTCACCCACCCCCATGAAGGTGCGACCACTGCATGCAAATTTCTTTTGTTAGTACATGTTTCCTTGTGAAAGGTTTGTGTATATAAGGAGATGCAGCAGAGAGTTCGGGGCCTTTTCTGTACTTCAGATCGGCCCGTGAGGCTGAGAGAAAGAAATCTCTCAGCCTCACGTATTTCTTAAAGTTGGGTTTACATCTTCTCTCTATTCCAGAGCATTTGATGTTTTGTATCGATTATCTTTGAATTGATTATGAAATTGGCATGATACATTTACCTGACATAATAAATTGTTACATGTGATTATTCTAACTGATTTTGACATTGTTCATTTAATGGTTAAAAGGAACAGTCAAACATTCGCTCACTTTTAGTGAGGCACAGATATTATTAAAACCTTTCATTTATGGAGTCAGATGAATTAACGAGTAAATACATATGATTAATGTATTACAAATTTAATCAACCAATACTTTGCATGAGTGAGGACAGAGCACGTGATTCCTTCCCCGTATATTGGCGAACCGGCAATTGGGCCAATTTAGCGGGCCTTATATTGGTCAATAAAATAGCCATGAAATAACATATTTCTTGAAATATCACCTGTTGTTATTCTTTCAGTTGATTGTCACATATTAAATATATGGCGGCATTATAAAACTCATTAATTACAGAAGACAACTCAAAAATACTATAAAAAATACCAAGGGTATGAATAATTTTAGTTAATTAATTGAGTGAAGGTGTGCATGCTGGGCTGGCTAGATTATGGCCATGTTGGAACCAGTGCCTCTGTACAGCCTCCCCCTACTGGACGCATAAGGAACAACAGTGGCCTGGGCCATATGTCTGCAGCCTTCCTCTTCTCTGTTGTTGTTGTTGGAGTGGTTGCGGGGAGATGGAGAAGTAAAGTTGAGAGTTCTTGGAACTACATACAAGCCTGTTTCTTTCATGATTATAGTCTTGATTAAAGCATTCATCGGCATTAGGGGCTGCTGTTCACATAACGTGTTTTTCCATTTCACTCTGCTACTTTTCCATTGTTTTTCCGTGTAAACGCACCACAGCGTTCTCAAAACGCAGCACTCAAGTTAAATTAAGTTGAACTAAAATGCGCTTAGTTTAACTTTAGTTAAGTTTAACTAAAGACCTTGCGTTCAGAATGCTTTTTATTATTATTTGTGTTTAATTATTCTGAATGAATCAGCCTCACTAGTGAGCAAGGTTAAAATGGCTGGTATAGTGGTGGTCTGTTTGGCATCTCCATGTGTTCGTTTTTGGTATTGCAGCTTGACTTGTAGTTATGTAGGCCTATATGATAGCATTATTTGCTGTTTCTGGATGTCCACATTTATCGCAATTACCTGTTTCGTGTTTCCATATTTTATATAAACTTTGATTTAGTGTTGTATGCCCAATTCACAATAATTTTTTCCCTTTTTGTGAAACAAATTACATGCTTTCTTTTGCAACAAAAAAAACAACAAAAAAAACACCCATGCATTTGCCCAGTTTTCTACCTTATACTGCCCCCTGCAGGCTTTTCACTATTTAATTTCTAATGAGCTCCCTAATCCCATGTCAATTTGTGAATAGATATATCAATCAATATATTAAACAGTATTGAACTGCATATGCTACCATGGGGAGTTTCATTTTCTATAGAATATTTGCGAATATGTAGTCCAAATTCCAACTTGTATGGTCCTATTCAATAATAATAAAAAGAATTTCTCAACAGTTTTCATCTTTTGTCTTTTCGTCTTAAAGGAGACATATCATGCTTTTAAATCGTTCCTTTTTACATATAAATCATACATTTGTAGTCTATATAAAGCGGAACTGCAATGCTTGGGTCTGAATTCCTCATTATTATAGCTCCACAGGCCCCTTTTCTACCCCTTTTCTGATGTGCGTCTCAGAGCAACTCGTTTTGGTGCGGTCTCTTTAAATACAATTGAGACACTTCATACCCCGCCCCCTCTCCAGGTTGCAGAGGTGACACTTGGTTCAACTCCACCCCGTTCGGCCATTTTTGTAGTTTGATAGCAGAGATACGATTATCTAGCGGCACAGAAAAAAATTATTCACACGTTATTAACAAAATATCAACAACGGAAGACTTGTCCAGCCAGCCTTACATGTTCGAGCCAGAGCCAGAGTCGGAGCGAGATGAAAATGAAGACGACGAACCTGCAGAACAACGTCTTCATATGGATGTATCGCAGTGGTGTTACTGTATTTACACATGAAACTTTGGTCTTCCGACCTTTTACCACCGTGTCTATTTATTTTTATTAATATGTGCGAGGGAGAGAGAGCAAGACAGCGTCTAGTTTGGAGATGGTGAAGTCTTGTTTACACTTTCGCCTGGCTCTGAAGAGAGAGAGTGCGCGACCGGTTCTCTCTCTCTGCTCGTTCTTTCAGTTAAACATGCACCCTGTCACAAGCGCGCCAGTTCATCTACATTAGACGGTGTAATGAAGCGTGTGGGTTACTACATTCAACAACCGAACATTTTAACTTACCCTCTTGTAACTTCTGCATCCTTTAGCTTGGACTACAAAATTGCAGCGAGAAATTAAAATGGCGGATTGCTCGAAGTGTTGGGCCGGAAGTCAATTTCCTTATTTGGCAGTTCCGCTGCAAATACTGTGACGTAATAGTTCAAAAAACGTCATAGAGAACAGAAAAATCAGAACAGGTTGAAAAATAGGACCAAAACAGAATATAAAGATATCAACGAAGCACCTGAAGAGAATAATTTCAACTTTTTTGTACTTCTAAACACTCCAAATATACAACAAAATGCATTTAAGGGCTAAAAAAGTGGATTTAGCATGATAGGTCCCCTTTAAAGCGGCGCTATGCAGTTTTGGCAATTTCTTCGCTGTTTTCTCGCTTTATGCTCGCAGGTTTCTCTATAGAGCTCCCCTACAGCTTCGGAATAGATATTTGGCAACACTGTCGTCAAAACTCGTTGTTGGTGGCTCGCCGGTCCAAAGTTGCAAGGGTGTTTTTTACGCTCACAGGCGCTGGGGGGTGCGAGAAGAACACCATTCAATCCGAAAAAAGTAATATAACCATTTCAATGACTCCGAAGTTGTTCAGTTAAGGTAAATTAAGCTAAAAACAAACAAACTGCATAGTTCCCCTTTAACCCGGACGTCGAGGTCATTTCCATTATTTGGGAAAAGCACGTAAAAGTCATGGCAGAAAGCAATGCATAAGGATGTAGTGTAACGACGCCCATTTCCAGGAATGCACTAATATTTTATTATTAAAATGTGAATTTTAATATTAATATTAAGGGGGGGGGGGGGGGGGGGGGGGGTTTACTCCTAACCATACCTTTAAGCTCACATGTATTTTCTGAATATATTATCATTGTTTAATAGAGATATTCCTCTATAATAATGTGCGCTGGCCATCACAAAACAGGTATCCCAAATGAGCCAGAAGAATGCTGCAAGAACAAAACTAGCCAGTGCATTGGTGACGTTTTTAATATTTTATTGACAGTTGCAATGGAAACATTTTAAGCAGCAAACTTTTCTGTGATTGGTTGACAAAAAAAAAAAAAAAAAAAAAAAACACCTGCAGCCTAAGGGTGAGAAATCACCCAGGTAACAAGAGAGTTGTATATGATAAGAACAAATTTCATATTTATCACGAGATCCATTTTATTGTATATCAAAACAATTTAGATTATCTAAGTGTAAGATCAGAATGAAGAATTCTTCCAAAGCAGCTGGGGACATGTCATATAGCTTCAGTGCAGCATATTGCCACATGAATACAACTAAAACTAATATAGACCTCAAAAACAACTAAGGCACTGCCTACAAGTGCAGTGCTGCTTAAAATGGTGTACACTCCGGGTAAATACTGTTCAGAAATAAAGGGGACAAAATAATCCCAGAAGATGCTTTTTAAGTGTCATTCTATTTAAGGATTCTTCAAAATAATACTGCGAAAAAATTCAAATGCCTCAAAACCAACAAAACAGTCTCTTTTATTTAAAAAAAGAAAAAGCTTAAAATAAGAATAGGATTAAAACCTAAACTAGAAATACAGTTTGATATTTTCTCTTTCTTTTCTCTTCAGTGAAAAGGCACAAACAGGGAGCGGCCACAAACCTGCAGCAGTGAGAAACTATAACTAAAGGAATTATCAACAGGGATCTCACTCACACTCACACACACACACATACACACACACACACACACACTTTTTGCTCTTGTGGGCTGCCGGTATTGGCAGAGTGGTTGATGGGGAGCAGGTAGCCATGATCGTAGGCATGTGTTTTAATCTATACTGTAGTTGTTTTATTAGAAAGGCACATAGATACAATGTTATAGCAATAGCTGGGCTATTGCACCATCACAATGGCACTGTGCAGTTTGATATCAACTCTACTGATCGGAATTACAGTCTTGGCACACTGACATGTCTCTCTGGAGTGCTTTCGGAGTTTATCATAACACTAGAAAAAAAACAATTCCTACTGAAATCCCGGTTTTACGGAATAAAAAACCTTTAGTTCGGTTATTCAGCAAACTGTTACTGTTTTCCAATATAAAAAAAGCTACATCTAGGTCAAAACACAAAGCAAAAAAATAAATCTCCCTTATCATAATGCAGTAACCCAAACAACACTCCTGAATTAAAGGGATTTTTGAATTGTGCAGCATTATTCTATATTTGGCATTATTTTCTCTTGGAGTGGTGAATTGTTGGTACTGTAGTTCCTCTGCAGGCATGACGCAAAAGGCAGGCTGAAGCTCCCCCTGTTGGCTGACTGTAGTACATTTACATGCACTCGAACTCGTCGATTCGCTGTTTGGTGTTTCCAGAGCGGATCTGACGAAGCGTCTTGTATTTGTCGCGTCCTGCTCGTACGTTCTCTGCGTGGATCATGTCGTTCTGGGTCTTCTTGGTGTCATCACGAGCGTTAGCAAGCTCAGAAGTAAGAGCCTGTGGAAAAAGGGAGACTTTTGAAAAAATGTTTTCGCTAGAAAGGAAATTTACTCTGCTAAAAGCCTTTATTGTATGCAGGCCACTTTTTACTGTAGTGAAAAAGTGCAGCTTGGACATTTTGCAAGAAAACTCCTTTTGTGCTCCTCACAAACGTCAAACCAGTTTGGAATGACATGAGGGTGAGTAAATGATGAAAGAAGTGTTATTTTTGTGTGAACTATCTATTTAAACAGTGTTTGTGAATTAGTTCTCTCACCAGCAGATGTTTCTGCACGCGTTCGTTCTTCTCAGCCTCCGTCATGCGCTCCTCCTCACTCCTGTCTTTATAAGCTGCTGCGGAGGTGAGTTCGGCGGAGGCCTCTGCACTGCTGTCATCCTCATCGTTGTCGTTTTCGCTGTGCACTGGCTCTTGGACATGGGTTGATATGACTTTGTTCTTCAGCTCCTCTTTAGTCTTCTCCAGGTCCTCCTGCACCTGAGCGGCCTGGTTAAGACACAGCACTACATTAACTCACAAAATTCGAACCATGATGTTATTTTTGGAAATGATCAATTAATTCTCAATTATATACAGAAAGCGATCAAAGAACGCCCCCGTTACAATCGCTGAAGCTGTAAGTCACAGCGCGAGTTTATCTGGACACTTGCCAAAACTCCCATTATGTAATCAATTATGCTGTTACACTGCACTACGAAGCTCCTACTGCATTTACATCGTGTTTGCATTATTTATGGTGAAAGCATTCGTGAGAGTGCAGAAATCCCATTGCAATGATGATATCACTGCATTCACGCGATTAACAGACTGTCATCTGCTCAATGCTCATCGATGCAACCTTTCATGTAATGGGAATAGATCTAAATATAATGCTATAATCAGCACTTTTTGACGATTCGGTAATCTCGACAGCTGTAATAGTAAAAAATGTATAGTAAAAGTATTCGAGAGGGTTCCACATGTAATACTGATTTCATATGCAAAAATGTCAGCCAATCACAGCAGTGGGCGTTTACACTTAAGTCTTACAGCAGACACGCCCCTTCAAACAGAGCGTTTTAAAACAGAGGGCTAATCATGACCCCTTTAATTTTTGTCCTAACATCAATGACTGTTAGTAATTTTCTGGATGGATGGACAGTAAGCGCACCGCTGTAAGGCGCCTGCTGACAATGAACCATGTTTACCTTCAGTTGCCACTCTGATGCTTCTTCCTCTTTCTTCTTTTTGGCATCTTCAAGCAAGGAGATCTTAGAGGTCAAATCTGCCAGTTCAGTGGCCTGTACACACACACACACAAATATATATTCTCAGGCCCTGTTTACACTAGAGCATTTTCGTTTTAACAGGGCGTTTTAAAATGAAAACGATCCTTGTCCATACTACACAACTGAAAACGCACGTCACATGACCATTCATGTGCACTGGGCATGCCGCGTGTCCAAGTGTCATCGATTGAAAACAGTTGTCGATTTCTCTAATAATAGCTTGCCTCTTGCGCAAGTAGGCAGCTGCAGTATTATAAAATGCACAAAGGCTGCTAAAAAGGACAACAAATTCAGCAAAGCTTGTAGTTCCGTCTCCATGTTATTGTTTACACGGTCGTTGAGGCAGGTCTGTTATTGTCGTCTTCCGGTAGCGTAATGGTCATATGATAGGGGCTTGATGAATCAGGGAAGCATACGCAATGATCCAGAAGACCTAAACAGTGAGCACATGTGGGCAGCCAAAGTTTCGACTGCTAAAACGAAGCGTTTTCAAAAGTCTACGTTTTTGAGGGTCGAAAACTCCAGAGTAGTGTGGACGCCAGGCGTAGGTAAAGTTATGCGTTTTAAAACGAAAAAGCACTAGTGTAAACAGATCCTCAGAGTTGCATGGGAACAGATATAACTGTGGGTGTCCTGCACTCTGTGGTTGGATGAAGTTTGGTTCTCATGGAAACTTCAGAATTGTAGTTTGGTTACCGTGGTTACAACTGTAACCGACTGCATGGGTTGTGTAGGTGATATTGTGAGGTTGTCATGGTGACTAGAATTGTGCTGCCATGGTGGCTGGCAGTGTGTAGCTTGGTTGACACGGTAACTGACCAGATGCTCCTGGTTCTTCATCTGACTCTCAGATTGCTGCAGCAGAGTGGTTTTGGCCTCCTCTGCCAGACGGCGCTCTCGTTCCAGGCGCTCGGCCTCCTCCTGAGCGCGTTTACGCTCCTGATCCAACTCCAGCGCCCTGCGGGTCTGCTCCTCCAGCTCTGCACACACACACACACACACAATAATAAGGGGTTATTGATCATTAATGAATAAATGAAAGATTAGAAACAGCTAATTTCACTCCATCTCACCATGCTGAGCTTTTTTCGTCTGTTCCTCTATCACTTTCAGTCTCTCCATCAGCTCTTCTTTTTCTTTTTCAATCTTTTCCTTCTCCTTTTCAGCCTGCTCTCTCTTCTTACGTTCATCTTCCAACAAGGCCCTGCAACATTAGTGTGTGAGAGAGAGAGAGAGAGAGAGAGAGAGAGAGAGAGAGAGAGAGAGAGAGAGAGAGAGAGAGAGAGAGAGAGAAAAAAAAAAACACACAAACAGACAGATGCATAAGAAGAGGAATGTGTGATGAACTAATCAAAGAATGTTGGTAACCAAACAGTTCATGGTAGCCATTGACTTCCACAGTAGAAAAAAATAAAATAAAATACTATGGAAGTCAATGCCTACTGTCAACTGTTTGGTTACCAACATTCTTCTAAATATCTTCTTTTGTGTTCAACAGAAGAAAGAAACTCATACAGGTTTGGAACAACTTGACATTTTCATTTTTGTGTGAACTATGCCTTTAAAAGGCTGTCAGGGATTTATGTTTTTTTTTTTCTTATTTATGTTTATTTATTTATTTATTCATTCATTCATTTACATTTTATTATTACTATTCTAAGCAAATGCTATGTAACACCCTTTAATTTATAACAAAAGAAAACTAAAAAAAAACTAAATAAATAGTTTGTGAACAAGGAATTTGTGTTAATTTAGTCAATCAAATCAATATAGTTCAACAAGAAAATGTATAAATGTCTAAACATTTTAATAAAAAAAAATATGACTTAATTCAGTCAAGAATGACACAGAGTTTGTGAATCAATCAGTTGAATCAATGATCCAGTTACTTATGATAGGAAAAAGCACATTAACTGGTTGCCACCTATTGGTGTAATAATGTAACATACAGAGAGAGTCACTGAATGAATCAGTGGACACATCTGAAATTCTTTCGTTGAGCAGAATCAAAATATTTGAGTCACTGGAAAGAATCCAAAGGATCACTGAAATGATCACAATCCAGATCAAAATCACAGCCTCTGTCTCTCCTTTTTCCTCTCACCTTTCCATCTTCTTGTGGTTTTTCTCCTCCTTGGCCTGTGCCTTCATCTGCTGGACCTCGATGGTGTCAGGTTTACGGCGTCTCATATAAAGCTCATGGTTCCCCATGCACAGAGCCAGAATCCTCTTATTAATGCGTAAACGCTGGGCATAGAACACAAAGTCCTGTGGGGAAAAAGAGAAAACATTATATACCTACTTCCTATGTCTTAAAATGCTGCACACATAAAAAGCTCCCCAAGTTTAGGAACAGAGCCAAAGAAAGCTACAGGAAATACTGAAGAATGAAATAAAAAGGAGACATGTTCACATCTAATCTCTTATTTGTATCCGTGATTGTGTAACAGAGAAACGTGCAGCTTCAATGGAAAGTCTTTGGTGTATACTGTGATTTCACCATCCTCAAATCTCTCATGAAACATTACAACACTTCACTGCTTTTCAGCAGCAGCGTTGATATTGTCTAAACCCTGTTTGCAGATAAATTGGACAGAAACTGTGATAAATCAGACCGCAGGAAAATCATGTTTGACATACCGGGGCTTTTTTATCAATGGGTTTGATGACAAACTTCTTATCGTTGAAAGAAATGTTCCTGATCTCACTCCAGGGGAAACCAATTTTAGGTGTCATCCTGGAAAGAGAGAAGAGGTGAGTCAATTTTTTGGCACAGTAATACATATCACTTTCCATAAATAGGGTACAAGATGCCAGAAATATTTCTTTTTTTTTCTTTTTTTTAAACAAATGGTCAGTGAAAGCAAGCGCTAAACTAAAACAATGGATGTCAAGCTCAAGAGGACAAAGTAAACATTATGCGGCTCATTTTATTTGTTATCGACTGTACTTTTTGCTGAACATGTCCATGTAAATAAAATATGGAAAATATCTAATACAATGCAGTTTAAAACTGTAACTTGTGTGATTTTGTAATAAGCATTACACATTTTTTTTTAAATTATTGGTGGTGGTTTAGGAGATTCCCCCTTTATATGTAAAGCGCTTTGAGTACCCAGAAAAGCACTATATAAAATATAACAAATGATTAATTAATAATTAAATGATATGTTTACAATTAAATCATTGACACTACTGTTCAAAGTTTTGGGGTCTGTTAGATTTGTTGGTAACTTTACAATAAGGTATCATTTGTTAACATTAGTTAATGTATTAACTAACATGAACTAACAATGAGCAATACATTTATTACAGTATTTATTAATCTTTGTTAATGTTAGTTAATTTAAAAAAAATGAAGCCGTTTATTGTTTATGTCAGTTCATAGCGCATTCATGTTGAATACAACTTTTTATTTTAATAATGTATTAATAAATGTAAAAATTAACAGTGACTAAGATTAATAAATTCTGTGGAGAGATTGTTCATTCTTAGTTCATGTTAGCTAAAGTAATTAACTAATGCTAACTAATGAAACCTTATTGTGAAGTGTTATTGATTTTTGAAAGTCTGCATGATTAAAAATATATTATTGTGAAATGTTACAATTTTAAATAATTATGTTCTATTTGAATATATTTTAAAACGTAACTTATTCCTGTGATCAAAGCTGAATTTTCAGCATCATTACTTCAGTCTTCAGTGTCACATTATCCTTCAGAAATCATTATAATAAGCTGATTTGATGCTCAAGAAACATTTATTATCTATGTATAAAATTGTTGTTCTGCTTAAAATAGACAAATTAAATAAGTTCATATAACTCTTACTTTTGACCAATTTAATGCATTCTCTTGTGAATAAAAGTATTAATTTCTTTAGAAAAACTACCCCAAACTTCTACATACATATTTTCTGCAGCATTTATTTTAATATAATTTGTTACAATATAATGTCTTTACTGTCACTTTTGTTCAAATCGAATGCACCTTTGCTGAATAAAAGTATTAATTTCTTTAAAAAACGTACTAAACTTTTATATTGCAGCGCATTTTTTTACCAAATATATTTTTGACACGTTTCAAAGCCGTTCATTTGTTTATGCATGTTAAATGTATCAGTACTTGTCAGTCTGCTCGTAGATGTTGAGTCCCAGGGCGTCCACGCCCAGCCACAGCTCTGATCCTTTCTTATTCTTAATACTGAAGTAATTCACACCGTACATCTCCAGATCCTGAGCTATCTTCAGATACTCCATCATCGAGTCCTCTCTGAAACACACGCACAGATACACATTATCACTCTGTCTGGTGTGTGTGAGATTGACAGGGTCACTGCAGTCAGCGATAAAACAGAAAAAAAAGCAAGAGCGCATTCCATTGGTTGTACCTCAACATGCCCTTGTGCTCCTCGTGCCAGACCTGAATTCTTTCCTCCCATTGCTCCTTATTCAGCTTGTGCTGTTCCAGAACTCTGTAGGGAAAAGATTACACACACATGCTCACATTTACAATCTCAAACATGTTCTTAACATGTTCTTTGGCTGACACTTTCTAACCAAAACATTAAGGACTGAGTGATATACCTTATCAAGTTATACGCCATATTGAATTTAACACAGATTAAAACAAAGCTGTGAGGGATAGATGTACAGTCTTTACACTGACTGGCACACACTGTATAAAGGTCCTAGATTTTCACAACTGACAACTTTAAAAACTGTTTCGCTGAGTTTTTGTCAGCTGAAAGTTTTTTTTTTGTTGCAACAGCTGAACAATTGGATTGTTGTTAAACAACAGTACAATACATCGAACGCACTGTACTCTATCCTTCACGGCATTGTTTTCATTCCTGTCAAAAATTAAATATGACACTACTCTGAATATGTCTATTGCTTCAAGGCTTCATCTTTCTTGATTCTTTCAAGACTATGGCCATTTTTTAAATACATTTTCTCACAGAAAAACTTTTATCACTGTAAAGTGACGTCACTGACAAAAGTTATCCGTGCACAATGAAACAAATAATTAACAATTAATTGCCAGCTATCTTCATTACAGATTTTAGTTATTGCAGCCCTAGTACAAATAAGTTATTATACATCACTCTTGGTGCATTTCAATAAATTGGTGAATAAAAGTTTAAAATATTTCACAGCAATATTGCACTATTTATTTAGTAAATGAGATCTGTTGAATGTGTCTTTAAGATATCCTTCATTTATTGACTACGTGACTGACAGGTTTTGAAATTTGAAAACACCCATTATACAGAATGCTTGAAGATTAAAGTCTTTCATTTTAATATTCTTAATATTTTCATTTTACTTGACTACACTGACAGTATTGAATGAGAACTGAACTGAGCTGGATGAAGACATCACCGTTTCCTCCAGAGCTGCTTTATAGCGGGATTGAACATTTCATAATTGATGAACAGTTATTGAACATTGATGTCTATTGCCATTTGTAAATATTGTACAGTTTATCATACTGTCAATATAATACAGTTCAAAGCTTTATTGATTCCTATTATTAAATAATTTCATGCTTAGTGATGCTTTGGAGAAACACTCATACACCTCATAAGAAAACAGATCAGAATACGCCTTCTGTCAATCATCTGTGCTTCGCCACTCTGGTCAAGCACCAGTCGCCACTGGTACTAAAACATCTGTGTATACACACCTCTGTGGGAGCAGTTTCTCACTGGACAGGTATCCAGGATTGTGAAGATCTTTGTTGTAGTCAGCGTATTTGGCCTGCACTGCATAAGACGCCAGCAACACCGCAGTCTCCGGGGGGCAGTAGATATCATCGTTCAGGATCCCCTCTTTCACCTTAAACAAACCAACAACGGGAATGAATGCTTTAATGTTGGCCTATACTGCAAGTAGATCTGCCGGTACAATACCGTCATTGACAACCAGATTGAGCAATATCACACTATCACTTTACAAGACCCAGCATTCATTTCCATCCACTCTAATTGACATGCATTCTGTGTCATATGTTTAACCTTCCCTAGACAGTACAGATATGTATAGAGACATGCATGCACACACACACACCTGAAGGAAGAAGAGTCTTTGAGTCGCCTCTTGAATCAGCTCCTCAGAAACGTCTTCAGGGTAAAACTTTCCTCTGAATTTAAACAGCAAAGGACTCTCCTTGCGGACGTCTTGAGCTGTAACCTAGACAACAAGGAATAAACAAGAATCACTTTTGGTCTAACAGTCATTTAATAAAATTCAGGTAATAAAATTCAGGTGGAATAATGACACTTTCTTTGATGCACACGGTGTAAAATGATTGAGATATGCATTACTAAGAAAATTGGAATTCTGAAAGGCTGACAACCGCAGGTTTCACTCGAAAGTAATCAGCGAAATTGACAGCAACATTACTGATGAAAGTGACAGTTGACTTTTTTTGTCAATGATAATGAAGATGAGAATTTAACTTTTTTTTTTTTTATTAAAATGTAATTACATTTTAATTAAAGCATGCATTTGTGAATAACAATGGTCTACACGTAAGCCGTATCTAAAACACATTAACATCCTTCAGAAAGCCTATTATATACTGCATTTTATGAGCTAATGGAAACAGCAAGCACACATGTTGTAATTTGTTAATGTTGATAAATGTTGAAGATGGTTAAAACATTTTTTGGAAAGTTTGGCTTACACTGACACATTTTCAAAATGTATGCACATTATGATCAACCTAAATGTTATTTTTGTTGACTAAACTTAAAATCAAATCAGAGTAAAATTGACAAATGAAAATTACACAAAGAAATCCGGACATTTTTATAAAAAAAACTTTTTTTAAACATGACAAAAAAAAAATATAGATGTATAAAATGAACCCTGGTGCTAATGGGACACTAAAAAGCAGCTATATGCATAAACACATACCTTCTTGTTGAGTTTAAGCCAGGTGGAAAAGCCTTTGGTGTCCTGGTATTGCAGTCCAAAAAACCACACCTCCCTTAATCCAATGGTTTTCACAACCTATAAAACAGACACATTAAATGAATGACTGAATGAATGAATGAATGAGGCATTTATATAGTGCTTTTCATATGTACTCCTGTACAACCAAAGTGCTTTACAATCATGTCGGGGTCTCTCCTCAACCACCACCAGTGTGCAGCATCCACATGGATGATGCGACGGCAGCCACAGAACAATGGCGCCAGTGCGCTCACCACCACACCAGCTATAGGTGGAGAGGAGAGGGAGTGATAGAGCCAATTCAATGGATGGAGATTATTAGGAGGCCATGATTGGCAAGGGCCATTGGAGGGAATGTGGCCAGGACACCGGGGGTTATACCCCTACTCTTTACGAGAAGTGCCATGGGATTTTTAATGACCACAGAGAGTAAGGACCTTGGTTTAACGTCTCATCCGAAGGACGGTGCTCTAGTGTCCCCATCACTCTACTGGGGCGTTAGGACCCACACAGACCACAGGGTGAGCGCCCCCTGCTGGCCTCACTAACACCTCTTCCAGCAGCAACCTAGTTTTTTCAAGAGGTCTCCCATCCAGGTACTGACCAGACTCAATGCTGCTTAGCTTCAGTGGGCAATAGCATAAAATAAATAAAATAGCATTTTTGCACAACCATAGTATGTGCATCCACTCAAAGATTTTATAAGTTAATAGGATGTGGAGAAGAGAAGACCGGTTTATCTTGCTTTCTGTAATAGAAAGACCTGAAAAAGGCTACATTCACACTCAGTTTTTGGGATTGACAACCGCATTTACTTACAGGTGTGAGTCTCGAAATGTCCATTTCAAACAGCATCTTGCAGTAGCATCTCGAATACTGTCTGTATGAACGTGTAACGGGAATAAAGCCTGCGTTCTCTTGCCATTAACCATAGCGACAATGACCTAAGTAATATCAAAGATAGTGACGTCCTTAAACTGAAAAGTCTTTTCACTTTTGATATTTCATACGTCAAACCTTCATTGTCTGAAAGCAGCTTTTATATCAGGCTGGAGAGTGAAGCATTTGAGTTGAGCTTAAACAAAACTGGCGGGAGCAGAACAGTGTCTGGATCTAAAACTTTCAGATGACACACAGCTCATTTCTCCATCTCTGTAAGTTACCGGAAGCAAAACCACATAAGAAAACCAGCAACACACATTGTGCAGCGCAGTTCACACGGCGCAGTTCTTGCACAGTTCACACGGCGCAAGTTTCACGAGAATGTGGTAGTGAGAATTGAAAACTTAAAAGGTGGGAGTTCAATTGTAAAATGCAGTTGTCATGTAAATAACTGAACTGTGTGTGAACACAACCATATCCAGGACTCAAATACAGGACTGTCAACTGTATTCTGCTGATGAGTGAATGTGGCCAAACAGCCTCAAATTCCCCTTCATGGACATCGAAAAAGGGGAAAAACAGCAGGGGCAGGACGATATAAGATTGTGTGTGTGTGGGGAGGGGACTAGTTTCACAATCCTTAAAGTTGTCATGAAATACTTTGTTAGCACACATTACTAGTCTTGTGGTGAACAGTCTGCTTCCGCTGAGAGATGTAGAGGAGGTGCACTGTAATAAAACCGTTTCACTTGTAAAGTAAAGTTAGTTGCAACTTCCAGTTCACATGGAGTTAAACTTTAATAACGTATCAGATTAAACCTTCAGTAAGAACCACCAGCACCTCCAGGAGGCAAAATGTTCAGGAGGCCAAATAATCACTGCCATGTGTATTAAGCTTTAAAGCAGGAGTTAGATGCTCAAGAGATGCTATGAATGTGATGACATATGCACAAAAGACACGGTTATTTCCGGTCAAGAGGGTGTGTGAGACAGAGCAATGGAAAATATGAGGTGCTGGCTTACTACTGGACCGATCAAACTGTATTGTGTCTGAAAAGTATGCAAGTTAAACAGAGACAGAGAAAGAAAGAGAATGAGAGATGACAGTGATGAGTAAATGTGGAGAAAGAGAAAATAATGGAGGAGGCAGCTGTGTATGATTTGCAAACAAAAATGACGCTTCTTTCTGTCCCTTTTGAATATAAAGTCATGCTGTCTGCACTGCTGGATGGTTAGTAGCGGAAAGTTGGATTCACATTCACTTGTATTAAAAACAACCACACACTAAAGTACCACATAGACTAGGGATTTTTTTTAAATCTACTTTGCAGGATATTTGCCGAATTACTAGTATAAGTAATTCTGCAGTGAAAGTTTAATCTCAATTTCTTATCAGTGTTCTGACTGACCGATAAGATGTTGCTTTCAACACTCATTCACTTTTTGGATGAAATGGCGATTTTGGCGACATAATAATGTAAATACATACAATAAAAGTATTAATTCCTTTAAATGAAAAACCTTACTGACCCCAAACTTTTGAATGGCAGCATACAGTCAGCCTTAAGAGAATGTAAACAGATGGGACAAATTATTAGATGTATGTAAAAATATTGAATTAAATACTTGGCCGAACACTAAAATGTAATTGAGAAACTAAAAAAAATAATTGAAATACACTTGAAGGCCATTGCTGTCATTTTTATTTATCGATTTTTTTCAACATTTAATTAATAAAAAAAATTGTTGTGCTGTGGCATGAAAGATGATTTTCAGTGGTACTGGAATTGACTTCTAAAGATTTGTTATGTCAACCTGAGTCCTTCTAATCCCAAACTGAAGACTAAATCCTGCTAAAAAAAAAAAAAAAAAAAAAATAGGACTCAACAACCTACACAACTGCCTGAAGCAGTGTGTGTGTGTGTGTGTGTGTGTGTGTGTGTGTGTGTGTGTGTGTGTGTGTGTGTGTGTGTGTGAGAGAGAAGGGATTGATTGAGAGAGAGAGCGAGAGAGCGAGAGAGAGAGCGAGAGAGAGAGAGAGAAATTAAAGGTTGCTGAGGAACAAAGCTGCCCATTATCAAGTTTAAGAAAGAATGACTTCATGGATGTGATGAACAGAGTGACTAAGAGTGAGGAAGAAGGGATTGCACAGAATTGCAGCCTGAGGAAGAAGCAGAATCAGAAAGAGGAAGGGTGGAGGAAGGAAGAATTCCCTCACAAAAAGGATTCTTCTCTGACACTGTCTTAACCTAGTTTCCACTTTCCACTGCCAGTAATTTGTCTGTTCAAAACTGAATGTGTAATATTCACAGACATTTAATGTACAATTATGATGAGCAAGATTTTGAACCAATGAGATCTCAATGTGGACAGAGCTACCAAGAAAGAAATTCTAAAAAGAAAAAGTACCAAGTTTACACACACACACACCTGGTCAAATAACTGTTTCCCTGTAGTGCTGGGTTGGATGGCAAACTCCAGCTCGGCATCCATCGTAGTCACACGAACACTGATCTGAAAATATATATATACACATATATTAATGAATGGAGACAGAAAGACAGATTTTTGATCAAGTGAATGCAGTATTTATTGTGCATAAGAGAGGAGACTTCTTATCTAAAAACCTCATTTAACAGTAGTGTATAATAAAATAAAAATGCATTCAATATGTTCAAACAAAAATAAAAGTTTATTCCCCACAAAACTACAATTGTTTAATTGATTCCCATTTAATGTGAAAGCATGAGCAATGAAAATAATTACATCCCTCTTTTTAATAGACAGCTTAAACATCTTTAATAGCTAGAAAAAGCTTGAATGCTTATCACAGAGTACTCTAAAAGAGGCATTATGTGTCTGTGTGTCCTTAGATGTATGCCAGTGTGCATGTTTGTGTGTATAATGAGATGACTCCAGGGGACTCCAACTCCTGTGAGGACTTCAGGTGACGCAAACACTGAATCAACATGCACCAATTCTAAATGTTTCTATAATCATTTGTTAACAACATGTATTTATTTCAATGAGCTCATTAATTCTGTCTTAAATTAATACGCTGTTAGTTAACTGCGTGATTTGTATATGTACATTTCTGAAATAAATAACTTGGACACAGTCACCTCTGATAGCAGATCACTCTACATTGCAATGCAGACACATGTATCTTCTGTAAAGCTGTTTTGAAACGATATGTATTGTGAAAAGAGCTGAATTGTGAATCAAATGTAAATTGCATAAAAACTGTGAGTGTGTGTGTGTGTGTGTGTGTGCGTGCAAATCTGTGCTTTAAAGTGTGGTTTGCTATTTTAAAATGATTGATTGAGCTCTGGATGTCTAGATAAGATAAAAACAATAGAAGGAAACAGAATGGAAAAAGATATCCCTCCCTTTCTTCTCTCTCTCTCTCCCCCCCTTTCTTCGTCTCTCTCACCCCATCTCCACCTCTACCCCACAGGATGCAGATGACCACACCTCCAGTAACCATGGACACGCATTAAGCAATGCGCCTCACTTCTTCTCACTATACAATAACAACCAATCAGAGCACACCTCTTGTTAATAACATCAGTCAGAGGAATCATTCTCAGTACAATGCAGCTTCTGTCTAATTCACTATTATCCTAAGAAAGTCAGCCAATTGTTTTTGTTTTTATTTCACTCTTAACTACTTTTCTGTGAAAATGTCTATGAAATATGGACACCTGTGAAAAAAAACAATAATAGAACAAATAGGTCAATATACCTCTCTATACATCTATATATATTTCAGTCTGATTGATGTGGTTCACATAAAGCTCTTCTACTGGACTAAAGACTTTTAACCGGCTTTGACAGTGTGTGCAAGGGATAAATAGCTTAATTTAGGCACAGCTCAGCCGTAATATCCTGCTTTATCTAGCAGCTGTCTGTGAGCCAGACCTGTTCCTGTGCTGAGACTCTTTAAGCACAACATGCATTTGCACATCAATGAAGCCAAACGGCATTGATTCTTGTGCGTCCTGTATACGATCATGACAAAGAAAGGCTCAAGTGAGATTTGATAGCTATGGCAGAGACCAGTATTTTCATGTGAAAAATGGCATAAATTAGTCTGTACTATGTGACATCAAAAAGAATATAGCGGCCCAAGTGTCTTACTTCACAATTCTTTCACAGATAAAACTGAAGCACCACGCCGAATTCAATTTTGGCTTCTGCAAATTATAAAGCCTGTCTTTCTTTATTTGATTCACAAAACTAATAATTTTGACATTCTCAATCACCACTGAGGCAGACCAAAGTTTCTAACTTTTTGTCATCCTAACAACATACAGTGCAATGCGTAATGAGGTGCAGCAGAGCAGCAATTTGGCCATATCTATAATTATATGCTCCCTCTCAATATCAATGGTGTTTATTGCCTGCTTTACGCCAACATATTCCTTTACTAACTTCCCAAATATCCAGAAAGCCCCTAATTCCTTCATATCCACACCATTCCTCATATCTACATACTTAACTATGGACACTAATCTTTGAAGCTGTATTTCTACACACGACTTTATATTCACATTTCCTTATCTTGTCATATCCACACACTAAGCTGGTATCGCTATTAAATGTCAGATGTTTTGGTGCTTCAGAATATTATATCTGACCATTAGTCATTCAGAAAAAAATTGTGAAACAAGAGCAAGTTGTGAAACCGCATGTTCGTTAAGCGTGTCCTGTCCGAGTTTGCATTATCAGAATGGTAACTATCGGGCACTCTAGGAATGACTTTAGTATGAGGCGATTCATTTGATTTTCACATTTGTGTGTGTGTGTGTGTGAGAATCCTAGTTCTGCTGTTTCACAGGCTTACATCAGCCAGTTGGAACAAAAAGAGAACAAGCAGAGCTTTCCCAACGACTGTATGACTTTTCTGCTCTTTCCTCTTCCACTCCTCTCTGGGTCTGGGAGAGAGTTCATTTCATAAACATAAGCCTCTCTACATAACACATATCTTTCTCCCTCTTTCTCTATCTCACTCTTGCTCTCTGTCATTAATGGTAAGTTTTTTTTGTGTGTGTGTGTGTGTGTGTGTGTGTGTGTGTGTGTGTGTGTGTGTGTGTGTGTCACTAAGTGTGAAACGGTATATTGGTCGGTTAATGGACTCTCTTAATCATGAGGTGGATTCACAGGATAAAAATAGTTCATGGCTTCATGAAACGGGAACTAAAATACGTAGTTCTGCCTGGTCAGGGTGTGTGTGTGATGGGTGTGGTCTTCACAGTGGACCCGCCAGGGGTTCTATTCTTAACACCCTGCCTTTACTCAGACGCCCTCATATACACAGAACAATAATACTCACACTTACCCAAAGAACCAATAAAGAATAGGCTAAATATAGTATTTGCACTTGTAAAATAAAGTAAACATAGCTCTGTTCCAAAAAAATTATCCAAGATGGTTAGCGAGATGAGAGAAATGTAGATTTAAAAAAAACACTTCATTCATTATTACATTAATTGCTGAAAAATATAGAAGACATTGTTAGAATTATTTTCCCCAATATTTGCGTGCTGCTATGTATATGATTTATGCTTATTAGAGTATAAGGTTATAACAGTATAGAGTGCAACAGTCAGGTTCCAAAAATAAAAATCCCATTTATTTTCTCCAAAGGGGACTTTATTTTGAACGATAGCGTGTACATTTTTAAAATCAGATAGTTTATGCTTTAGTTAAAGCCATCAGCCTGAATTATTGCAAGTTATTTTTCAAATATTGTGTTTAACAGTGGAATTCCTAGAGAAAAACTACATTACCCCTGATTCTGTGAAAAATGCTCTGCAATGACCGTTCACTCCCAAGAAGCAAACTGAATGATGAACAGTTAGGTTCCCATATTCTCCTTAACTACTTAAATATTTGTATGCATATTTTACAATAAACAGTCAACATCTTAAATAAATAGTTTTATATTTATCCATAATTTTTATCTCGATTATATCAGTTGCAGTGTTTCTCTGGATTGTAGTTTTCTCTCTCATTAACAGCCTGAATTACATGTCTGATAAAAAAAATTAAAAATTTGCTTTAAATCAAAGTTTGTAATGCTTATAGTTGGTTAGTTCAGTTCATGGCTTATAGCTTTAGACTTTTTAAAAATCCCTGTGGGAAAAATACTTCCAGAACCAAACGTAGACAGGCACTGTTGCATTCTTTTGAGCAGCGCGTTATCTGTGACATGCGGAGTTGTAACTATAATTAGAGGGTTTCAAAATGTGAGGATTCAATTCAGTTAGGATGCTGCTATCTTAAGGTAGCAGCCTATGCAGTAGACAGCAAGGCTGCTCACTATGGGGTTGGGATCAGTTAAATGTGCATGTTACTTTGGCAAGTAGCAAAAATGCTAATCGTGAGCTACGGCAATGACAGAGTCAAAAATTGGCAAACAATGACTCGTATTTCTCAAACAAACACCAATATCAATTAGCAAGCCCACACTCTGACTGAATCCTACAAAAACACTTGAAATCAGAACAAGCCAGGAAATCTAATTACTCCACTGAAAAGACTATTAGAGCAAATATTTGAACTAACTGGCACAAGTTCATAGACAAATCCAATACAGAAAATCAGCACAAGTTTCACAGTGTTTTTATCCCATTTACACACACAGTCTGTAGGCCTGAATATGCACTCAAACAGGGACAAAATGGCTGCTGTTTCTATCAGGCAGATGAGGGGAGATAAAAAGCTAATAGACTCTCTGTATATTTGTGTTTATTCTACCGTTACCCTCAGTTAACTGACACCACTAACTAACTTGGTGGTGAAAGTCAAACTCTGTTTTTCTCCCTCCATCTCCAGCCTTATGCGAAGATAATGACTCTACAATACTTCCCCCACAAAAATACTGAGACTGCAGAATCTGAGTGCATCTTTGGTTAATCCTCATCTGACCTTGTATAGGCTATTTAATGCACATCTGCCCACACGTTTGTCCACGGTTAAAATGGAAAAGTGTTCAATGAAGACATCAATAACAGGCTGTCGATAATTAGCTTAACTGTCTTGTGTCAGCATAAACAACATTTATGCAAATAGTAGAAATGAAAAAATAATCATTAAAAAGGAACTATTCCGAACTTCCATACTGCAGAGAACAGAAATATTCACAAGCATCTTGTTACTGCAGTGCAGGGTCAAATCTCCCTCTTGAAATCCGATTTACAGACACACTGCTATGCATTTACACAAACATATTATTATCAGGAACTTCCAATGCAGATGTTCCAATGCTGAAATAAAATAGAAACACACACAGCCTTAGGTGGACTGTTTCAACCCACGTTTTGGTCAAATATGGGCAAACCCAACCATTACATTTTTTTTATTAATTCCGAATTCATTCAAGCCCAATAGTTGGGGTTTGTCCATATTTTACCCAAACATGGGTTGAAACAACCCAGCAATTTTTAGAATGTGGATATGAATTTGAAATCAAAATGAGTCTCCATTTTAACAATGGGCTATCTCACAAAAACACATTTAAATAGAAGACACTCCAGCTGATTAAACAATCGAGGTCCTTAACTCTACACCAAAGGCTTCTGTCGGTAAATGAATACAGCTCATTTACTCTGAAGTGGAAGTTCTTCAAAAATAAAATGCTGAGAAAAACTGACACCAGTATTTTGCATTTCCATAATAGTCCTATACAAAACATCTTGCTCAAAGCTTTTCATGTGACAGTTCAAAACCACTTGCAAATTTACTTAACTATTAATTCAACAATCTATTTGTATTGCTTTTGCTTTACTTTAAACACATACAGTTCGACTCACATTAGGTTTGAAGTGAGATGTCGTTCAATGCTGCAGTTTTCCTCCATCGAGATGTGAACTGTTCAACAAATTCTAGAACTTTCCCCTCAAACCCCCCTGGAGCTTTACCTTATTAAAGATCATTAATCTGAGTGAGAGTGTGTGTGTGTGTGTGTGTGTGTGTGTGTGTGTGTGTGTGTATGCGTGTGTGTGTTTGCAGTTAATCCATCCACTTTGCACATACCAGAGACCTCCAACCCCCTTCTGACTTCATGATTTGGTCATTTAAAATGGTATGGTCAAGAATATTTTTAAGCAGTACATGTAAGAAAATAATGCTCAAGTCAATAGGTTACAATTGAGACATTATTGACTGTAATACTAATTTCAGAAGGGTATGGATCATCTCTATGGTTCTAAATCAGATAGAGGACTTATGGTCTGGACATTAGACTCCCTTTTAGTGCATACCAAAACATATTTGTGTACTTTTATCAACAGAATTAAACCTAAACTTCAATAGGATGGCAAAGACGATATGAACAAGTACGATCCAGAAAATATGCACTAAAAATATGCAGAAGTTCAAAAGTTTGAGGTCAGTAAGATTTTTGTAAAGTAACTAGGCTAATACTTTTATTCCGCAAGGATGTTTTTTATTTTTCATAAGTGACGATAAAGACATTTAAAATGTTAGAAAAGATTTCTTTTTCAAATAAATGCTGTTCTTTTGAACGTTCTATCCATCAAAGGAGGCTTTAAAAAAAAATCCTAACAGTTTCCATAAAAATATTGAACAAAACAACTGTTTTCAAAATTGATAATTATAACTTATCTTTCTTAAGCACCAAAACGCATATTATAAGGATTTCATGTGACACTAAAGACGCTGTTGAAAATGTTGCTATGCCATCAAAGGAATATATTACAATAGAAAACAGTTATTTTAAATTTAATAACATTTCACATTATTACTGTTTTACTGTATTTTTGATCAAATAAATGCAGCCTTGATGAACAAGACTTTTTTTTTTAAATCATACCAACCCCAACTTTTTAAAATGGTAATGTAAACTTCTGATTCAAATAACAGATCTGGCTATAAATTTACACAAAACTGTTTAAAAAAATAATAAGTCCCTCAAAACTGTTAAAAAAAATTATAAGTCCCTCACTTATCGCCTGCACACTCCTTGTGACCTGAACCTACGGAGGTCACAAAACTCCCACTCATTACACTGAGAGGAACTGATGACTGGAGATAGATGCATATGAGTGAAGGGAGAGAGAGAGAGAGAGGAGTGTGTTGATTCAAAAAAGAGGCCATTTTAGTATATTAGCTGTGATACACAGCTGCATTCTGGGCAACAGAAATCTGTAGCGGAAAAGGGGCCCATGCTCCCTACACAAAGCTGTGTGTGTGAGGGTGTATGTGCACGCACGCCGTAGTTCTGTGAAACTCCAAATAAGGTACTGTGCGGCAGCGTCAAGCCTAGCTGGCCCCGAACAGGAAACGTTCAGACAGGAAGTGATGTAAGCACAGTCTAAGCACAGAAACCTTGAGTCATTATCGGAAAGAGACACTTGGACTTGGCAGGAGCCTAAAACAACGGCCCAAAAAAGTTCTGCCTCATTTTGCAGTCCAATATGATTCTATATGCATATCCAAAAACCTCTAAAAATGTATCCGACGTCCCCAATGACAAGGAGAAACACATTTACCCATACTAGACTGATTTCCGTTCTCATAAAAATCCATCTATTCCAGAAAATAGTATTTAGTCTGCAGTAGTCTGCCACACAACTACACTGACACTCTTCATTATAGTGTCATGTCCCTAGCCTGTTCTTTCAGCCTGAACCCCTCTGATATTACATCCGGTTAGCGTCTATATTCACACCCTACTGAGTTTCCCTTCACTCCGAACATGACAGATAAAAAAGGAAACTAACTATAAGCTACAGACTACATGTGTAAGGATGTGATTGAGCTATTTTAAGAAAACAATCTTTAAATTAAATTGAGTTTAACCACAATATCAGCACTCAAATTACTAATAACTTGCATTAAATTAACAAACATTATTTCTTACAGTATATAATGTCTACAATGCTTCACACGCATTAACGTCTCATGAATCTTTAATTCATACATTCTCATGTATTAACTATTAATCTGTTGAGCAATATATACCCCCAGTTTCACAGACAAGGCTTAGGCCTTTAGTATTCCATACTAAAATGCATGTTTGAGCAGTTTTAACCGAAAGCAACTTGCACAGACATATCTTAAATTATGTCAGTGCCATTGTATTGTCTCAAGATGGACACCAGTAATGTCTTTTTTTTTTCCTAAGGAACATTTATAAAAGCTACTTAAATGTCCTAATTGAACTAAGGCTAATCCTGGCTTAAACTAAGCCCTGTCTGTAAAAACACGCCATAACACTATATAATAACCTTCATCAATTATCTAATGTTTTAATCATTGAAACACCCAAAAAGGGCCAAGAATCTAATTCTGTTTAAATTCATTAGCCTGATTAAAAAGATTATTGTTGCCATTTGGGCATTTATGTGGTACTTTTCAAAAAATACTATGGTACAACCCCAAGACCATAGCACATGTCCATGGTACTTTTTTGACAGAGGTTATTTTGAATATTTGTAATGTATGATTCATGCAATACTAGTCTATAACTAACTACTGACACTCAAACACTGAAATATATTTCACGGAGGGGAAAATTTCTAAATGCTAAAAACTTAGGCTACTTAAAGATGTGTTTCTATCCTACTGCTGGTATGTGGTCTTAAATAAAATCTTTACCTAAACAATGATTCATTAATTGTGAGGTGTAACCCAAAGAAAGGGACTCTAGCCAAAAAGGGCAAAAAGTTTTCTTCTCTATTTGAGTGAGCACCACGCCTTGGCATGGAAAATTGTCTAAGATTGCGCCATGAGCTCGTGTGGTCCTCCCTAGTGACAGACGAGCTCCAAAAATGCCAGACCAGCCACATGCCTCATATTTCTAGTCCCAAATCACTTATCAAGCAGATAAAAAAATGTGCCCTTACATGGCAGGACAGAGGCTTTAATATCACCATGAACTGATTTTCTGAATTCACCATGAATTCTGATTATTTTTTTTATGGAATATTTCAGTATTTTTTATAAATGATTTATCCATGCACATCATTTTTTAAATTCACGTGCCCTCATATTCTTTAATCAAAATAATTTGCCCTCTCTCACGCAGCGACATCTCTTCTCTTCTTTGATGACGTGTTTATTGGTGCGAGGCAACTTGTCAATCACATGAGATCGCTTCAATATCAAACTACAACGTCTCAACGATCCAGTCAATCATTTTTTAAAACGACCGTTTCACGTCGACTTTAAAATGACATCCTGTCCTGGTCTTATACCGGTAAACACGTCATCAGAGAAGAGATTAAGTTTTGAGGGGTAAATTATTCACATTAAATATTACGAGGGCAAATGAATAAATAAATAAATAAAAAGAATTATGTGCACGGATAAATCATGTATTTATAATAAATACTGCAAAATTGTCCATTTTGATTCCATGATTTAATTTAAAATAAAGTCAACATGTGAATCGGTTTAACTGTTCTCATTCAGTTCGGTTTTCTTTCATGCTTGACTGGTTCTAGACAACAGAACAATATAGGCCAACAAATACTTGGTTTAACCTCGTGCTTACGGTTAAAGAACAAATCATAAATGACCACAGAAATTAATTAAACTTTTTTTTGATCATTTAAGTCTGGCCCTTCGTTGGACTGAACCTTCCCTGAACGAGTCATTGTTTCCAGTTTTAAATAAAGTATATCTGTTTTGTTATCATTTTTAGATGAAATACTTAATGGACCTTTAATCTCTTTCCTGCATCTCTTATTAGATGTGTAACAGTTAGACACTCAAACGTTAATAAAACATAATACGACTTCAAGGAATCGGTTAAACTTTGTAATAGTCGTAACACAAAAGACGTTCTTGTTGCCACCTACTGGCGTAATGAAGCATCTTAAATAGTCAGTGAACGAATCTGAAAAATCTTTCGGTCTATGAATGCATTCAAAAGATTCGATTGACTGAGATATGAATCAAAATCCTCATCACCGCTGGACGCGGTCTATTCAAAGCAACTTTGATGGAAAGCCAATCGGATTGGGGGAGAGAGGAGGGAGGGAGAGAGGGGGTTACAGGTTGTCACCGAGTAACGGTTCAGCCCCTATACAACACAAAACGCCACTGCTAATTAGAAGTCTGTTAGAATAAAATGGTTTAGAAAAAAAACAAAACATGCTAACTTCACCGGTCTAGACGATTTCTTATAAAATGCAACGTACAGCTAAAGTATTAGAGAAACCGCCTTTTCGATTTGTAACACAGCAATTTATTCTTCAGTGCGCTCGGATCGGATGAACGACCGTCATTGTCCAAATGATAAATTCTTGCCATAAATAGTGCACGGCGTATGGCCTAGTGTTCAGCCGCGGGAACCGGCTGACAATAAAGCCTGCAAGAGAAAGACCATCCTCGCCCCTTTCGAGCGCCTACGCGTCGCTACTCGCTACTGTCTCCCGTTTCACCGAAAATGCGCAGCTTTTATAAAAACACTGTGAAATCTCATCTTCTCAGTTTTGTTTGCTACAGTACGAACTCAAAACAATGGCTTCCATTTGTCATGAATACTCACCGTTTTCGGCATTTTGTCTGTTTTTTTGTTTGTCTCTTCTCTCGCGGATGTGTCACAAACTGAACTGATAAAATGAAGTCAGCAAAAAGCCAAACTTTTTCCCATCGGCTGATGTCCACGCGTAAGTCGAGTGAACAACCGTCACCGCCCGTGTGGAAAAGCTTCTCTTGAAATCCGTTCCAGATCCCGAAGACAAAGTTACACTTTTCACTGCGTCTTTGTCGCTCAGAGAAGTAACTGTGGTGGTGGTCCTAGAGTCGATTTCCTGCTAACGGAACTGAGTTTTGAAAACCACACCCAGCCCAGCCGCTGAAGGCACAGCAAAGCGCGTTTGACTAAACTCCGCCCGGATTCGCACAGGCCCCGTTATACGAGATACACGCTCACGCTGCTGCTTTGTGTGAGAGAGAGAGAGAGAGAGAGAGAGAGAGAGAGACGCCAGGGCTCGAACGCGCGCGCTCTGGGAATGCGAGGTGGGGGTATCCCACACAATTCCAACACTGACGTAATTTTCCCCAGAAATTCCAAGCTCGTCTTGGCTTCCTCTGTTGAATGGCAGAGTTTGGTACGGGAAATGTGTTTCACTTGCGGAACAGTTAGACTTTATATGGAGAAAGGACTTCATCGTGCTTTGATCGTCCCCCCCCCTAAAGAAGTGAGACTCTTCGTGAACAACATTCACTTTCTTATATATATATATATATATATATATATATATATATATTAGTACTGGAAAAAAAGTTTTGTAGACGTGCACTTTAGAATGAGTAGAATTAGAAGAAAACGTTGGCTTTCTTTATTATGACTATTGATTATTTTAAAATATCATTCTTTGACTTTTAAAGCCTCGTGGTTTTAGACAATTTTGTAATGTTATTTTATGAAATTTAACGGGATCCTTTTCAAACACATGCCCAAAAATACCCCAGTTTATCTAGATGATGTCATATTCAGTGTCATATTCAATATTTAAATGAAATACCCAAACATGATAAATTGTAAAAAAAAAAAAAAAAAAAAAATCTCCTATAGATACTCATTTGAGTATCATACAACCAATGCCCCGTACAAAATGTATTGTGGTGGTAAGGTATTTTATGTAACACTGTGGTACTTTGATACAATGGTAGGCTACTAAATTATTACTCGTGTACCATGGTAGCAGGTCCAAAAATAGTAGCATGTGTTACTCTATGTTCGTACTGAATGTTAATTCAGTGTTTTATGAAGAAGAGTTCTAACAAGTCTTAGAATCTTTCCGTTTAAATGTGTGATACTGATATCAAAATATGACTGGGTTTTATCAGAAGAGCTGGAAGTTTAATGTGACTGCTTTGAAACGTATCTCTCTGAAAATGGCTGATCGTGCTCATCAGCATTGTACTAATACTGAATAATTTTGACTGACCAAGAGTTTGAGTAAACTGTTCTTTATTGCCATAGACTATACCTATAGCAATAATTTGCAATGCAATTAATATTATAATTCCCAGCTCTCTTTTGAACTCTGTTTTTGTAGAATTCTATTGGTACGCACGGAACCATTGTACAACCATTTGTTCAAGGGGAACGTTCAACCTGCCGCACCGCTGGCGGGGCGTAGGACCGTGGTGTGTTCAGGATACATTAGATTTACATGAATCGCATATGTCATTTTTTCCCGACTCTAGCGGCACAGGCTTATTTATCCGCTGTGGGTCCATATACTACATAATTTGAAAGCATACAAATCTGACGATGAAGAAGAAAACGACGGGGAAGACGCGTCACGTCGTGGCCTGGATGAACAAAGCGGAGTACGAGCATGTGATGGAGTATTTGTACTCCAAAGAGCCCGCGCTGCAGAAACACGCGCTGCACAGGATCTCCGCGTGGAAGGGCAGGTAACGTCACGGTGGTCAGGGATGGATCTGATGTTTTGAGTATAGTTTTGGAGATCACGCGGGTCACGTGACATCTGATGTGTTGTCTTTAGCGTTATGATTTTCTTGCTCTGCGGATGTGCTCAAATTTGGTCAAATTCCCCTTGAAATAGTGTAAAAATACAATAAATTCTGAGGGTCCTAAAATAGATTATATTGGCTTTATCCAAATTCTGATGGTTTTTGCAACCGGCTGTTGGATAAACTGCTTAGACTAGTCTTACAAGTTAGACATCTATTTTTTTTTTTTTTTTCTTAAAGACTGTTCATAGTTTTTTTGTTTTTTTTAAAAGTTACATAAAAACGTAGTGTAGCCTACTTTGACACCGATAGGTAGACTGACTGCCCCTGACTTTACTGCTGCTGGGTCACACTAGAACTTAAGACACTGTCTTAACATAATATGTTTATGCAACCGGCCTCAGGTCATAAATGGTAAAAGTCAGTTACATAAAAGGGTAACGTTAGATTGGTCTAATTTGAATAAAAAAATTAAGACTGACTAACTGTCATGCTAGTTCTTAAAGGGATAATTCACCCAAAAATGAAAATTCTGTCTTTAATTACTCACCCTCATGTCGTTACAAACCTGTAACTTTCGTTCAGAACACAAATGAAGATCTTTTTGATGAAATCTGAGAGATTTCAGTCCCTCCATTGACAGCTAGGCAACTAACACTTTGACGCTTCAAAAAGTTCATAAAGTGATCGTAACACTAATTCATGTGGTTTAGTCAAAATTTTCTTAAGAGACACGATCGTGTTATATGTTGAATGGATTTAATGTAGGCTTTTATTCTAATATAAACAATCATCAACTCACATTAGTTGTGGTAAAAGGAAGCTCAAGTATGTTTGCTTGATGTGCGATAACCAGTGAGGTTCATTCTCGTGTTACGCAGCACGTTTGAGCTTAAATCTCAATCTAAAACACAAATTGTGTCTCTTTAGAAAATTTGAACTAAACCGCTCAATTCAAATGGATTAGTTTTACAATCTCTTTATGAACTTTTTGAAGTGTCAAAGTGTCAGTTGCATAGCTGTCAATGGAGGGAGAGAAAGCTCTCAGATTTCATCAAAAAGATCATAATTTTACTAATCGGTCACTGATTTACTAATGCTGGTTGGCTACAAGTTTGTTGTTGTGTTGGTCTGACCAACTTTCAAACAGTGTTTTTCAAATATCGCTTACCCCACCTTAAATTACAGAATTTTTATTTTTGAGTGAACTATTTATTTTGATGTTTTTCTCAAACTGTTTTTCAAGCTTTCAATTTAAACGAGTTGATTAGGACAGTGTGGAGTGTTGTCTCTGACTTTCTGTCTGTTGCCACAGGTTTGGGCAAAGCACTCCGGTGGCCGTGGAGAGCACCGCGGACCTGGTCCGATGTCAGGTGCTGGACAGCACGGGTCAGCTGGAGGCCAGTGATCTTGTGCTGCTCTATGGCATGGCGCTGGTTCGGTATGTTTATCATCCAAGTCCACTTAAAGCATGCAATTCAGTGCGTTTGACTTTACTGAAGTGAAAATCCCTGAACGAGTATATGATGTGTTTCAGGTTTGTTAATCTCATCACAGAACGGCAACAGAAAAGAGTCGCCAAACCCTTGCGAAGGTTAGCCGGAAATGTAAGTCACGCATCAACTCGGATGAACGTCGTCTTTCATAATCTGCTATAACTGCAGTCTGACTACAGTTTGTCTCTCTGGCAGATAAATATTCCAGAGTGGGTGGTAAACCTCAGGCATGATCTGACACACCGCAGACTTCCATCATTAAAGTGGTGCCGAAAAGGTGAGATACGGTATTTCCCTTACAGGCATGCACGTTCAAAGTTAGATAAGCTCTTGCTTTCACTTCTCTGTTTGCTGCAAATGTCATTGTAGTGTTTATGTGTGTTTGTGTTCTTTAGGTTGTGGATTTGTGCTGGACTGGTTGCATCAAGAGTACTGGTCCCGCCAGATGGGCAGTCAGCTGGCAGAGGACTGGAACTCTTCATCAGAAGAGGAGGATGAGGAGGAGGTTGTTAAAAGACACGAGAGAGATCTACTCAGCAGACAGAAAGAGATTGAGGCACACAGTGAGTAGCCTTTTACACTCAAAAATCCCTTGGTTGGGCAAAGATGTGGAACTACAGGGAGGGAAAATGAAAGACTGATCAGATTTTTCATGCTATTCTTACACCTCAGAAACTGGAACAAGGCTGAAAAAACCATGACAATTTTGCAACACAAAATGTATAAAAAATACCAAATACCTTTGTAGTGTATAAAGGGTATTTCTAATCACTTAAAGGAGAAGTTCACTTTTAAAATGAAAACTCTGCCATCATATACTCACCCTCATGTTGTTTCAAACCTGTATTAATTTCTTTCTTCTGCTGAACACAAAAGAAGATATTTTGAAGAATGCCGGTAACCAGACAGTTGATGTAACTTCATCGACTTCCATAGTAGGAAAAAAAATACTATGGAAGTCAATGTGGATACATCAACGGTTTGGTTACCGGCATTCTTCAAAATATCTTCCTTTGTGTTCAAGTACCTTACTTTAGAGTAAATGATGACAGAATTTTCATTTTGAAGTGAACTATTCCTTTAAAATGCAAAGCGTTATAGCTTTGTTCAGAATCAGCAAAGTTGTAAAATGCGTTTGTTCAGCAAGGATGCATTAAATTGATCAAAATCGACAGGAAAGACATTTATAATGTTACAAAAGATTTCTAATTCAAATAAATGCTGTTCTTTTCAAGGATCAAAGAATCCTGAAAAAATGCCTCATGGTTAAAAAAAAAAAAAAAAGAATAATGAAATGGCACCAAATCTGAAGATTATAATATCTGATGGATCATGAAGACTGGAGTAATGTCTGATGAAAATTCAGTAAATTCAATAAATTATATTGTATCATAAACAGTAAACAGTTATTTTAAATTGTAATAGTTTTTCTCAATATAACTGTTTTTAATGTATTACTTGTTAGATTAAATGTAGCCTTGGTGAGCCTAACAGACTTTTAAACCACAGGCTTTTGAACTGTATTGTATACAGGGTTTGAAATTAACTTTTTCACTCATCGGCCAATTTGGCTAAAAAAAATTTACGTTTCCGGCCATTCAGAACTTCTACTAGCCAAAAAAAAAAGAAAAAAAAAAAAGATGTGAACCATATTAATTAACTGCGTCACAGCTTATATACAGTGCTATGCATAAGTGAATACACCCATGCTAAAGTTGACTAAAAAGAGGAATAAAAAATCATATTTTGGAAATTGAACTTAATGCCTTAATTTTAAAAATTAGGAAAAATCCAACCTTTAAGGACACCAATTTTCTTTGTGAATGAATAATGTATCGTAAATAAATAAATGTTCTTCCTTAAAATACATGGTGCATAAGTGAGTACACCCCTATGTTAAATTCCCATAGAGGCAGGCAGATTTTTATTTTTAAGTATTTTTTTTTTTTTTTTAGGATACTATGCATCCTGATAAAGTTCCCTTGGCCTTTGGAATTAAAATAGCCCCACATCATCACATAGCCTTCACCATACCTAGAGATTGGCATGGTTTTATTTCAGTTAGCCTAAAAGCTAGTTTGATTTGCATTGAGAGATGATCTTATGGAAAGTACCCCATGCCAATCTCTAGGTATGGTGAAGGCTATGTGATGATGTGGGGCTATTTTAATTCCAAAGGCCAAGGGAACTTTATCAGGATGCATAGTATCCTAAAAAAAAAATTAAAAAAATACTTAAAAATAAAAATCTGCCTGCCTCTATGGGAATTTAACATAGGGGTGTACTCACTTATGCACCATGTATTTTAAGGAAGGACATTTATTTATTTACGATACATTATTCATTCACAAAGAAAATTGGTGTCCTTAAAGGTTGGATTTTACCTAATTTTTTAAATTAAGGCATTAAGTTCAATTTCCAAAATATGATTTTTTATTCCTCTTTTTAGTCAACTTTAGCATGGGTGTATTCACTTATGCATTGCATATATATATATATATATATATATATATATATATATGGATTTCATAAATTAATTTCTTATTTAAACAAAATCCTGTCATCCAGCCATTTCCAGCTTCCTCTTTCATCCTCATCCTTTTCATCAAAAATGTGTTTTAGGTGGACAGATCAATACAGTACAAAAAACATCTATAAAAATGTAGGTTGTTGGAAAAAATGTCTTTTCTGTTAACCAAGCGCTTTTTAATCTCAGCTATTGCTTCAATGCAAATGAACAAGCGCACCGTTATTTGTTGCGTAGTGACGTGTGTTCATGTAAGCCATTTAATATATCATGATGACTCTCTATTTGAGCTAAATCTGCGCAGATTTGGCATCACGAACTTCCCCAGCAAAGTGAGTAAACATAACACGCCAAATTGGCTGGTGATTTGACAGCGTTACCCGCCACAGTTGATTTTTATCCGGATTTGGCAGGTTGGCAGGTGTTAATTTCAAACCTTGATTGTATATAATATGATATAATATAATAGTGTATATTATATTGTAATCAAAAGTAGCAAACGGTTAAATGTTAGTTCTCTGCTTATGCTCTACCTTTCAGAAAAAGTCAGAGAACTGCTCAACTCCTATGAACAGGAACAGTTTCAGGTAAGTCTGGGATAAATGTTACATTGTGTATTCTATCCCAATTTACACCAGCAGAGGGCAGTATGAGCTTTTGTTTCTGACACAGAGTCAAGTGTTGGAACTCTTAGGAATATGCCTACCTCCCTGCTAAATAGAATTATTGCAGAAGTATGTCAAATGAGTAAAATGTATGAAAACATTGAATTCTTAAACCAGTAGTCAAAATTTGAATGTTTTTGGTATATGTATAATTACATTGTGGGTCTGTGGAATAGACACGAGCTACATTTTAATAAAAGATAAAACCTTTAAAAGGTTATGATTGGTGATGTTTGGTAATATTGTTTCTTTTACTAATGTAGTACAGTGTTTCCCACACATAGACTCATTCGTGGCGGTGCGCCACAGAATCAACACCGGGCGCCACATATTGCGCTTCTTTATTCATTCTTTTTTTTTTTTAACGCTATTTAAAACACGCAGCATATTCGTTCACTGCATTTCCTATCCCTGCTCTCCCTCCATCTCTCTGTCACTCACGTGTCTCTCTCGCATACACACACACACACAGCCCCTCCCCTCCGTGCACACCGCGTCTGTCTCCATGAAAACGAGATCATCCGAGATCAAAAAATATTTTATATTTGAATGCATGTTGTCAGTGTGTTAATGTTGGAGCCCCGACCCTTAGCAAACAAGTGATTGCGCCTTATTTAGTAAGTTAACTAACGTTAGTCGCAAGTTTGCGGTAAAATGCAGTTGGGTTGTCGAGGTCAAAACACTATATAAGCTGTGAATCAAATAAACTTCTTATAAATAATGTTATGTCATTTTTAGGGTGTTAAATGTGTGGATTTTGGGTTGGGTGTATGGATTTTGTGAAGGTGTGAAGCATTTTGTATTAATATTTAATATAATAAAATTCTGTGTAACGAATTATTAACGAAGGAATTATTTTGATATCCCCCCTCTAAACCACCAGAAATTGCTTTCTAATCTATGGGAAACACTGTAGTAGTTTCTAGTTGTGATGATAATAATGTGAGCTGTGCCTGCCTATTGTTTTGGTGTGTTTGGCAGACATACGAAGACCTGACAAAGCAGGGAAGGCAGCGTGACATGTGGCCGGATGCCAGCGCTGATCTCAGCTGGATCCTAACGCAGATCAAACACTTTGCCACAGAGGCCAGGTCTGTGCATGTGTTCAGTTTAGCAAGTCTTTATTTCTGGTAGGTTAAAGAGTATGTGTCTCATTGCCAGCTGTTCTGTCTGTGTTGCAGAAACATCTTCGCTGATGTTTTAATGCAGGATGGATTCCTTATTCCCACTGCAGACCAACTGGAATCTTTGGATATTGACCCCTCTGGTACAAATGCACTACATCTTGTTTATAAAGCAGTCATTTGCTGACTCAAATTAAATTAGCCTCTCTCTCTATCTCTCTCTCTGTAGAGGACTCTGACGACGTGTTCGCCCCTTGTCTTCCTCGAGTGTTTTTGCACTTCTGGTTGCCGTTATTGAAGGTCCTGAATTCATCCATCTTTATAAATCTGATCCTTGACAAACTTTTCGCTGAGCTCTCGAATGAGCCGTCCAGTCACAGAACTTACTACATTGCCTCCTGGATCTCCGAAATTTTACTCTGCAACAGCAAAAGTATGAATCTGAGATGTCCTCTTGGTGCATGTGGTTGTATATACAGTGGCCCTTAAAAAGTTTTTGGACACTTAAACCACACTAAGAGTAGGAAGGCCACATTAAAAATAAGAATGCAGTGTTCATTTTGAAACTCTTTTGTCATGTCATATTCATTCTAGTCAGTTTTACTCTGAATAAAATACCATCTAATTTTTGTCAACAAATGATAAAAAGTGTGCACAATTTTAGTTTAAATTCACAAACATTGGATATATTGATTGAAACATAACAGTTAAACAAAAGACGTTCCTTGTTGTGAAAACCTGATCTCTTGAAATAAGTGTCCAAAATCTTTTTGCCTTATTATGAGCAGTTTATTTATTGTTTTATCATTTGAAAATCAAACTAATTGGGTCTCATTCATTAATAATTGCATGGATTGTTTTGTATTTATATGCACAGACGACTTTTTCATGGTATATGATGAAGTATATTTAACATAAAATATCTGTGTATAAAGTTTCATCTCAACATGATTATTAGTCCACCCTATGAGATTTTTGCATATGTGAGGTTTCAGTTGCATTTTTCATACATTTTTGAATGAAAGAGGTGTATTGGTGAATCATTTGTTCATCATCTGATTTAGTGAGTGAGACCCATTGTTTTTTAAAAGTGTGTTTGAGAGTGTAAACTTCTCGGTGTATGTCTGTAGCAGGTGAATTGAAGGCTCACAAGCGACCAAAAAGATCAAAGGAAAGGATCTTTCTGAACAGATTGCAGTTTCCATGGCGGAATCTGATTTCTGCATGTGTGAACGCACCGTGCACCGCTACACCGTTCCTTCTGCGACAGTGAGTGTGCACATGCGCATGCATATTCCCATACACAGCGTGGGTGAAGGTAACTAATCAAATCTTACTTCTTGCCTTTTAAGGATTTTCAGTGACATGGATAAGCCTCTCCCACATGACGCTCAGCAGAACCTGCTTCAGCTCTGCAGCATTTATACACAGGGTTACCATGGAAACTCTTCCCCTGGACCCTCAGACCCTGCTCAGCCTGTGTACACCTTACAGAACCTCCAGGAGAGACTAAAGAGGAATGCCGCACAGAACAGAGACACACACTCATCTAACCACACCCCCGTATCATTGCAGGCTCCGCCCACAGTGGAGCTCCAGGAAAAGCTAAGCACAGAAACCGTACAGGACAGAAACTCTGCATTACGAGGATCAGCATGGAGCGTGTGCACAGGTAACACTACCAGTCCCATACCAGCTTTTTTGTAAAAGATTTCATTTTTTAATAATAATATTTATATTATTAGTTCACTTCAAAATGAAAATTCTATCATTATTTACTCACCCTCAAGTTGTTTCAAACATGTATGATTTTCTTTCTTCTGTTGAACACAAAAGAAGATATTTTGATGAATGTCTGTAACCAAACAGTTGACTTCCATTTTTCCTACTATGAAAGTCAATGGTGTACATCAACTGTCTGGTAACCAACATTCTTCGAAATATCTTCCTTTGTGTTCAGCAGAACAAAGAAATTCATACATGTTTGAAATAATTTGAGGGTGAGTAAATGATGACACAATTTTCATTTTGATGTGAACTATTCCTTTAATAGCAGTTCAGTGGTTAGGTCAATTGTACGAGCCTGATTCAATCCACTAACTCACGAGCAAGGTCAAATGTGTAGTACAAATGTATGTGTAGTGCAAAGCCATGCTGTCATTGTCATGTGAACTACCTGCGTTAGTTTCGTCGCTTCACTGACATTCACAAATCTTCTCCCTTGGCCTCGTGGGATAGTAAAGTGTCCATCGTATGCACACTTCAGAATCTCGCTGGAAATAGTAGGTCAACCGGGTACATACTACTTTTGTCACATACTGTTTTTAGCATACTATATAGTAGGGAAGTATGCGATTTCAGATGCAGTCGCTGTCTACAACTCTGCATAGCCGTATGGAACACGCTAATGACGTGTGATGTCTGTGAGCAGAAGTGAGTAAATACATATGTTGACAGGCAGGTAGGACATCCTATCATTGCATTCGGACTGGTGCTGTCAATCGATTTAAATTATGGGCATCTAACATTAAAGTTTTTAATCTATTTTTATATTGTAATAATTCCAAATTAATGTAGTGATAACATAAAGACAACCTATATTTAAAATTAGTTTAATGGCTTTTTTTAATGAAAGAAGGCCAATATGAAATTTATATATTTTTTCTTAATTTTTGTCATTAATTACAGCCATTCAGTATAATTGAAAGCTTTAAATGTAAAAAATTTAACATTTAATTTAAGAGAACTTAAGAAAATCTTTACATAAACCCATTATAATGAATGCCAAATAATAAATAAATAGGGGCTACATTTTTTCCATTGGCCCAGTCAGACCAGTTCAGATTTTTTTGTCCATTCAAGCGATGTTTGAAGCAGCTTTCTGTGTGCATGAGTCATGAGTCACACAGACAGGTGAGTCACACAGACAGGAGATTCACAGACATGCGCCAGTACTGAACTGCGTTCTCTTTTGTGTCGTAGCGCGCTTGGATGGTTTAAAAGCATTTGCTTGAATAAAAGCATGGTCAAATAATGTAACACTTGCCAAAGGATGACGGGAAAAAACAGATGCTGCGTTAACAGCCATATCACCCTGTAGACCAAGACTTGTAGGGCTGAGAGCAGGGCTGAGCCTGGTCTGTACCTGGATGGGAGACCTCCTGTTTCAACCAGTATAACAAAAAGTGTTTATGAAAACACTCCCCCTCTAGCTTTAAAATAAAATTTAAACGAAAGATGAAAAATTAAAAAATAAATCTGTCAATATTAATAAAACTACAATTTTATATCAATAAATAGTATTAAAATAACTATGAGGTTAGTTTATGGATTGCCTTCTGTTTATGAAATTTGATGTTTGTGCTGTCTACAGTTTATTACAAATAAATGTAATGCTTCGACACCTGTTACTTGAATAATACATTCATTTATAAATTCAGACCATCTGCACACTTCTGCAGTCATTGCACATGGGGGACTTCTGTTTCCACAGCTCCAAATACTAGGATGAACTAGCACAAGTTATGTCAGCGGGGGTTCAATGTGAGTGACGGCTCAAAACATCAGGCTAATCACCTTATTTTTCTCCTCCACTAGCTGTAGTTGGTAAATTAGTCATAAATCCTGAGATGTTCTTGAATGATGTGGTTTGAGTTAAATCTGATGGTTTTGTGTCCAATCAGATAAAGTCCCCTGGAAACAGTACCCGCTAGGAAAGGTTCCAGGACAACCAGAAGACCCCTCCTGTTTGATGGTGGAGTCTTATTCTACATTTACTGTGTTCGACCAGCAGGTGGAGCTAGATCAACTCCCTCAGCACCATGGCAACAGGAGGTGAGGATATGTATGCCATGTACAGACAGTACATTCGAAAGCATTTAGGCTTAAATGCAACAGGATTTCTGCCGGTCTTTCACCCTTAATTCACCCTTACACAAACGAAGGCCTAAAAAGGTCTTAAATCAGAACAGAAAGTCTTAAATTCATAAAGTCGTGGCATTAAGTTTGGTTTGGCAAAAAATGAAAATCTTCCTCAGTATTTTTGTCTTGTTTTCCAATACAAATATCTAAACATCTTTAAATCAAAATACTTTTACTTGAAATGAAAAAACTGAACAAAATGAAGTGAGTTTATGCGTAGAACAAGAAAAATGATGTCAGCAAGTTATGGAAACTTCCCTTTGATGTCAGTTGATTTTTCTAAGCCCATTGGCAGATATTTGTTCTCTAGTAATCATAAACTCACTTCATTTTAATCAATTTTGTAGAATACAAGACTTCATATTGTGTCATTGATTATCTCTAATAAATACACCTTAATTTTGGGGGGTTTTTGTACAATAAATTAAAACGAAGAGCTGCACGATTCTGGGTAAATTGAGAATCACAGTTTTTGTTTTGTTTTTTTCAAACAGATCACAATTTTTAATTGTTGCACTTTTTAAAATGTTTAATCTAAATGAATTGTTTATTTTTAAATAGGTTTGAATTAATGATTCAGTGACTTGTTCATAAATACTTGTATAATTATTGGATGAATCAGCATTTCTGAAATGCAGATCTGAATGTTATGTTGTGATTTTTAGAGAACATATTGACATTGTTTTCCCTTCAATTTATCCCTTATGTCCATAACTTGGTCTTTAAAAAAAATCATAACACCTGCTGTAACCCTGACAACTAAAAGGTAGAAACTTTAACTAGAAGTTTGGAACATGTTGTGGCAACATTTATTTGAAATGGGACCCTATTATGGCTAATATGCTGTAATATGATTTTCATAAAAGTGCATTTTTATCCACAGTGTTTCCCTTCAGACCAGAGGCGCCAGTGGATCAGATGGGCCGCTTTGGACTCACAGTGATTTGAGCAAACTCAAATCTGGACTCAAACTATTCTAACACATTACACTCAGATCTTCAATGGGCTGAAGACAGTGAACAGCCAACCCTTAACTTTGAACCTTATCATGTTAAAAACAAACACTTGAGGGCTAAGCTGGACTGAGGCTCTTCTAAACACACACATCCAATCTCTCTCTTCTACTTTTGTCTGACATGATGCTGTTGTGTGCTGCATAAATGGAAACATCAAGTTGTTTTTGTTTTATAATTCATGTTTATTGAGGGAAGTATTTTGCCTTACTCTAATATCATTACAGTTAGTCCAAACTGCAGTTTAATCGGCTCAGCTCAGTCCTACAGCTCTTGGCGCCCGTTCAAACCATCCGGAAGTGAAACTCCCATGAGCAATGTCTCACGAGGTTCTAATGAAGAAGTTGGTGCTGTTTGAAAAATTTTCTAAATTGCATTATTTTTGAACACAAGGTTGCCAAATAAACATTTTTTTGTGTACTTATGTGTTACATGTTTATTATTCTGTTTCTCAAGATCCACTTACTAGCCCAGGTTTCTTGCACTGAAATAGCTGTAATGTAAATACAGAACTACACATGCTATTTTTGCTACTTTAAACCTCCATGGTATTGGCTTCCATTATGACTGACTACACATCCTAAACATCAGCTTATTTGCATAGACCTGCATTACACTGTGGTAATCAGTATGCTGTATGCAGCACAATTTGGTTATCTTATTTTTGCCCCAAAATGTATTTGGACACTTGAGCCACTTAAAAATGCACATTACTGTTCAAAAGATTGCGGTTATTATAACTGAAAAAAGTGAATAAATTAATATTTTTTATTCAGCAAGGATGCATTCAATTGATCAAAAGTGACAGTAAAGAAAGTTTATGGACCATTTCCAAAAAGTATTAAGCAGCACAACGGAGTAATGCTTTACCATCACAGGAATAAATTACATTTTAAAATGTGTAAAAAAAAAAAAAAGTTTTATCACAGTATTACTTTCAATGTATTTTTGATTAAATAAAGGTATGTTCAAAAATGTTGAATGAAAGTTGTTTGTTGGAGAATAAAAAACAATGTATTGTTCAAAATAAACACTGGGGCACTTTCTGTGTTTATTGTCAATATAATGAACTAAACGGTGGTTATTTTGCGACACCTGTCGATTCAATAACTGACACCTGTGTGAACTTGAGAGGAACTGACTTCAGAAATCCATGAATAGACAAACTGATTAAAAAAATGACTGAAAAGTGGCTCAGAAAAGGTTTTTTCTCATAATTTGTTTGCCACTTGGTTTGATATTTTGTATCTAAAGCAATACATTTCTAAAACTGAAATGTGGATTGATTTTTTTTAAATGTCTGTTCTAACTCAAGTGTCTTACTGTGGTGTTTTGCAATATTACTATCTATCTTTGTCAGTATTTCTTCATTCATTTACTATCTACAGTCAAACACACAACCAATAAGAACACAGTCGTGATAACAGTTAACCAAATAGAGTCTGACTTTATTGAGAGGAACAAACACCTTTTGTCATTGAGACTTACATTTTGTTTGAGTCCACAGACCCAAAGCGTTATAAAGTTTTCCCACACTATTTCGCTTTCTTTTCTTTTTTTTTCATTCTCTTTTTTGGTTCTTGTTTTTATCATATTGAAAACAAGTTTAAAAGCAACATGTTTCATTCAGTAGAGAGTAAAACATACTATTGTATGTCGTCATCACAGCACGAGACTCATTAAGTGTCAAACCACTCAGTCAACCTGCGAAGGCGCGAAAACCCTACAATACAAGGGGGGGAAATGTTAAATAAACAGCAAAACTCGAATTTAAGAACACGTTTTCAAGATCATCCACACTACTTCACAAATCGCCGCAATTTTATAAGAGCAAACATCAAGTATAATGTCTTTCATAAAGGAGCAGAAATAATAATAATACATCAGTAGTTCCTGAGAATCGATCTGTTGGTGAGAGTGTGTGTGAGTGAGTATAGCTGGTGTATTCAATACTGAAAACATACATGTAAATGTACAGAATTCATCAGATCTCCAAACCATCTGTTCTGATAGTTGGAAATGCCCGTTTTTTACTTTTCTTTTTTTCCCTTGGGGCATGTCCATTTGTCCTGTAGGTTCTTCTTGGACATTCTCATCAAATCTAATCATAAAAACTTGCAGTTCGTGCAGTAAAATCAGGTTGTCCATTTAGACGCCAATAGAGATTAAGAGCTGAAGGCAAAAAAACTCATCTTCTCATTAGCGCGTCCGATTATGAGAATAAAAAGCCAAGCAAGAAGCGCAATGCTCGGTGCTGTACAGTCAGAATGTGCTCGACTCTCACAAACCAAAATAGTTCAACTGTAAGGCAGATTACGAGGTGCGCGTTCATGTGTTTGTGTGGACATCTTTCAGTAGGAGACTCAGATAAAGCTCATTTCACTCGTGAGAATGTGTGTGCATGTGGCATCAACTTCAGTTGCTCTTAAACTCACCTATTTGCTAAATTAAAAAACAAACAAAAATACATTATTGTGCAAATTCCATCCAATTAAAGTTTCATCTTTAACCTGGAATGGCACCTCCATGTCTTCATTGTAGAAGGTAAGCTATGTTACAGGTGAAACTGGTGAATTTACCATAAATTCACACTAGTGCGCACACAATAGTCAACATTTTACATTAGTTATATCAGTACTAATGATAGCATGTGATCAGCTGACTGTGGTTGTCAAGGCAACCTATCGAGTCTAAGTGTGTATGAGAGACAGATCCTGCTCGAATAAGCTGGTGGAGTGTCTATGAAAATGAAATGCACTAATACTGTGCAAATACACGGTTTGACATTAATTTTCAATATTTACAAAAAGGAAAAATATATTAGGAGCACACTGATTGTGTCAGAATGTCTCTCCTGAATATATACCTTTAACAGAGAGAGAGAGAGAGAGAGAGAGAGAGAGAGAGAGAGAGAGATGGTGATGATATATAAAGCCACGCCCATCCTTCAGTCAAACAGAAATTAAGTTCAGCTCCACTGAGGTAAACTATCACAAGAAATGAAAAGGAGAGAGAGAGAGAGAGAGAGAGAGAGAGAGAGAGAGAGAGAGCTAGAGAGAGATCCCTGTCTGTAGTGGTCTGCCCGGCAGGAAATAAGCCATCTCTATGGGCTACTCGAGTGACACACGGTATCACTGACATTATGGCATTATATTTCTTTATCCTTTTTTTAAACAAAACTAAGCTTCTTCTTTTTTTTTAAATATATAGATATATATACTCATATAAGTGATACTGTACAGCTCAGAAATATATATTTTTTACAATCAAGAAATAGATACAATTTGTATCAACAAGCAAAAGGTCGTTTCTGGACATTTGATGTGTGGTAGCTTGCTGCTCAACTGCATGGGGTCTGAACCTTGGAGCATAAGCAGCGGACAGCAATGTCTTATGTCTTCATTTACAAAAAAAAAAGTTTCTAGTTTGCTCTAGAAACAATATTCTTCTGGATTTTTTTTGCTCCAGGGTTCAAAGAAGGGGAAAAGGAGAGACCCAACCGTAAAAACACTTCCATCTTAAAAAAATTAAAATAAACATATTTGTGTGTGTGTGTATATATATATATATATATATATATATATGAATGAATGAAGAGTTCAGATGCAAAAGCCTCTAAGTGTCATCAGAAATTTTCTTCTAGAATCATCATTTTTATCAAGCTTGTATATTTAAGTTCAATAATTTCACTTAAATGGCAATGCAAATTACCTATTAATTGTCATTTAAGTGAAATATACAAGCTTTATAAAAATGATCATTCTAGAAGAAAATTCATTATATATATATATATATATATCCACACATACACACACAAACACAATTAGGCCTGAAACATACCTGATGTAAATACATCAATGATGCTAATGACGTGGTCACATTAGCGAAATTTTGTGGGCAAAAAAGACAATGTGTCAATTCCTAACAACTCTGCCACAAGGGGTACTACAGAGGGCAAGTAAATTCACAATATGAGAGCATAAAATAAAATATAATAGATACACTTCTTGTGTTGCAATTAACCAAAAAAACGTCATGATGTCATGAGCGCTTGCAATGCATTGACCAAGCATTAGTGTCTACATTTATGTACTTGCATAAATATGTTTCTGGCCAAAAACAATTACATTTAAAAATCTTAATTTAGAAAAGCCTCTTATTTAAAAATTAAATAATGGCCTTCTCAAAGAACCTTGTTGAAAAACAAAAACTAAGAGGAAGGTGAACTGTGTGTTTTGAGTACAAGTCAAAGCAGGGTCGGGTGCGGTCGAGAGGCAGCAAGCAAACTGTCAGCCAAATGTCAGAAACAACCCAACAACAGCCTGGTGTTCCTTGTGTGTGTCGCACAGGAAGAGACAGGTAGGCAGTGTGTCACACCTTCCCACGAGCAGTAACGGGGCCCCACGGGGCTACACCTGTGCTCATGAAAAAAAAACGAAGGAGCAATTTAAGTCTTTTTGAAAACACCCAGAGCATCTCTGGACTGATAACATTCACGCTCTCCTGAAGATATGTTAATTTACAGGGCGGAGCAGATGAAAAGGGGCGGTCTCTCGGCATCAATCAGGAAATAGATGCTGCACAAGAGCATTTTGCCGAAGAGACTCATTCTCCTCCCCAGTTTGTGAATACTTGAACATAGTTATTGAATATCAAGTCAAACGTGAGCGGCGCTCTCTGTCTAGCATAGTGCTAACATGCTTTCTGGGAGAGATTTACTGAAGCCCATGCTTACCAAATACTCAAACATCTCTCTTTAAATCTACAGTACAACAACAACATTAAGGAAATACAAATGGATAACTTGTCCAACTAAATGTACCTAGTGCTTTCCGATCAGAAAAACTTTTTGGCTTTTAAAATGGCTTAGTAAATACACATCTGTGCATGGGCAATAGACGTTGCAGGGCACATTTGCAGTTACAGCCCAGCCAATTAAAATGAAAACTGCAGCATGGCAGAATCTAAACCTCTCTGTCCCAATGCTCGCTTTTATAAAACAAATGTGACCTCCACAACTATTAAGCACTATTCACATTAACGTGTGGTGAGGTCACTCCGATGTAAGGCCATAAAAGTTCAAAGGTTCATGCTTTGAGGTACGCAAGCGTTCATTCCTCTTTCCGAAATCACACATCAAGTCATCACGCACACCAAATAAAACACCACAGCATCACGTCATATTTACACGCAAATGCAAGTGAATACACATATACATACACAATATTATTCATATTGTGCAGGATCATTTCTGATCGGTTTTACCAAAGAGATTTCTCTCATGTAATTCCTTTTCAAAGGATAAATGTTATCATAACCCACAAAATAACACATTCTCAAGATCTGCCATCGAACTGGCAGGCAGAGTTGCTCTTTCAATGTGGATACACTTTCGAGTCGGCTTTATGAACAATTTTTCAGGCCACCCTAAACCTCAAGAACCTTTTGGTCCATCTCAGGAGCTGAATGGTGGAGAAATCAGGACTTTGCAGAAGACTTTTGTTTTGTTGAGGGATCTCACTTTTCTATGCTAAACTTAACAGGTACAAGATCCAGGCTCCCATATGGCTTAACAGATGACATAACAACCGATGCAGCATCAATGCTATCATGCTAGCCAACCTCCGAATGGATCCAATCCAGTCAGAATTACGTATGGGGGATGGCTGTTTCTTAAGAGCTAAACAAAAACACAAAACACTTGAGGTGTCCAATTTCTCATCCACTAGGATATCAATATATCACGTGGTGCTGTTGTTAGCAGCCTCTTGTGATGTGCTTAGTGGCAAGAGCGCAGTTTAGTGACGATGACGGCAGCCAGCTGCTGGGGATCGGTCATGTGAGGGTTCTTCTCCATGACTGAATGGACCACATACGCCGGGAAGATGTTACAGAGGTTTCGGTAGGTTTGATACTGGTGTTCTGGAATAGGGTGCCGCTCTTGGAGTTCCCCCACTAGCCCACGAGATATGGGCTGTGGAGGCGGCACGCTATCCCACGGTGACCTCCAGATCTGCTCCATCTTCTCGGGCATGCTGCGGACCATCACCCTCTCACAACAAGGCATAAGTCCTCCCGTTAAACCATAGCCTCCGTAGCCGTAGGGTTCGTTACCGCATGGCAAAGGGTCCCAGCTGGCATGCTGCTCTCGACAAAGAGGCGGTCGGCGTTGGCGCAGTGGGTTGCTCTCGTAGAGCCGCGAGTCAGAGATGCTGTCCATGCGAGTCATACCCAAGGATCGACCCTGCTGTGAGGGGTTGGCGGAAGGCAACACATTCTGGGTGAGTGGAGGGTAGTCTCCTGGGCAGCTGGAACGAGCACTGACAACCTGGTGTTGGGAGTGAGGTGCAAGGTGGGCGGAGGATTGCTTCCGAGGACCCGGTTTGGGTTCATCCGTTCCGTAGCTCTGCACACGTGTCAAGGCCTCATGGTGGAAACCGTGAGAAAAGGCTTGAAGGCGTGTTTGTGCCGAAGATTGGTTCGGAGTCTGCGAAGGTGGCCCTTTCATGCTGTCGTCCAGGCTGCCCTCCAATGAGTTGAGGTACATCTCTCCACTGTAGGACGAGAAGGAGTCCGACGAATGGCTTCGGCCGGGTTCTGGGCACATACCTGGACCTCTGCCAGGATATCCTCCACCCACACCTACAGGATCTGACTGCTCAAGACTGCAGAAACTGTCTTGGAGGCTCATGGTGGAAAAGTCACTGAGCATGGAATAGTAGCCGTGGTCGCTTACCACAGAGTCGTACTTGGGAAACGGCTCACCGTAAGCCACAGATGCGCCCTGGCTATTGGTGACTAGGATGGGAGGATATTGGATGCTGCCCGCATGCTCAAGTGAGCTGTGGGTAAAGTGCAGAGACCCTGGAACAGGGCTGCTCGCAGAGCGCGTGTTCAGAGCGCCCGCTGCATGACTTTTTGTCAATGGCATAGTTGGAACGCTAAGCGCTGACACTAAAGATGGTACTGAACTGGCCTCGGCCTTCCGCGTCGGACAAAGTCTCTCTTCCTGCTCACACGCAACCGACCGGATACTGGGGTCAGATTGGCGCTTGGGTGCCACTCGCTTTGCCTCTGAGCTATTGTCTCCCTTGGCAGAAGAACCAGAGGTCCCACATTTTGCAAGTGCCCCCTCGCTCATTGTTTTTACAGCGGAGAGTTTGGCGAAGGCTCTGAGCTCGTCTGCAACAGCCCGTAGTGGTTGGTTGGCTCTTTCTGGGTGGTAGTACTTGCACTTATGGCCGTACGTGCACTTCTTACCTGTGATAAAATCAACAGTGGCAGTTGAGCCAAAATTGTTACTTCTGTTTTTTAAAACACAGATATATATATTTTTTTAATCACAGTATACTGAAAAAAATTGTTTTATTCCAACTGGAAATTTCAAAGCATGACAATAACCTGCATGAAAATGTATCTAATATATTTATTTATGTTTTTAATATGCTGTGATGTTTTGAAATAAAGACATAAATTAATTCCCTACTTTTGCTGTACTGACCATAAGGACATGGCTGCTTCTTGTGCTCTGGAACCACTGGTCGTTTGCGGAGAAAATTTTCCAGACTGGGTCCGTGTCTGCCTAAAGGATCATCAGGAGGCATAAACCTACAAAACAAGCCAACAGAAAAAAAATAAGCACAACTATGATATGAATGATTTAAATCTAAAAATTATTTTATGAAACAATATTGCTAATATTATAAATATGAGGTTTTGTAAAGATTATTATATAAAAGTAGGGTGATATTTTCTTCTGTCTTAAATTCTTCATTACTTGACGCCACTGTATAAATATTAAAATAAACCAACTGGAGTACTCTGCATTCACAATAATAATAATAATAATAATAATAATAATAATTCTTCATTACATTTATAGCGATTTTCTGGGTACTCAAAGCGCTTTACACATGGAAGGGGGAATATCCTCAACCACCACCAATGTGCAGCATCGACCTGGATGATGCGACGGCAGCCATATTGTGGCATAATGCCCACCGCACACCAGCTTATTAGTGGAGAGGAGACAGAGTGATGAACCCAATCAGTATATTTGGGGATGATTAGGAGGTCATTAGGAGGCAAATTTGGCCAGGATGCCGGGGTTACACCCCTACTCTTTTTCCAAAGGACATCCTGGGATTTTTAATGACCACAGAGAGTCAGAACCTCGGTTTAATGTCTCATCCGAAGGACGGTGCTTGTTACAGTACAGTTTCCCCAGCAACCTAGTTTTCCCCAGGAGGTCTCCCACCCAGGTACTGACCAGGCACTGCAGATGCTTTAGGTCGGTTTCACACCGCACGTGTAAACAGAGCAGAGCATATTTTTTCGGCACCCATGTTAACAAGTTTTCACACCGCACGCAGAGGCAGCAGGAGCATAGCAGAATCGGCAGTGCTGTGATCGTTTTGCAGCAGAGTCTATTTTTGCTGTGCCGATCACGCTGAATCAAAACCACGGTGCATTGTTCTTGATCGACATAGACCTGATTAACATAAAAAAAATCATGTAAGTGAGGTGTTTCGTGTTTCACTATTAACATATGACATTCAGCGCTGTGAAAAAGTTAAATACTTGAAAACACATCATTGCCAGGAGTTTTTGCCCAAACTTCAAAGGCCTATATAAATGATTAAAACTAGAGGTCGGTTTTTTAAACTAGAGGTATATCTTAATATTAAGATTACTTTTATCAAGTAAACTAGCTATATACAGCATGCTATATGCATATGTGTGTGGGACAGAGGGAAACACGGTCGCAGGGTATGCTGCCTATCATAAATCAAAGCACATGTCAGACAGCTGTCGGAGAAGAACACCGGAAAAGGTGACAGAATGGACGATATTCGTCTGTATTTGCAGTACACAAGCCGCGGTTCAGCTCAGCGCCACAACCCGCTCTGCATACGCATAGCATCTGCGCTGCCTCCACACTGCTTGCGCATCCAGTGTGAAACAGGAGTTACACAGCACTACTGCATCCGAAAGAGAGACATAAAAATGCACATTCTTGTAATTCCTACATAAATCTAAAATTACTTTTTTGGGCAAGTAATGTGTGGCTTTAAACACATAATTGGGAACAAACAATTACGGGCCTTATCATGGGACCTCAAACTTCAGCAAATAAATCAGGAAATTAATTAAAGCTTATTTACAAAATAGAACAAGTGACTTGAGAGTTGAAACAAGTGACAGAGCAATAAAAATGAAAGAAGAAAAACAGAGAGAGGGAGAGAGAAAGAGGAACGCCATACGGGTGCGAGGGTGGAAAGCAGAAGACGCAAATAAGTGAGAGAGAGAAAACCCCGTCACCACGGTAACTGTGGGCGAGCATACTTGTCATTGACGAAGCTGTACATAAGGAGTCGGTCCTCAATAAATTTCTTCCACTCCGGTTTCTCATTCTGCAGGTCTCTGTAGTTATCGTTGGACACGATGATCCCATCCGAGTCGCAGGCCAGCTTGACAATAAAACGGTCATCGTAGCAAACCACTCGCCGGCCTTGAACTCTCCGAGACGGTGTGAAGACGAGGATCTTTTCCTTCTCTAATTTCCGTAGGATCTCCTGATCTGAGGATGAGGGTGACATCACACATCATCACTTCCTGTGACCTCATGCACAGACATACGCAAACTTGAATAAACATCACAGCACAGATGGACGATCTCACTGGACAAATGGCATCTCTTCAGAGACATTCATACAGGCAAATAAAAATGTTTCTTGATGGTAAAACACACTGAAAAGGTTCACTGTATCTAACAACAAGGGGTCAAAAGTATAATCTAAATTAAAACCTGAAAACAAACAATGTTTTAGGATTTTTAAACATTTGAAACAAATAAATATTATGAAGTAAAATAATTAAGAATATTTCTAGGTCACTAATGAAATGCGCAAATCTGTGAAATTTGCACCAAAAAAAAGGTCTCAAAGCACAAGAGGCTATGTGGATCCTTCTCAAATCATGCTTGAAAACATGATCATCGTAGACTGGGTAAACCCAGCGATTTGATTTCGCCCTGCAGCTCAGACTGGAAACCTGTACATTTTTCTATCCTGCTTTCCATTACAAATCTGCAGGGACCAATCACAAACTGTCTTATCCACCTGGCGCGCCATTGGCGGGTTTAACACGATGACGATAGAGAAGCGACATCAATCCAATTCCTTTTAACCTCTCGACGATGCTCAATGGCTTCTTTAGTTTAGCAAACAAATCGCTCGCGTGGGTGTAAATACCATTCACTTTCAGTTTTTTTTTTGCACAACTTGCAAAAATCGCTCGATGCCATTGCTGCTTCTGCAAATCGCAGATCAATGCTACAAACGAAAATGTTTTTTGACACGTTTCCTGCCTGGAGTTTTCACGTAGCTCTGCAAAGTACGTCACCCAGATCGTTGGTCTGATTGGTTTAAAGGACTATCCAATTGCGTACAGAGTCATTTGAACTATGCCCGTTGATCACGCCTCTTGTGCAGTAGAAAATACAGAGCAGACTCCCCAGAATAATGTTCAATCTTAAAAGACTGGTGATAGCCAGACTAGGATCATCGGGTTTTTAAAAAAAACTTCTGGAGACAGCAGCAGGAAAACAAGGACGAACAATATTAATACATTCAGAATTAAACTTTTCACTCAAATTGCTATACTTATAATTTTACAACTATATTAAATATATTAAACTAGAAAAAAGAAATTAAAGCATTTAAACTGGTGATCTCAGATTTTTTGACTCTGTATATCCACACATACTCGAGTGTTAACTCGTCATAGGAACATTGTTTTCTGCAGGTTCCTTTCACTTCTGTGGTACCTTTGATTGGTGCATCAGGTCTTGACTGTTCTTTCCTCCATGCCGGGACGAAAACTGTGATGTCTTTGTGGCCCTTCTCCAGGAACCAATCAACAGCCAGTTGAATGCCCAGGCATGAGAACACCTCTTTGTTTCCATGGCTACAAAATAATATTACCAACGTCAAATTACACGCATGCAGACATACACTCAATTCACTCACTGACTGAACATTCCTCAATACTAAAAGCATTTCAAAACAGGAACTTCAAGATAATTTCTCCAAAAGACATCCCGCAACAACATACATTTCAGAAGTAAACAACAATAGTCATAATATGGTGACTCTCTAGTTCACGGTTTCCCAGGTTGTGACTAATTCTCTCATCAACATGTTCACAGTCCAGTGCCTTAAAGGAATAATCCACCCAAAAATGAAAATTCTGTCATAATTTACTCACCCTCATCTCATTCCAAACCTGTATGCATTTCTTTCTTCTGCGGAACACAAAATAAGATATTTTGAAGAATGTCCATTTTGGTTCCAATTGACTTCCATTGTATTTTTTGGTCCAAATAATGGAAGTCAAAGTGGAACCAAAACTATCTGGTTACTAACATTCTTCAAAATATATATTTTTTTACATTCCACAGAAGAAAGAAATGTATACATGTTTGAAATGACATGAGAGTAAGTAAATTATGTCAAAATTGTCATTTTTGGGTTACTATCCCTTCAAAGTCAACATGAAATCAAAATTGACTTCAGACGCCCGATATATCAGTAAAAAATTGGTTATCATGCAATATTAGAGATTTTGTAATTCATTGGTATCTGTCTCAAAATTATATCCATTTTTATTATGCATTATAATGCATATAATGTTGTGATGCTTAAACTCACTTATAGCATTTAAAACAACTGATTTAAGATGCTAGCTTTTTGTTTTTAATCATTTTAATACCAGACATTAGATAACATCCAAAAATAATTCGGTATCAGACAGATTTTTAATATCGGTACATCCCTAAAATTGACCCATTTACTTTCAAAATAAACGAAAAAGCATACGTATGCAGGTGTTGTCAGCAATTACAGAAATTGTTTGTTTTTAAACATGCAGAAACATGAGTTTGGTTCTCATTAGAATTTACCTCATGGCAACATTGGATCCATCAATCACAATTGGTCTGAGGTTCTCATACATGTCTGACGAGTCTTCTTCCAGTGATGCCTCTGGGCTTACGGCTTCTTTGGCTCCCACCGCCCGTGGTGCTAAACTGGCAGTGCCTACTGCTGCCTGGCTCTCGGGATCTCCTTTATTCCCAAGCCGCACCAGCTCGGCCAATAAATCATTGATTAGCGCGCTGGTCCCCAGTTTACCCAGCACAGACTCCACCTGCTCTCCGGAGTAGCCCAGTTTTAGAGCGAAGTCCATTTTGGATTGGTAATCTCGGTCGCTGGTTTGACGTAAGGGCATTTGGGCTGAGACGGGCGGAGCAAGGGCTCTCTGGGAGGGGTCAGTGCGGGTGTCATCCGAGCGTAGCTCCTGCAAGGTGCTGCTCTGGCTGAAGCTGGGACGGTCCAAACAAGATGAGCGGCACAGCTGCCGGTGAGGTTTGGTTGCTACGAGCGGGTCCCGCCTCCTACCCGTCGGTCCATCTCCTGAGCCCGCTGTGCTGACTCCTCCTCCAGAACTCCCGCTCCGCGACCGCCCCTCTCCTTCGCTCTCCGAACTGGTCCCCTCTTCCCCAGCTTCTTCATCCTCCTCCTCCTCTTCTTCTGGAGAGTCGTGGCCAGCAGCAGCCGGCGAGGGCTGGGGGTCGCGGCAGCCGCGGTGCTCCATCTTCAGGCGCTGCAGCATAGCGCACGCAGCTGTTACCTGCGCATGACCTCCCTGAAGCTCCAGTGCATGGTCCCTCACCTGCACCACGGCGCAGCTCTCGTACTCAATAGCTGCGCGTAGGGCATGCAGTCGCCGCTGCAGCCAAAGAGTCAAACGCTCACGGTGTTTATGAACAGGACTAATCAGCGACACAATGTACTCCTGAGATAAAGAGAAAAGATTATGGATAGATCATTTGCCTTGGTATTAAGCCATTATTATTCATTATTATTAGAATGTACATTCAAATACTTTATGTGGGCCAACTTCATGCCCATTTAAAAAGAATTTAGCTACACATCCAAACCAAGCTGAGAACTCTTCTTTTTTTATACATAAAACGTTAATTTATATTTCATTATAATAAAAAAAGACAGAGATGGCCTATCACCAATTATAATCTTAATTATGTATTCACCTATTTGCTCTCATTTCTTTCACTGACAGAAAATAAAAAAAATAAAAAATCAAGGGTTCAATCAAACAATACATTGACTATGATTCAAAGGATGCAGGAACACCTTGCTCTTCTCACGTCTCAGCTCACCAAACACTGTCTGTTCATTGTTTGTTTTTTTATATATAATTACTAAAGCTTGAAATGACAGTGAAATCCAAATTACAGCAGTATAGATGGGCAGGACAGTACAGAAACAATTACCTTATGGCAGACATAAGTTTACCTAACGTTATATCATTTTTATAGACTGCTACTTGTTATCAGCAAGAGTGCGTTAAATTATTTATAATGGTTCATTTTTTTTTTTTAAACCGCTGCTCTTCAAACTTCCTGTTCATAAAAAAACCTGATTCTGAACAGTATATTAGCAGGGCTGCCAACTCTCACGCATTGAGCGTGAGACTCACGCAATTGACACTTTTCACACGCTCTCACGCCACACATCCATTTTCTCACGCACAGAAAAATTGCGGAGCAAAGAGGTACTTTTAATATTAAACTAATTCTCAGCTCTTAGATTCCGTCAATTTTATTACGAAATTCAGACAAAAATACGTTTGGCGCTTGTAAATGTGACGTGACAGATCGCTGAGCGCCTCAGTTCAAGTGCACGTGAACCGATCATCTGTTACTTTATTATTTAAAGACGCAGTACAACTTACCGAAAGTATACATAATATCGACCAATTAGTGTTTTTCAACCACGGAAAGAGGTCAATATAACAGCAGGAGAACAATTATGTCACAGAACGTTACATTTACCTCAGGAAAGCCATTTAATGACCATAGCATGTTAATTAAATAGAAAAAATAGCTAGAGAGGAGATTTTGCTGAGCACTATATTACATTTTTATTATATTTTTACTTATGTCATTAAATAATTGTTATTATAACAAAAACTGCATTATATTTAATTTAATTTGTTATTTTTAACCTTTAATAATACCAGCAGATTGGGCCCTCTATGTTTACAGCATTAGGTGAGATTATTTTTTTAAATAAAATTTTAAATAAACATGTATCCAAATTAGTCAATATTGAATCAAAATCGGAATCAAATCACAAGAATGGAATTGAAATCTTGAACTTTTTGTCAAGCAATAATAAAAACTGTATCCTACCAGTCATAAACATTGTAACATGTTGTCACTAAACTGCATAAAATTCTATTTAGTTACCAAATGTTTTGACAATCATAATTACACTTATTGTGATGCAATATTTGTTTTTACACCCCCCCCCCCCCCCCCCCCCCCCCCCCCCCCCCCCCCAAAAAAAAAAAAGAAAAGAAAAAAAATCTCACTCCAAGCTAAACTCAAAAGTTGGCAGCCCTGTATTAGAAAGATTTCTTACGGATCTTGAGGCCAAAGTGTACGTCGGTTTCTTTCTTTCTTTCTTTCTTTCAATCAGAAGCTTTCTAAGTACACTGCGCGAACACAGTGCTCGACACATGCGCATTAGAAAGAGGCATCCTTTTCTGCGATATTTCTCTCCAAATCTTATGAACGATAAAAATATCTTTGTACTCGTTTAAACTAGAATTGTGGGGTATCACTTACACTAGCACTCGTCAACGCGGGAGTCTATTGTTGTTGCCGTCTTACTCTTCAGTCGTTTGTGTTGTTCTTGTTCTGTCTCCCCCGTTTCATTCCCGACAGTGAAACAACGGACCGGGCCAGTGTTGCCACCTTGTGGGCAAATGCTGCGTTCAAGCCATGCCGTAATTACCGTAATTACTAGAGGAAAAGTGACAAACGACAACTCGTGCCGTTACGTTCTACTCGGGGCTGTTCACATCCTCGGACTCGGAATTAAACGGTTCTATCTATTGCCTTGCCACCATAGATTGCCACACTATCAACGCCAAAAATGAATCTGCAGCGGTAGGTGGTACAGCGGCCACGTGGTACAAGTCGGAGCACCCAGAAAATACCGAATTTACAAGAGTTCTACGAGGACGTGAACACTTTTTATAGATCGGTATCTGGTAATTACGGTAATTCGGATATGGACGCATTCAAACTAATTTGTGCAAAAAAAAACAAAAGCTGATGCTTCGCGCGCAGTGTACGCATACCCTAGCGCAGGGGTTTTCAAATGCCATGGACCATCAATATATGATCACTTATCACCCTCGAGTGAGGGACCCCATCCTAAAATTTCAAAGGCATCTTTCTTTTATAAACACCCAATTTATACACCGATTTTATTGTTACATTTATTATACTTTTCAACTCACTATATTAATTTACTGTTAAATGTATTATTTGTTTATTTAATTTTAATGTAATTTTTATTTGTGTATTATATTTATTTTTTTAAATCTAATTTAATAGATTAATAACTGAGTCATATTTGTAATTGATATTATTATTTTTTTTATTTAAATAATACATAATAAAGATGCATTTTATTGCTTTTTTTTTTTTCTGTTTTTTTTTTTATCAAATTAATGCAGCTGTGGTGGTGAGCATAAATAAAACGTTATAAAAATGTATACTGACCCCAAACATTTGAACAATAATGTGTACAAAAAATGTAATTTTATACAAAACATTTTTATTCATCGTCTTTTTTATAACAAGTTTTTTGTAGTAAAGTTTTGCATGACTAAAATAAATTGTTGGGTCTGCAAAGGTTCAAATGTATGGAAGCTTGTTTCCGCCACAGAATAAAAAAAAGGATATTGCAACTTTTTTCTCGCAATTCTGACTTTTTGACAGAATTGAGTGATATAAACTCGCAATCCGAGTTATAAAGTCAGAATTGCGTGATATAAAATCACAATTGCGAGTTATAATGTCAGAATTGCGTGATATAAAATCACAATTGCGAGTTATAAACTCAGAATTGCGTGAAATAAAATCGCAGTTGCGAGAAAAAAGTCAGAATTGTGAGATTTAAACGCAATTGTGAGTTATAAAGTCAGAATTGCGTGATATAAAATCACAATTACGGGTTATAAAGTCAGAATTGTGAGATATAAATTGCAATTGCGCAAAAAAAAGTCAGAATTGTGAGATCAGAATTGCGTAATATAAAATCATAATTGTGAAAAAAAAAGTCAGAATCGTGAGATATAAATGCAATCGCGAGTTATAAAGTCAGAATTGTGAAATATAAACTCGTAATTGCGAGAAAAAAGTCAGAATTGCAAGATATAAACTCCCAATTGCGAGTTATAAAGTCAGAATTGTGTGATATAAAATCACAATTGCGAGTTATAAAGTCAGAATTGTGTGATATAAAATCGCAATTGCGAGAAAAAAGTCAGAATTGTGAGATATAAAATCGCAATTGCGAGAAAAAAGTCAGAATTGTGAGATATAAAATCGCAATTGCGAGAAAAAAGTCAGAATTATGAGATATAAAATCGCAATAGTGAGAAAAAGTCAGAATTATGGGATTTAAAAAAAATTGCAATTATCTTTTACATTTTTTTATCCTGTGACAGAAACAAGCTTCCATACAAATAAGCTTTTCATTAGTGGAGTCAGAATTGTGAAATATAAACTCGTAATTGCGAGAAAAAAGTCAGAATTGCAAGATATAAACTCCCAATTGCGAGTTATAAAGTCAGAATTGTGTGATATAAAATCACAACTGCGAGTTATAAAGTCAGAATTGTGTGATATAAAATCACAACTGCGAGTTATAAAGTCAGAATTGTGTGATATAAAATCGCAATTGCGAGAAAAAAGTCAGAATTGTGAGATTTAAACGCAATTGTGAGTTATAAAGTCAGAATTGCGTGATATAAAATCACAATTACGGGTTATAAAGTCAGAATTGTGAGATATAAATTGCAATTGCGCAAAAAAAAGTCAGAATTGTGAGATCAGAATTGCGTGATATAAAATCATAATTGTGAAAAAAAAGTCAGAATCGTGAGATATAAATGCAATCGCGAGTTATAAAGTCAGAATTGTGAAATATAAACTCGTAATTGCGAGAAAAAAGTCAGAATTGCAAGATATAAACTCCCAATTGCGAGTTATAAAGTCAGAATTGTGTGATATAAAATCACAATTGCGAGTTATAAAGTCAGAATTGTGTGATATAAAATCGCAATTGCGAGAAAAAAGTCAGAATTGTGAGATATAAAATCGCAATTGCGAGAAAAAAAGTCAGAATTGTGAGATATAAAATCGCAATTGCGAGAAAAAAGTCAGAATTATGAGATATAAAATCGCAATAGTGAGAAAAAGTCAGAATTATGGGATTTAAAAAAAATTGCAATTATCTTTTACATTTTTTTATCCTGTGACAGAAACAAGCTTCCATACAAATAAGCTTTTCATTAGTGGAGTCAGAATTGTGAAATATAAACTCGTAATTGCGAGAAAAAAGTCAGAATTGCAAGATATAAACTCCCAATTGCGAGTTATAAAGTCAGAATTGTGTGATATAAAATCACAATTGCGAGTTATAAACTCAGAATTGCGTGAAATAAAATCGCAGTTGCGAGAAAAAAGTCAGAATTGTGAGATTTAAACGCAATTGTGAGTTATAAAGTCAGAATTGCGTGATATAAAATCACAATTACGGGTTATAAAGTCAGAATTGTGAGATATAAATTGCAATTGCGCAAAAAAAAGTCAGAATTGTGAGATCAGAATTGCGTAATATAAAATCATAATTGTGAAAAAAAAGTCAGAATCGTGAGATATAAATGCAATCGCGAGTTATAAAGTCAGAATTGTGAAATATAAACTCGTAATTGCGAGAAAAAAGTCAGAATTGCAAGATATAAACTCCCAATTGCGAGTTATAAAGTCAGAATTGTGTGATATAAAATCACAATTGCGAGTTATAAAGTCAGAATTGTGTGATATAAAATCGCAATTGCGAGAAAAAAGTCAGAATTGTGAGATATAAAATCGCAATTGCGAGAAAAAAGTCAGAATTGTGAGATATAAAATCGCAATTGCGAGAAAAAAGTCAGAATTATGAGATATAAAATCGCAATAGTGAGAAAAAGTCAGAATTATGGGATTTAAAAAAAATTGCAATTATCTTTTACATTTTTTTATCCTGTGACAGAAACAAGCTTCCATACAAATAAGCTTTTCATTAGTGGAGTCAGAATTGTGAAATATAAACTCGTAATTGCGAGAAAAAAGTCAGAATTGCAAGATATAAACTCCCAATTGCGAGTTATAAAGTCAGAATTGTGTGATATAAAATCACAACTGCGAGTTATAAAGTCAGAATTGTGTGATATAAAATCGCAATTGCGAGAAAAAAGTCAGAATTGTGAGATTTAAACGCAATTGTGAGTTATAAAGTCAGAATTGCGTGATATAAAATCACAATTACGGGTTATAAAGTCAGAATTGTGAGATATAAATTGCAATTGCGCAAAAAAAAGTCAGAATTGTGAGATCAGAATTGCGTGATATAAAATCATAATTGTGAAAAAAAAAGTCAGAATCGTGAGATATAAATGCAATCGCGAGTTATAAAGTCAGAATTGTGAAATATAAACTCGTAATTGCGAGAAAAAAGTCAGAATTGCAAGATATAAACTCCCAATTGCGAGTTATAAAGTCAGAATTGTGTGATATAAAATCACAATTGCGAGTTATAAAGTCAGAATTGTGTGATATAAAATCGCAATTGCGAGAAAAAAGTCAGAATTGTGAGATATAAAATCGCAATTGCGAGAAAAAAAGTCAGAATTGTGAGATATAAAATCGCAATTGCGAGAAAAAAGTCAGAATTATGAGATATAAAATCGCAATAGTGAGAAAAAGTCAGAATTATGGGATTTAAAAAAAATTGCAATTATCTTTTACATTTTTTTATCCTGTGACAGAAACAAGCTTCCATACAAATAAGCTTTTCATTAGTGGAGTCAGAATTGTGAAATATAAACTCGTAATTGCGAGAAAAAAGTCAGAATTGCAAGATATAAACTCCCAATTGCGAGTTATAAAGTCAGAATTGTGTGATATAAAATCACAACTGCGAGTTATAAAGTCAGAATTGTGTGATATAAAATCGCAATTGCGAGAAAAAAGTCAGAATTGTGAGATTTAAACGCAATTGTGAGTTATAAAGTCAGAATTGCGTGATATAAAATCACAATTACAGGTTATAAAGTCAGAATTGTGAGATATAAATTGCAATTGCCCAAAAAAAAGTCAGAATTGTGAGATCAGAATTGCGTGATATAAAATCACAATTGTGAAAAAAAGTCCGAATCATGAGATATAAATGCAATCGCGAGTTATAAAGTCAGAATTGTGAAATATAAACTCGTAATTGCGAGAAAAAAGTCAGAATTGCAAGATATAAACTCCCAATTGCGAGTTATAAAGTCAGAATTGTGTGATATAAAATCATAACTGCGAGTTATAAAGTCAGAATTGTGTGATATAAAATCACAATTGCGAGAAAAAAGTCAGAATTGTGAGATATAAAATCGCAATTGCGAGAAAAAAGTCAGAATTGTGAGATATAAAATCGCAATTGCGAGAAAAAAGTCAGAATTATGAGATATAAAATCGCAATTGCGAGAAAAAAGTCAGAATTGTGAGATATAAAATCGCAATTGCGAGAAAAAAGTCAGAATTGTGAGATATAAAATCGCAATTGCGAGAAAAAAGTCAGAATTGTGAGATATAAAATCGCAATAGTGAGAAAAAGTCAGAATTATGGGATTTAAAAAAAAATTCAATTATCTTTTACATTTTTTTATCCTGTGACAGAAACAAGCTTCCATATAAATAAGCTTTTCATTAGTGAAGTCAGAATTGTGAGGTATAAAATCACAATTGTGAGAAAAAAGTCAGATTGACCAAGCTTCCATACAAATAAGCTTTTCATTAGTAAAGTCAGAATTGTGAGATATAAAATCGCAATTGCGAGAAAAAAGTCAGAATTGTGAGATATAAAATCGCAATAGTGAGAAAAAGTCAGAATTATGGGATTTAAAAAAAAATTCAATTATCTTTTACATTTTTTTATCCTGTGACAGAAACAAGCTTCCATACAAATAAGCTTTTCATAAAGCCTTTTTAATGTTTCTTCTTGTAAAATCTAACACACGTAAGTTGGCTCTGAGCTTCTTCTGTTTGTATACAGCTAACTCATTATTTTATCTTTATTCAAGTCAGCCAAATTATAAAGGTGAGCATTTTCATAGAAGACAATCGCAATGACGCACGTGCCCTTGTGTCACAAGCTGCTCCAAATTATGTGCTGTGAGTCATGGAATATAGATATAGATATGTTAGGCTGTATATGTATATGTTGTAAACAATTTAAATATGACAAAAAGAGAAGTTACTTTGGGTGTGGTGTGACTATGGTTGAACTTCCTTGAGGGGAAATGACAGTGTGGTAATGAACTTCAACTCAGTTTAAAAAAAAAAACATTCTCTTTTCCTTCAGCAGATTCCTGCACATCTGCCATAATTCTCTGCCGTTTCCAAAAACTTATTTAACTAAAGTTTAAACTAGTACATTTTTGACAAGTAAATATTGATAATTCTATCCAGTTCTATCACAGTCGATACGCATCGTCTAATATGTGTGTGTATGTGAATCTGCGTGTGCATCTCTGTTTGTTTTTGTGTGGGGTGAGAGGGATGTGTGTATGTGTAGGTTGAGAGTGTGTGCGTGTGCATGTGCGTGTAGAGAGAAAACCGATAGCACCATCCAGCTACGAGAGGCTCCTCTGCGCTCATGACACCGGTTGCTTAGCAACGCAGCCCTGTCATCAGCTAACTGCTTTTTAGCAGTCACGACTAACACAACGCAGTGTTCTCTGGGAAAGCCTGGAACACACACACTCAAACACACAGTGCACATATTACATTTACACCGCTCGAAGAAACCATACACTCCTTAATGGGCAAAGCCGAAAATGCACGTATAAAGAAGCACACATGCATGCTTCACTAATAAACACCTACGCGCAGAACTGGAGCTCTCCTAGCACATGCGACAGCGAAAGAGAGTGAGAATGAGAATGAGAGTGTTTGTTTGCATTTGAGATGAATAATATCACTTTAAACTGACAGCGTATACAATCTTCCCTCTCTCTCTCTCTCTCTCTCTCTGCAGATGTGCCGTATTGAAGAATTTCCTCCCCAGCGTGACATAGCTGCTGTTCTGAGTCGTGACGCTGACTCCAGCAGCATGTTCCCCTGGGCACTGAACCGCATCGTCTGCGCTAGCAAGCCACAGGCCCCAGCTGAGGATCACAGTTCTGAGATCAGCTCCACCACAGCAGACTGAGAAGCTGTTCTGAGATCAGTGAGATAGCCTGCAGTAAACCGGAAAGATTTTTAATAATCACTATAGCTTGAACAGAGAGTTGCATATTATGGTATTACAGGACAGTAGAGAACTCAATTTACCTTTACATAGTAGATATACGTTTTTGTTAACATCTTCACACATGCCACTGTTCTGAATCTTAAAGCAAATATTCTGAGATGCTCTGTGATACCACAGGTTTGTGGTCAATATGGTATTATAATAATATTTAACATATTAATAATTATTATTTAAAAATATTAAAAGGCATCCATATAATAAAAAATATTTAAATATAAATAATCACTATTGGTATTATTACTATTACTAATATTATTATTAAATATGAATACTTAATTATAATGAATTGTTTTAAAGTCTGATAATGATAATAATACTAGTAGTATTATTAATTATTATTGTTATTATTATTCATCATGAAGATGTTCACAGGCATTCAAAATAAAAATACAATATTTAAATATATTATTAATATATTTAAATATAAATAATTAATATTAATATTATTACTACAACTACTACTACTATTAACTATTAATAATAGATTATAAAGAATTATTTTTAACATCTGATAATGATAATAATACTACGGTTATTAATTATTATTACTGTTATTATTATTCATTATAAAGATGTTATAAGGCATGTATAGAATAAGACTAAATATAACAAAAATAATAAATAAATCATAAACTATACAAAATTGACTTTATTATATGAATCTGTATTGTTAAAACATCATGTGTTCTGTATGCATCAAGTTCTGCAGATCATCTGCATCATGCAGTCAGTGTTTGCAGTCAACCACAGCAGACTGAGAAACTGTTCTGAGATCAGTGAAACAACCCAAAGAAAAGCTGAATAATTATGGTATAGAGGTGAGTGGCCAAAAGCGTACAAATGAACACAAAGTTTTAAATAAAAAAGGGAGAAAAAAAAAAGATCAGCTGCTCATTCACGCACGCACCCATGTTCATTATGACGTAAATTGACGCTTTCTCTGTAAATTACCCGGCCAGCTTTAAGAACTGATCGGGAAACTGCTGCTGAGTGGGAGGGAGAGGTCTGTGTGTATGATGCACATGAAAACGCAAGGAAGAAAGGAGGAGAAAAGGTAGAAGCCTGCTCCTCAGTAAGAAAGCCAGATTGGATACAATCAGCCGTTTGCAAAGGCAAGACTTCATTTAAAACATAAAAGAGCCGGTGAACAAATACAGGAAGGCTCCGTACTCTTTCACGCCAAACACTTCACTGACTGCAGAGGGAAACTGCAGCATAGTGAACCAGAATGGCCAGCATGAACAAACAAGTGGCCCATCATGTGGGGGCAGCTTTTAGTGAGCCGCACGAGTGGACCACCGAATTTCATTTTTTTGTAAACACACAGCTCATATCTCATGTCCTAAAAATCACACAATACTCTGCGGCTCAAACAGCCGGCAGCAAAACAACACAAGTGCATTCAGCAGACGCACCACAAACAAGCCGGACAACAGAATGCATCCTCCTCTTAAAAGTCTCCCTCCTTCTCCTTTTCTTCCCTCGCTCTTCCCCTTTCATTTCTGCCTTGTTTTCCTTCTCTTTTTCCTTTCTCTTCTCCTCACCTCCTCCACAACACAGGCGTACAATCAGCAAGGCCACCATGCACTCGAGTGCACACACACAGGTTTATGCTGGTTTGTCTCATAGCAACAAGTGGAGTCTCTATGCTGGAGCGCATGGCTAGATGAAGCTCATTTGAGGCCCACGGTGCAGCTCCGAGCTCAGGCACTCAGTCTAAAGACAGTGGGTGGCAGCATCTTATGGTGCAATTTTGACAAAATAGTCAGCAGGAGGTGAAAGCATGCACTCACTCACTCAGAGATGCACAGACAGAAGGTCTCTTCTTACCTGAAGCTGCATTCTTTACTTTTTAATGCTTTAGGTGTATGCAAAAACACAAACACAGGCAAATGCAGCAGCAATAGACCTGTGCTGTGACACTGACATACATGCACAATGCCAAAAAAGTGTGTGTGTGCGTGTGTGTGTTTGTACCCTATAACTGCCTTGACTCTGTTTGGCCCAAGCAAGGACACCTAATTTCTCATGACCAGCATCCTGCAAGTGTAATGCTTACAGTGGATAAAGAGTAGAAAAAAGTTTATTATTGGATACCTGCCTGTAAATAGAGAAATACACCTTTTTAGGGATGTTTGCTGGGCCAAATGTTTAGGCTATAATGTCAAGTGTCAAAGATCTACTATTTGAGCAGCTCATAGGCCTACATTATGTTTTGCTCCGGCTCTAATAATGTCAACAGGTTTGTGTGAGAATCAGGTTTAAAGACAAAAGTAATAAATATGATTATATTCATTAAAAAAAAAAAAAGTATTCTGTCTATGATAGGTCCTCATTTGTAGGCTATAGCTTCAAAAGTCAACGAGTGCATGTTTGCGCGCCGCCTGTCAAACTGAACTCAGTAAATCTCTGTAAAACGTGAGTCGTGAGCATCAGTTCTGGTCGTGATTTAAAGATCATTTCGCCCCACCTGAAACATTTACAATGGGTGTATTTTACTTAATCATGTAAGCAACCAACAAAGTTCATAATTTGCCCATGAAAGTAAAAACAGACCCGAAATTGTTTTGAAATAATGAGCTTGAATGGCGATGTCGGTCGTGCTCGCGCGGCTCTCCTGCGACACACACGCTCTCTCTCACACACACATACTCACTTTAGCTTTAGTGCAGTCTTCTTCCGTGCCGTCCTCGATGTTTACGATGATACTGGAGCCGGCGTTGGGGATGTTGCTGCTGGACTCTGCGGTGCTGCAGCTCACTCTGACCCGGAAAACCCGCTGGATGTGCGGGATGCAGCGCTGGAGCGCAGGGCCTGCACCGGCGGGCGCGGCGAGCTCCAAAACCATTTATCAGACGGATAAATAAGCGATCACGACGCGCTCCGGAACACTGACAGTGGCACGCATTCGCCCTGCGTCCTGCTTCATGGGTGGAGCAGCAGGGGAAAGAAAGAAAGTCACGGGAGGATGCAAGTTTGTCTGCGGCCGAGCATAACGGCAAACGTACGGGACGCGCTACATAAGCATCTATCATCCATCTCCATCCCTCCTTCTCCTCTCGCCCTCCCTTCCTCACTTCCCTCCCTCCCTACAGCGGCCCCGACTGCACCCACCGCCTGCGCTTCGGCAACACGTCGGACGCCCCCTGTCGCTGCGCTCGGACGGGCAGAGCCGCAGAAAGTGCGTGTTATTGCTGCTGCCTCCGTTGAAGCACGTGGGTGGACGGGACTCTCCGGTAATGCAGCAACCGAGGGTTACAAATATATCGGACACGTTGAGCGCTGAAGGCGCTGTCCGATATGACCGTCAGACACCCAACTTGTTCAGGTTCAGGTTGATACAATATTCAGCTGTTGCTGTTTTTAAATCCGTTATAATGAAGTATCAGCCTAATGCTGGGCAGTATAGCGCGCCACGAATGCTTTTAAACTGTTTAACTACAATTCTCGGTAGATATCTATGGGATAACGTCGATTTATTTTTATTTTTTTTAAATGTCGCTTTTCAGTTGTAAAGGTCTGTTTAGCGATGCATTTCCCTTATAATAATTGACCTTTCAAGCCGCCTGCCTTGAAATTTCTGTTGTCTGTTTTGAATCAGAAGTGCGATGCCCGATTCGCGAAAAGAATCATTGTGAGTCGATTCTTTTTGATGATTTGCCTATGTGAATTGCTCAAGCGCGGTTCGCCATTCTTTCTAAATTGTTCGGAGAGTTCAGTCGCGAACTGAATCATTTGGTTCCTCGAAAACAGTTGGATTAAATAAGTTGATTTGCCTACAAGCAGTCGAAACCAAACTGCAAATTGATCCAGCTATCGTTTGCCAGTTATGATAAGGTATTGATTTCAAACTGGTTTTGAAGCGCAGCTAGTGTAGATAAAGACATTTGACCATCACAATTACACCAAGCACTTTAAGTATCAAATACCATGGAAAACCACTATACATGAATGGAAAATGTATCGTATACACTCGAGGCTTGTTAAACTAGTGAATTGTCATGTGAATGCTGCATGCACAGTAATTGGCAATATAAATGTTTTCTGTATTAGTTGATGTGTTTTTGTTTGTTTGTTTTCTAATAAACATCTATTAAATCACATAACAGTTGACTTTAATATTTAATACTTTTAAAATTTAACAAGTTATTGTTGGTCTCTAAATGTAGTTGGTATCTTAGTTGGCTACATTTTTAAATAGCTTGCCCAACATTTCATATAAGATTAAGAACGTATATATACTCTGAATATCATAAACGTCTGATAAACGCTTGTGTGGGTTTTATTTAACACACTCTCCCTTTAAACCCCTCCGAGGATTGTGGGAAATGTAGTCAGCGCCGTGTTGCTGTTGTCCACAGCTGGTTAGCATTTCTATTGTCTTTCTTATGAGAGGGATATCCGCTACAATCGCTGCTTCTTTTCTTATTCCCACAAAATTCTTACAATTTCATAGTCCATCATGGCGGATGAGCAAGAGATAATGTGCAAGCTAGAAAACATCAAAGAAATAAGGTAAGAAAAGCTGAGATTGATCCTAAAGCAGATTCGCTAGCTTGTGTTCAACATCTGGCCATTTCCGCCTGGATCACGAAAAACGGCGTATTTTCCCTTAATCATTGCATTTAACAAGCAATGCATGAATTTGCATGTATAATCTACCTAAAAATATTCTATAAAATTCTCCTTTGACAGGCTCTTTGTGTCGGTCATGATGCTAAAGCAAACCGCTTAAACCATAAAAACACGCAGCTTTGCACTAAATCTGAAAACATCTCGCACTAATTCTGCATTAACTAAGTCTCTGATCACACCGCTGTTTTAGCGTGGATGAGAGTTTGAAAAGCATCCTGTTGTGGTTAGACACGAAACTGCAGAGCAAACGGTTCATTTCCTGCAGAACGGCTCTTAATCATTTTATTTATAAAGCTCAAACACACTTGATTATCTGCTTGAGCATTGATGTGCACACACGACGTCAAAAACGTTTTGTGATCGGGTCACTGAAACCACATAATGTCTTATTCGTTTAAAAACACATGCACCAGATCAGAAGTCTTTGCATTGCCATGTCCTGTCAAGCACTGGCTACATGTTTATGGTGTTTGTGTGGTTTTGCAGGAACAAGACAATTCAGATGGAGAAGATCAAGTCTAGACTGAGGAGTGAGTTTGATGCTCTTGAGTCAGAGGAGAAGCACCTGAGAGAGTACAAACAGGAAATGGATCTTCTGCTGCAGGAGAAAATGGCTCACGTAGAGGAACTGCGTCTCATACATGCTGATATCAATGTGGTAAATAATGAAAAATTATAGTTTTTTTACGCAGTTTTTATTGCACTATTTATAATGTTTGTAGTGCACTCAATAAAGTAAATATATATCCAGCGCCTCTACACTTACTATGACTTAAAGGGATACTCCACTTTTATTGGAAATAGGCTCATTTTACAACTCCCCCAAAGTTAAACAGTTGAGTTTTACCGTTTTCGAATCCATTCAGCCGATCTCCGGGTCTGGGGGGTCCCACTTTTAGCATAGCTTAGCATAATGGATTGAACCGGACAAGACCATTAGCATCTCTCTCAAAAAAATGAACAAAGAGTTTCGATATTTTTCCTATTTAAAACTTGACTCTTCTGTAGTTACATCGTGTACTAAGACCGACGGAAAATGAAAAGTTGCGATTTTCTAGGCTGATATGGCTAGGAACTAGGCTATACTCTCATTCCTGCGTAATAATCAAGAAACTTTGCTGCAGTACCATGGGTGAAGCAGGCGTAATGATATGACGCAGCACATGCCGCCTGATAATAGGCTACTGAGCTGGGGACTATTATCAGGTGCTGCGTCATATCATTACGCCTGCTTCACCCATGGTACTGCAGCAAAGTTTCTTGATTATTACGCAGGAATGAGAGTATAGTTCCTAGCCATATCAGCCTAGAAAATCGCAACTTTACATTTTCCGTCGGTCTTAGTACACGATGTAACTACAGAAGAGTCAAGTTTTAAATAGGAAAAATATCGAAACTCTTTGTTCATTTTTTTGAGAGAGATGCTAATGGTCTTGTCCGGTTCAATTCATTATGCTAAGCTATGCTAAAAGTGGTACCGCCAGACCCGGAGATCGGCTGAATGGATTCGAAAACGGTAAAACTCAACTATTTAACTCTGGGGGAGTTGTAAAATGAGCCTATTTCCAAAAAAAGTGGAGTATCCCTTTAAAGGGATAGTTCACCCAAAATGGAAATTTACCATTATCATTTACTCACCCTCAAGTCACTCCAAACCTGTATGAATTTCTCTCTCCTCCTGAACACAAAAGAAGATATTTTGAAGAATATGTGTAATCAAACAGTTGATGGGCCCTAATGACTTGTATAGTATGGGGGGAAATACTAACATACATTTTGAGGGTGAATAAATGATGAAAGAAATTTCATTTTTGGGTGAACTATCCCTTTAATGCATTTAATTGATCAAAAGTGACAGTAAAAAAACATTTATAATGTTACATAAGATTTCTATTTCAAATAAATGCAGTATGTTTGAACTTTCTTTTATTCAAAGAATCCTGAAATAAAATGCACGGTTTCCACAAAAATATTAAGCAGCAACTTCGATAATGTTACTCAAGTACCAAATCAGAGTATTAGAATGATTTTCATGTGACACTGATGACTGGAGTAATGGCATCAGCTTTGCCATCACAGGAACTAATTACATTTGAAAATATATTAAAAAAGAAAAGTTATTTTACTGTTTACTGTATTTTCAGTAATACAAGCTTACTGTATGATCAAACATATGGAGCGTTGGTGAGCAAATCCAAACTTTTGAATGTCAGTGTACAGCCTATATTTTACTAAAGCTAAATTAGCTAAATATTTCTGCAATATCCAGGATCTGACCCAGAAACCTCTGTGTGACCAGATCAGATGCCTAACCATTAGTTACCCACCGTTGTGATTGATGGAGTGGCTGTATTTCTTCTCCCAGATGGAAAACACTATCAAACAGTCTGAAAGTGACTTGAACAAACTGCTGGAGTCAACCAGACGTCTCCATGATGAATACAAGCCCCTGAAAGAACACGTGGACGCCCTGAGGATGACCCTCGGCCTACAGAGACTCCCTGACCTCAGCCAAGAAGAGGAAAAGCTCTCACTGGAGTTAGTAACACTGTTCCTTTGTGTGTGTGTGTGTGTGTGTGTTTGACTGAGGGAACTCCTAAAAATGAGTCATTGCAGTGTAGGAGTGTGTGTATGCAAACAGAGTCATTCTTAGACAGAGAGTGTGTGTGTTGTGTAAAGGAAGACTAAAATTCTTACTGTACTTGCGTGCTCTTCCTCTCCTTTCAGTTACTTTGAAAAGCAAAAGGCTGAGTGGCAGACTGAACCTCAGGAACCTCCTATCCCAGAATCCCTAGCGGCGGCGGCGGCTGCAGCCCAGCAGCTTCAAGCTGCGCGGAAACAGGACGCCAGGCAGACAGCGACCTTCCGCCAGCAGCCGCCACCTATGAAGGTACTTTTTGACATTAGTGCATCTCTATCTGTGTACACCCACACAAACATCAGCAATCACATGTGGGAAAATATGTTAAGCTTATTTGACAGTGTCTACATATTACTAGCAAAAGAAATAACATATTCGCTTAGTTGTGAGCTTGCATTCTGAATTGAATGTTATGAGGTAGATGGTCCAGGTACCACAAAATAAAACGCATTGGCTTTGTTGTACCTCTGTTGTCCGTTTCACAAAAGAATGTATGGGTCCTTGTGAGCCGGTTCTTTTTAGTTAGTCTTTCAAAAAGACTCCTAAAATCCCAGGGCCCAGTTGTTCAAAAGATTGGATTTCAGCTATCGGGTTGGATCAAATCTTGAAAATGGGTTGTAGATTGGATAAGATCACAAAATCCAATCTTGGTTTTGATCTGGATCAAATCGCCAGTTTGTGTTTTTCAAAACTTTTTGGTAAGATCAGGATACCTTTAATCCAAATAAGCAGGATTACCCTGACCCTAGCAGAAGGGTGGATTTCAGGAACAAAAATTTAATAAAACTTTGAAACTGGTCAAAAAAAAAAAAACTTTTACATCATGTAATTGAATGAAACTCTATAGGGACATGGAGATGGGAGGAGAAATTAATGGGAGTCATGGAGTCAAAGAGATGATATTGATTTAATTTGTTGTCTGTTTCCAGGCTTGTCTGTCCTGCCACCAACAAATCCATCGGAATGCACCAATCTGTCCTCTCTGCAAAGCCAAAAGTCGCTCACGCAACCCTAAGAAACCTAAGAGAAAACCAGACGAGTGACACACGTGGCTCCAAACAACCCCTGAGAAAACCTCATTTACACACACACACAACCCTAACAGAAACTAATTTACACATAAACACGGAAACACACTTACGCTCTCATGCATGCACGTTTCCAAACACACACACACACTGACAGTCACCATGAAGCCACACACACACACATACACACACCATTGTCCTGAAGGAATGGACCATCTGCAGTCTGATAACTTGACCCCTTATAGTGATCCTGTATTTCATCTGTCTTCCTGCTTTAGTGTACTTGAGGTCTCAGTTTTTCCATTTCATTTTATATTAGTGAAACCTTGATATTGTTTGTACTGTGTCTGTATTTAGTTTGTAGTAGAAATGGATGCTGGTTTAGAAATGTACTATTCCGTGTGGGGTTTGGGTCTAATGCATTAGTTCAAAACTAAATTCTCTAAAGTGGCTTTAGTCAATAGAGCCATTTGTACGGTGTTCATTTAATACTTAAACTGATCTTTAATCATTTTAATTCATTAATAATGGTATAATTTCACATGTTTTTCAATGTTTTTTCTTGGTAAGTAAATTTTTTTTACTTGTATTAATGTAACCATTGACTGTCTCAGACCATGTCAGTGTTCTAGAATGTCTTATGGGCCGTTCACACATGATGTAGATTGAGAGCATTGGAATGGAACAAAACGAGTTTTTAACTGTAAAGGTGCAAAACCTCGTGTAATCGATTTTTGAGAAACGTTGGTAAAAAATTTAAATCACCAAAACTAACACGCCCCTACCAAAAGGATCACACCCTATCTTGATAGCTCCGCCCCCAAATTCACAAACACCCTTTGCCGCCACTCGTGAGTATACGCCCCTTACTGCTGATTGGCTATAAGTGTGTTTTGGTGCTTGGTCCGATCCACTTTCAACAGCGTTTCTCAGAAATCGCTTACTGCACCTTTAAGCGTCTTTAAAAAGTGGTGCTAATTAGATGCTAAAATAACGGTGGTACAACAGACATTGAAACAAATACTAGGGTTAAAAAAGACCAACAATTAAATATTAACGCAGACTGAACGCAAGAACATGTCCTGTGTGAACAGCCCCTTAAAAGTAGAATAATTATGGAATGGCACACAAGTTGAAGTTCTTGTAGAACCATCATTCAGTTTGAGCAAATGAGCTGTTACGTTGTGTTCTGGAATTTGACCGAAAGGGGCATTAAGAATTTGTTAGATTCTTAGTATTGAATCATTGTGTTTGTCTCATTTTTTTAATAATTAAAATGTGTGAAACTAATAAACTGTGGACGTCTTGTCATGATGATAAATTAATATAATACAATTCATTTCAGTTGATTGTCATCTGATTGATTCATTATCTTTCTCTCTCTTTGTGTCACTCCGTCTGTGGTTGGCTTGATATGTATCTGGAATTTGACCTTTCACCCATGACCCCTAACAATGCCAGAATCATTCTTTTTTTGCTAATGTCTTTACCAGTATAAAGTTCTACATTCTTTTTGCACTCCACTCTTGATCGTGAGTGGGGCGATATTTACATTTAAGGAAGAATTTGCGGCGTGCTGTCGATTTCCACAGAAATTTCTACAATACTTAAGTTTAAATACACACGAAAAGGACTACAGTGGTTCTCAACCAGGTGGCCTCAGCCTACTTAAACTTAAAATTAATAAGTAATTTTCTTTTTTTAAATGCTAAAAGCAGAAAATCAAGACATAAATGGAAATCCAATTTCTTTTTCTCCTCAATAACTATTATTTTATTGAAAAAATTGAATCTTGAATCCTATGCAATCACAAAATGAATCGTGTTTAATTACTTTTATATATCAAGTTTATAGTTTCTGTTCATATAAAAGTTGAAAACAAGCAGAGTTGTCATTAATACAACAGATATACCAGAGGAAATATCTTCAAATATTGTGTTGGACAATGGGGTTCTCAAAAAGGAAAATAATTGGAAAATTGGAAAATCAAAACCTTTTGATTTGCAAAAAAGTGTCATTTTTATTGAACCATTAATATTTTGGTGTGGAGTAAGCCTAGATGCTTACCTATATTACATATACTTTAATATTTACATTAAGAAGTTTTTGACCAAGCATGATAGAACTAAAACAGTAAATATATCATCAGCTTTGTGTGTTTTACTGTTCTCCTTTTAGCCTTAAAGTTAAAAAAAAACTATGCGTTTGTGTTTTGAGTGAGGAAAAGTAGATTGGTTGTAACTTGTATTTACAGCTGTGTACCCGAGCGGATTTATTTGGCTGCGTGGCTGTATTTATTCATGTGTCTTTCGCTTCTGGTGTTTCACACAACGTGTTTTACATCATAACAGGATTTGGGCTGAAACTCAGTAGGTTCATCTGCAGCTCGTTAATGAATTCATACGCATCTGCTTAAACTCCAGCTGGGCCATCCAGAGCCTAATCTCACTCACACACCCCTCTTTACCTGCGCTAATCCCACTCTCAGGGGCGTAAGGAGATCTGCATCTTTTGTCCTCTCCCCTCCTGCCGTTTCCACACACAAACGCATAAAAACCATTCGCATTCGCACAAAACCTGCTCAGCCACACACACAAGCAGCCGTAACGGCTGGAGAGCTTTACATTCACAAAGTACTGTAAAGAAAAACCCAAAGATCTTTGCAGAACAAAGAGCCACTTACTGTTCAGATAGTTAGAAGATCTCTAGAACTTCAGTTTAAGGAAACGATTGTACTTCATTTCAGTAAATTAAACCAATTCTGCTGGAGGTTTCCATGAGTTTTATGAGAATTAAATCATTTCACATTACTTAATATCCTACATTCTTGAAAATAAAGGTTCCAAAACAGGGTTTTTTTCAGTGATGCCATAGAAGAACCATTTTTCTGTGAAATAACCATTTTGAATATAAGTTTCCATAAAAGTTAAATGTTCTTCATAGAACCATAGATACTAATAAAGAACCTTTATTTTTAAAGTGTAGTTCCACACACACGTCTTGAAATATTCATATCTTTGAGTAAAAATGAGTAAAAAATATGGTCTATGAAAATAAATTTATTCTCTAATCTGTTATAAATAACATCACAATCAGTGATTGCTGAGCAAACAATCAAGTGTTCATGCAAATACACTCCTATGAGAAGCATTAATACATCATAAAAAGTTACCAACCATGACCAACACGATGTCAGTCATGATTGTGTATGTGGGTACAGAAAATGTCTGTGGAAGCCATGATCCAATACAGCGAAAACAACATATTCCCAAGACATTCCTATTCTTTGTGCAGCCCCACTGAGTTTTAGAGTACAGTTGTAACTTTATAAACATCATCAGATAGTGACAGTTGGATAGATGGGCTCTGTGTGCATGGGGGCCTGAGGAAAAGACTGCCCGTGCACCTGCCCAAACACTGAACGGCCGTCTAGGAAAGCTGGGGCCATCAGCATGGCGCGCTCTGGGGGAAGAGCGTAATTCATGTAGGGCTGATAGAACTGTGGCGCCCCCTGGGGGACTGGAGGAACATACTGCTGCGACTGAGAAGTTGGAAATGTGTTTCCCATCGGCCCATAGAGGTTAACGCTGAGTTCAGATGGTGGAGGGCGAGCGTTTGTCATGGAGGAGCCTGAAGAGGAGATGCGGGATGGGGTGGAGCTGTCCACTGAGGGTCCTCCAGACTCCAACAGGCTGGTCTGAGCAGCGGATGGCCCTGTTGGTCGATCGCTCGCTTTGGGTTTCACACACTGGCAGCAACAGATAGACACAACCGCACCGACCAGAACGAACGACAGGAACGCGCTCACCACAATCACAAAGGGGAGATATGTTGGAACTAGAGAGGAAGAGAGATAAGAAAATTTAAATAAAAAAATATGCATGTCAGCGATAATAAAATGTAAATAAAATTCTATGTGAAAAAAAAAAAAAAAAAAACATTTCTGAAGAATCTAGGTCTGGGTATTTTAATATGCTTCGAAAAAATAACAAGTTAAAATTGTCCCCAGATATCAACTCCAGGAGGCAAATATTGAAATTGAGGTATTTCATGAAATTTATGATTTTCTATTCGTACAACAGCATTCATTCAAGGGATTATATCATTTTAGATTACTTTGTTGCAGTGTAAAAGGCAATGGCCAATAAATGTAACGTTTACTTCCTCAAATAACTTGTACACTACTACAAAAACGCGTACTTACATTTAAGGATTTACCTAAGCTAACTACAGGGTTACGGTTAGGTTTAGTGGTTAGTACCTAGTTATTACCCAGTTATTGTAATTTCTGTAAAATGTCTCTAGTAGGCTACATGGGTAGGACTGTAAAATAAAGTGCTTCCAACATTATGAATTACAATTACAAGTTTATATAAATACTCACCACTTTCTGCCATCTTTCTCATGTCATCCGTGTTCTCCGATTCGGAGCCAGTGTCGCAGGTGCTCTGGTCGAGGCGCGCATCCGCGAATGTGCAGCAGTACCTGAGCACGCATGTCCCGCAGCAGTAGCGCGCGTCCTCGCCGTCGAAGCGCTCCGGACACTGGAATCCCCGGTGCCAAGAGTTGAAGGAATCCGTCCAGCCGTGACAGTATTCCCCCGATAACGCATAAGACAACGGGAGAGCGATTGATATGAACAGAAAGAGCGCGCAGGGTACGGATGAAGTCATGATTGCGTTTGTTTAAATCCTTTGGGTTGCAGAAGTCGGTTTAAATGTGAAGTTGCTACAAAGATCCCGCAAACCAGTAGCATCTGATCTGGAGATACTGTCTGCAGGCGTCATTTATGTGTTTGCTGGACCCCATCCCCCTGCAAACACGCACACACACACTAGCAGCCCCTCCTGCTCCCATCAGCCCCTCGTTATCGGTCATCTGCATTTAAATTTAGGCGGGGTTTAGTGATTGGCAGGGTTGTTTATTTGTATGTTTACGCTGCTAATTACTGTATACAAGATATGACAAGTGGTGATGAACTCACTCTAAATGACATCATCATCTCCCTGGGTCACAAATTAAAACTTTAATCAGATCAAAATTATTTTTTTAAAGTGAGAGTAGGCTAACTGAGTAGGCTACTCTGTTCATTAACACCGACAAAATGTAATCAGTCTAAAATGTACGCTTTAAAATAGAGATAAAAACATGGCTCTTTCACACAAACCTAAATATTAAAAGTATATATGTTAGATAGATACATAGCCTAACTTAAATAAATAGCATGCGTGTCTGGAGAGCGGTGGAGCCTTTTGTATGTGGGGGTAAAGGTTACAGACTTGTCTGTCTCTGTTTACTTTCTCTGAGACAGGGAGGTCAATTCACTATCAATGCACATCTAAACACACACACTTAGTTTCCAACTATGAAACTTTTTAATGAGAAGGGCTCAAGTCTTGCTTCTGAATCAGATTCAGACATCAAGAAGTGAAGAAACAATATACCAGGGTTTATTGTACAAAATATATCAAATTACCTGAAAAAAAAGTTGTGTATTATTATTGAACTGCATCATTCTATTATTAACATGAGGCAGATTATAGGAAAATGTATCATTTTTAATAAAAAACTTTTTTAAATAGCTAATTTTTTGTGTGGCTTTGGCCAATAATTTTCACTGCATAAAACAAAATCATTAGTCAGCATTCAGCATGTATATTGTTGCTAAGTGAACCTTTATTTAATGCAGTCTGGGTCATATTTATTAATTGTGCTTATATTTAATCTTTTCTTGCTGTCTACACCATACCTTGTGTGTCACCCCTTTTGTGAAAACTTTAAACCTCTAAAAAGACAGTTCTTTCATATACAGGAAAATCATGTGATTCCTTTGTTTCACTAAACCTACAGACTATTCAAATAAATGCATGTTATACGTTCTATTCATTTTATTCTGCCAACACGTCTCAGAATGTGCACATCTGTGTCTTCATTGTTCATTTCCAAATAGGTCCTACCCCGTTAAAACCGATTTTACCTTCATTCAGATTTTACATCTTTGGCTGTATCCAAAAAAACAACAACGTACATTGTCGTTCACATACATCTCTGTTGCAGCTGGGCAGACCTGATTGTGTCAAGCTAACAGAGATTAGTCCTCACACAAAAGACAATAAATTGCCATTGTCTTAGAACTAACAAATTAGCATCAGGTCAACAAAGCCTGTCTCCCGGTGTGACAGACTGGGCTTTCTGAGTGTGTATGTGTGTGAATGTGTGTGTGAGCTCCAGATGGTAAATGTATTTTCTAAAAAACAAAATAACTATAGTAATGTGACACCATTTGGCAGATTTTCTGGTTGGATTACAGAACTGGAAGGGAGACTAGAGAGAGAGAGAGGGGAGAAATAGTGAAGGAAAGAGGAAATAGAGGAAAAAGAGCCCGTTGGAAAGAGAGAAAGTGAGAGGAGCTGAAAGAGAGACTGAGAGTGGAATAGAACTAGTTTCAGGTTGATCTAAATATCTTCATTCACACCTTAATTTCTAAAAAGCAAAATGTTCAGTTTACTTCACAATTCTAAAGCAAATGCAATTTTTATAGAATTTTATTTAAAAAAAATACATTTCCATTCTAAGTAAACTAATATCTACTTTATTGTATAGTGTCTAAAAGTTTTTAGGTGACTTCTTATAACATGAAACCATTATCATACCACAGTACATGTAAAATGAGACAAACATCTCTGTCCTTTCTATAGCTTAACCCTTCTGACATGCTCAAACCTGGTATGCATTGCTCACATGCTGAGAGTGCAGGAATGACATGAAATGATATAGTCAGATGGATCTGAGGTAAGCGTTAGACAGCATTCAAATCTGTCTGCAGATTCTATCATTATCCTGAAGGGTCTGATTCATCTCTGTTTTCTTTATCTGATTCTCTGCTCGGCTGAGAGTCCTAAAAACACATTAGCGTCTGAAGGCCTATCCATCAGAAAAATAATCTCATGGGCTGCGTCCAAAATCACATATCTCTCTGAGTACTTCTTTTTACTTCACAATCATTCAAAAAAAGTATGTTCTATTCCGCATGAATGTGTGAACGTGATACATCTGTAATGCTGTCAATTTCATGGGATCTACAGCATCAGTTGCATCACTTCACTATTTACAACTTCTCTCCCTTGAACTCATACTAAAGTGTCCATGGATGCACACTTCAGAATCTCCCTTGAGGTAGTATCATTTGCCCACTGTTTTTTAAATAATTTGAATTCAGACATAATCTTTTCACATACTGTTTATCGCGAGGAAGTGTGCATATTCGGAGGCAGTAACACTGTATTTCTTGAATAAACAGCCTTGATTTGAATAAAACCCTTGCAGTCAATAATTGTTGTCATTGTGTCAGATTCTACAGCATGTGTATTTTGTGCTTTTGTGTGCAGGACATTGGCAGGTATTTGAGAGGGAATTTGGCTTAAGCTGGGTGAGCTGTATGTTAATGTTCTTCATTAGTGCTCCTGTTATCAGATAACTGAGCCTAAGAGTCGGGAGGTCGTTAAGGTGACAATGGGTCAAGCGATGGGGGTCCACCCCAGCAATTAGACAAATCTGGTTGGGCCACCCTGCAGGAGCAACCCCCCTGTGCTGCGTGTGTCTGGGTGTAAGTAAGGGTTAATGACGTTTCCAGATATGTTATGACTTGTCTTGGGGTTTTCGATCTTTTAGATGCCACAGAACCCCAGACATGATAATCCTCATGCGAGGGACCCCCACACTGTACAAAAATTGTATTATCAATACGTTATGACAACATATGTTTTACATTGCTTTAATTAAGTCATCAAAATAAGTTTGCAACTTTTATGCAAGATTCAACTAATTTTTAATTCAGTTTAATGTAATTTAAGTTGAAATGACTTAAAGATCCAAGTTGATTGTACTTAAAAAATCAAGGCATCAACATTTTTTTTTTTTTACAGTGCATCCTAAAATTTAAAAGGCTATTATATTATATTTTCATGAATAAAGACCTATGCAATTAATAGGTCTACTGGGGGGAAATCATATTATAAACATGAGTACTCTACTATTATATGTATTGTTTGAATTATTTTATTTATTTTATGTATTTTTATTTTTATTAATTTTTTTTATAAAATGTAGTTACTTATTATTATATTTGTACATTTTTACACTGTTTTTCCAAATTTTTCAACAAGCCACCAAGCACTCTGAAAACTTCAGCTCTAGAGTCATGTCAAAATGAAAAGCCAACTTTTATTTGTCCCTTTCACGTAGCCTATAGACTATTTATAACTTTTTATACAACAGCTGTTGTAGCTATAGGAATTATTTTTACTAAAATAATTAGCTTAATTTATTTTTAATTAATATGTTTTTATTTACATACATACTGCAGTGTTAAATTATTACAGCATCCTTCATTAATGAACTGTTGACGACCCGTACATCAAGTTGGCGACTGAAATCTCGTTGCTCTTTGACTTATCGCGATATCTGCTCCCGTCGGCTGACATGATTGTAGTCCTCTTCATGTTAGGGTGGAACGCTAGCAACGTATAACGATTTCCCGAAACAAACATGTCAACCACTAGACACACAAACAGCGAAAGTTTAACGTGGACAGTTAGATGATAACCCAATGAAAATATGGAGCACATTATAACGCCAAAGGTAGGTCTGAATCTGATCAACAGGTGTAAAAGTTACTCGTGTAAAGTTGGCAGAATCTCATGTAATGTCAGACTCAGTAACCCTCGGTAGGTGTAAAAACATGCAGAAGGAAGCGTTTAAATGGGTTGTTTAACACGATTCCGAGCTTTAGTATGCTGTTAAATTCATCCAATGCATTTTAAAGTTGGTTGCTTAATGTAATCTGAATGGACTTTGAAGGTGTTTTCAGTTGGCACTTCAAAATTCCACTTGTATGTTTGATCAAGGGAACCTGTAGGCAAAGGGAGAGAAAATTATTCTATGAAGCTTTGCCTGAAGCAGGGGTTTTCAATATTTTAGATGCCATATGATCATACTCGTGTGAGGGACCCTGCTCTAAAATTTAAAAGGCATCTATGTAGTTTATTGTATAAAGACCCAGTTTATACTGTGAAATAATAATATTATAAACATGTCTAAAATATTATTTAGAAAATATTTAGTTTCTATTAAGTTACATAATATTTTTTCCTACACATTATAGTACTTCATTTACTGAGTGGTTCTCAGTCTTGGTCATTAAGTATCCCGTCTACCTTATTTAAACACACTTGATGCTCATCATCTTATTTGAAATTTGCATATCCAAGATGTGCAGTCTGGGTTGCAGACCAGGACTGAGAAGTAATGCATAGAAAAAATGTTTATTTTGTTTATTTTTGCACCCTTTTGTATTTTGTGTGTTTGAGGGATCAGCTCAAAGGATGTCATATGTTGAATCAGCAGTATCGCAGGAACTGTGGTCAACATTAGCATCTAACAACTCTGGTTAGATCTGCTCTCCCCGTTCACAGAGAATTATTAGTTTGAATCCTGATCAATATAATCTTAATTTGACCTACTGTGATTTAGCTTGAGTTTCATGTCATGCAGAAATACAGGATCTAACCTGTTCACTTTATGGAGACAATAGAGATCTCACACCTGACCAGCTTCATTTTGCTATCCTAAAGACCTGAAAAGATTTTTCTAATCACTTACTGAAAAGAGTAGTTCTTCATCAAGTATAAACGAGCAGAATACATTAGACTTTGACTCATAATAAAATGTTCCTTCGTGCTGAAGTGGCATCTTGTGTTATTTTATGTGTTTCATCGCTTGTTACTCAGTAACAAAAGTGCAGAGATGGAGCAACAGGATGTGCTGACAGTAGACTTAAGTTAAGAGGTTCTGTAGGATTTCCTCTCCATTGTGTTAAACATAGTCTGGATGATGGCTTCTGCTCCCTGAGGGGCACATCCAAACCCAACAGACGTGATTCTGTCTGCTTAACCCCTTCAGTCATTGGCTAGTGCTTTGTTCATTAGTAGAAGACCGTTGAGTCAATAATCCTGCGCTAATGCTATTCTTACTGATTTTATTATTTTTTTGCAGGTGGAGTATGTGAAACTACTGAACAGGTACACTGAAAAGTCATCAGCTCTGGGCACTCTTTATTTGACCGCTACTCACCTTATCTACGTGGAACAAACCAACAGCACACGCAAAGAAACATGGGTAATGTAGGCCAGTGGGAACAGAATGTCATGGGCTGCATCCGATATCGCATACTCTGTTGAGTAGGTACATAATTTGAATAAGTAATCACTTCACAACTGCTAAGAAAGTATGTTCTATATTGTGTGAATGTGTTCAGTATGAATGTAATCCGGATGCACTACATTCGCCGTGTTGTCATTATCATGTGACCTACCAGAGAATTCGGACATACTACTTTTGTTTCTCGCCTGATTTCGGATGCAGCCATCTCTTCCACCATAGGGCATATGTTGTTGAGTCTTTTAGAAACACACATCTAGATATGTCTGATAACACTGGTTATATCTCAATCCTGCGTGTTTGAAGGTGCTGCATCATCACATTGCGTCAGTAGAGAAACTTCCTTTAACCGTGTCTGGTTGTCCGCTCCTGATCCGCTGTAAAACCTTCCAGATGCTTCATCTGCTGTTCCAAAGAGAGAAAGATTGTCAGGATGTCTATCAGTCAGTTTTGCGCCTTTCTCAACCAGGTACACACACCGCACACATACTGATGGTTTGCTCTATTGGTATGAGCAAAGTAGGTATTTATGAGATTTCCTTTTTTATTTTTGAATTGATAACCCACAGAAAATCAAATGTTTAAGAATGCAAGACATGAAAACACATGAACATGACAGTGTTATTTCAGTATTACGTATGTACTATGTATTTATTAATATTTTGAATTTGTTTTTATTTTATATTTTAATTTTAGTTTAAGTTTAGTATTTATGTGCATTTTTATTAGGTTTCATCAAATATTTTATTTTATCTTTATTTCAGTTAGCGAAAACAATTCTTAATCATTTTGCTTAACAACACATGCTTAATGAATGTAGCGACAGTGCAGGACTGGCCCAATAATTACATGCTTATGTCATTTCAGTCAAAGAAGATGAGCTTTATGCCTTTCTCTATAATCCACAACAAAATGAGGAGGACAGGAGACGGGGTTGGGAATTCATCAGTTTGGCGAACGACTTCAGCAGGATGGGTCTCTCCAATGAATATTGGGAAATCAGCCACCTCAACAAGAACTATAAGGTAGCATAGTAAACATAGTAAAGTGAACATGCATCCTGTTTAGGACCATTTAACCGTAATCAGCCAAACTTTTTTTCATCCACTGACCATCATGATAAATATGTTTTAGGCAGAACCAGCAACAGTTTCAATCAAACACACTACCGTTCAAAGTTTGGGGTCAGTAAGATTAAAAAAAAAAAATGTTTTATTCTGGAAGGAACCATAATATTAATAAAAAGTGTTAGTAAGGACTACATTGTTATTTGTCTGTTTTTAAACTGTTTTTAACATTGATGATAATAAGACGCAAGGACCAAATCAGCATATTAGACTGATTTCTGAAGGATCATGTGACACTGAAGACTGAAGTAATGATCCTGAAAATTAAGCTTTGTCATCACAGGAATAAATTACATTTTAAACCAATGATTTTAATAAATTGTAATAATATTTCATGATATTATTATTTATTTTTTTCTACTTTATTTTTTTTACTGTATAATTGATCAAATAATTGGTCTTGGTGAGCATAAGAGACTGATCAACAAATCTTGTGGACCCCAAACGTTTTAACTGTAGTGTATGCACCCAAAACTTTGACCAATTTTTATAATTAAATAATTTATAAATTGTGTTATATTATAATTATTTGTAATGTTTTTTTTTTCTGTTTCATAGATCTCTCAAAAATGTCCCTCTGTCTCTCTTTCACATAGATCTGTAGCACTTATCCATCCATCCTTGGACTCCCTAAAAGTGCCAGTGTTGCTACGGTAACAGGCAGTGCCAAGTTTAGGAGCCGAGGGCGATTGCCTGCTCTGTCTTACTATCACAAAGATACAAAGGTGTACAAGCGCATGGCATGCACTTTATAAATTCACACAATGGCTCTGTTCCACAATCTAGTGGGCTCCCCACCTAGACAGAATTCTAAGGCATCATAGGCACACTCCTAATGCAAAGGCTATTTCATACAGTAGACATCGTAATGCTGCTGTCTAAGACAAATGGCCAAATTCTAAGAAAGCATTGTTTGTATCCTTAAAGGGTTAGTTCACCCAAATATGAAATCGTTCTGTCGTTAATTACTCACCCTTATGTTGGTCCAAACCCGTAAGACCTTCATCTTTGGCGTTCATCTTCGGAACACAAATGAAGCTTTCTAACCCCCCGTAGACTGCAACGTTATTACCACTTTAAAGGCCCAGAAAGGTAGTAAAGACATCGTTAAAATAGTCCATGTGACTATAGTGGTTCAACCTTAATATTATGAAGCGACGAGAACACTTTTTGTGCATGCATGAAGACACACCATGGGTATATTCCAGGATGACAATGTCAAGATTCATCAGGCTCAAATTGTGAAAGAATGGTTAGGAGGGAGCATGAATGTTGAATGTTATTTCCATCAAGGGGTGCATCAATTTCTGGTCAAAATCTCTGGTCAAAGTCGAGCACTCTGTAAAGTCTACTAATTTAAGGTCTGGACTCAGAGGTGCCGAATTCATGTGTGAAAATAATTCTTCATGAATTATTCGTCATTCCTCACTCAACCATTCTTTCACAATTTGAGCCTGATGCATCTTGACATTGTCATCCTGGAGTATGGCCATGATGCGTCTTCCTACATGGTTGTTAAAGAAATGAAAAGCTACACACTCCATCAATTACGGTTAAAAGAACTGTTGGCAAACATGTAACATGCTGGAAACAATCACTGCAATAATCCATTTTTATTTATTTTTCAGTCTATTTTAAACAATATTGCAAAGTTATTGAATAGTCCAAAATAGTCCAATCTATTAAATTACATTTAAATTAATAATTTATAGGTAGGTTAAACCTAGATAGTAGGCAGCAAAATGCCTTACTAGGCTTTTTAACAGCTTTAACACCTCGACATATTTCACACAGTCGACAGTTTGCACCATGTTGAGGACATATAAATACATCAACAGGTTTATACTGGAAAGATGAGAAGTTGTGGTGCTAACAATATCTTTGTCTGTTCTTTGTATTTTGTGTGACTTTCTTGCAGGCTGCGATCTGTCGCTGCAGTCAGCCTTTGTCCGGTTTGAACTCTCGCTGTGTAGAAGACGAGCAGATGCTTCAGGTCATCAGCCAAGCAAACCCCAACTGCCCTTTTATATATGTAGTGGACACACGGCCTAAGGTGTGACCTTTAACCTTAACCTTTCTATATACATTAGAGGACAACTCATGATGGAACTTGTAAATGTTTATCTTTAAACATTCAACCCCAACTGCCCTGGCATATATGTAGGAGTCACATAGGTGTCATGTGTAATCTTTCACCCTGTGACCTCTGACCCCAACTACTCCTCTATTTATGTAATGAGCATTTACAGAATCTGATTAGTTCACCAATAAATTCTGGTCATAGAGTTTAGTTATGCAATGTATTTTATTTTTGTATGTATTGCAAATATTGTAAATACAGTACTGTTCTATTTATTGTTGCCCATCTCATGTTTCACCAATATAACTAGAAAAACAACATAATATTCCTTTCCCTATTCTTTTAGTAAACCATAACCTGATCATCTGGAGAAACGTGTGCATGTATTTATACACGGTTTTTTGTCTTTGTCAGTTGAATGCAATGGCGAACCGCGCAGCTGGTAAAGGCTATGAGAATGAGGACAACTACTCCAATATCAGGTTCCACTTCCAAGGAATTGAAAACATCCACGTCATGAGAAACAGCCTGCAAAAACTGCTGGAGGGTGAGAGGACAATCTTTTACATTTGTACTGGTATATGCAATATTAACTCTATATAAGCTGATTACGCTTGTGTTTGCAACTTTATGCTCACTTGAGTGTTGGTTGTACCTTTTAAGCAAGTAGTAGATAAAGTGATGGTTGGTTGTACCTTTGTTCTTTGCAGTGTGCTCTATGAAATCCCCTTCCATGAGTGACTATCTGATAGGTTTGGAGAATTCCGGCTGGCTGAGGCACATAAAATCTGTGATGGATGCAGGCGTGTTCCTCGCCAAGGTACTGACCTCAAATCTATAATTGCATGGAGAGACACACCAACACAAATGATCATCAAGTATTTCTGATTTACTTCGTGTTATAGGCTGTCTGTGAAGAGAGGGCGAGTGTGTTGGTACATTGTTCTGATGGATGGGACAGAACGGCTCAGGTGTGCTCTTTGGCTTGCATACTGCTGGACCCATACTACAGAACCATTAAAGGCCTCATGGTAATGAGCTAGTAACCTATAACCTCTACACTCAACACAGGACTCCTATGAATTTTAAGTGCACGCTCACATTTATGTCACTGTTAGGCAGGTCATGGCTTCGCTAAATAAGTCATCAACTATTCCTGTGTAACTAACTAAATATATACTGCTGTTCAAAATTTTTGGATTGGTAAGATTCAAAAATACAGTAAGACTGTAATATTGTGATTTATATATTACAATTTAAAATGAACTGTTTTCTATTTTAATAAGTAATGTGAAATGTGATGGCAATGCTGATTTTCAGCATTATTACTTCACTCTTCATTCTAATATGCTGATTTGATGTTCAAGAAACATTTCTTCTTATTATTATTATTATTATCAATGTTGAAAACAGTAGTGCTGCTTAATATTTTTTTGTGGAAACCATGATACATTTTTTTCAGGATTCTTTGATGAATAGAAAGCATTTATTTGACAGTGGCTTCACTGTCACTTTTGTTAAATTTAATGTGTCCTTGCTGAATAAAAGTATTAATTTATTTTACAAAATCTTACAGACCAAACTTTTGAACAGTAGTGTATATTAAAAGGTAAAACACCTAGACTTATGGAAAACGTTATGGTCTTGACTGTCTTGAAAATGTTTATCAAATAGCAGACTGAGGGAAATTCATTCATTATTTGACTCTTTTTTTTTTTTTACAGGTTTTAATAGAAAAGGAGTGGATCTCTTTTGGTCATAAATTCAGTCACAGGTAAGAACTTTCTCTGCTGTTACATGAATAACAGCAAATATAAATATTATATAGCAGTATTATTAAAATATTAAATAATATTAAAAGTGTTATATGTAATAATTACCTTTTGTATACTATATAAAGGCTGACTTTATTAATGGTGATCTCTGTAGTTGTTAATAACTGTTCAGTTTTTTTGTGACATCATGTGCTCATTTGTATACGTTTGTGCTCTAGGTGTGGCCATCTGGACACTGACCCCAAGGAAGTGTCTCCGGTGTTCACCCAGTTCCTGGAGTGCGTGTGGCAGCTGTCAGAACAATTTCCCTGTGTGTTTGAGTTTAATGAACGTTACCTCATAGAAATACACAATCAAGTCTACGCCTGCCAGTACGGAAACTTCATCGGCAACTGCCAGAAAGAGCGACTGGAAATGAGGTGAGGGTAGAATTCACATACACACACTCATTGATTTAAAAAAAAAAAAAAAAAATTACTCAGCATTTATTGTGTGACAGAAGTGAAATCAACCATACTCGTTTGTTTGTTTCCAAGTCTTGAATGATTTTAAATGCTTTGCTTCAACATTCTGTGTGGGATTTTAGGTTGCATGAAAAAACTTTTTCATTGTGGACACATCTTCTGGAGAACCAGCATCAGTATCGAAACCCCTTGTACCGACGTACCGTAGAGAGTACACTTCTCAGACCAAGCACTTTACCCCTGCACTTCAAGTATGAATACACTCTCAAACACATGAACAAACCACCTTTCCACTTGTTACCCACAAACACAGATGGGTGTAAATGCACAACATCACTCTCCACTGTGCTTACTGCAAACAAAAAGACAATAGTTGTGTAATACTGTTAGTGAAACCAAAATTCATTTGATGTCTCGTGTTTACTGAATAGTTTAGCACCAAAAGTGTGGTAAAGAAATATCACTGATGTATTCAATCAACACAGTTTTAATGAAGTGCTGTATTGTGTATTTGTGTTCCCCAGGTTCTGGTGTGGGATGTATAACCACTATGACAGAGGCATGCACCCAAAACAGTCTGTTCTAGACCAGCTGCTGTCCCTCACGCAGAAGCAGGTAGAAGGAGAAAGAACCATGACTGAATTACAGCGAGTAAGTGGGGTTGTGGGAGTTGCAGTTTTTGAGTGGAGAGGTATTTGTTTGGCATGTCACTGTCTCCCTCTCCTCAATTTACAGCAGCTGGCTGTTGCAGATGGAGTTCTTCCTGATCCATCTAGACCAATCGACGCACCTGCAGAACAGGACAGTCCAAATGAGAACACTCCCACTGCTCCTGTTGTCCAATCAAACGGAAGCTGTGCTCCTTTGAGTAATGGTGACGAAGAGGAGGCGGGTCCAGGAGCTGAGAAGTGCAATGAGAAAGAAGGGGCAGAGCCTGCGACCACCGAACACGATCTGACCTCCTCTAAGGACAAACCTGTTTCTGTGGAAACAGAACATTCCAAAGAGGAGGTACAAGAATCCCATTGAGTCTCCATAGTAACAGATTGGACATTTTTTGACTGAAACCCCAAGGAACAAATGTCCAGAGAATTGAAAAGATTCATGCAGTACTCTTTTCACAATTGAGGCTGCCATAATCAGAAAAAAAGTCCACACACCAGTTTGTGATTTGTGTATCATTGTACATGAGATTTTTCTAGCACTGTGTGTATTCTTTTACCCTATTATTATCTGTTCTGAACATTCCTGAAATGTTCTATATATTTTTGTGGACTTGAGTGTGTTTGTTGGCCTTCAGACCATGAGGATTGAAGCTACATGCTTTGACCAGAATAATTTATGTTTTGTTTAAATGCCATTCTGATCAAATTTGACCTTGTTTCATTGGAGTTATTTTGAACGGTAGTTTTTTAATGTCTTTCTTTTAATATAATATATGTAATATGTGTAGTACATTTGAAACCAGACCCTGATACTGATTTAATCAGACACACAAGCAGCTGTTGTGAGATTCCGGTAGATAAAGGGAACACACTATTAGAAAACGGGTCAAATTGATTAACTTTTTTCTTTTTTTTTTGTTGCTCAAGGGCATAGTATTATTTTTGTGGTTTTCTATATTGCAAACACTGTTTATTTAGCATGCAAAGAAACACAGCTGAAAAAAATGCTGCCGATTTGTTAAAGCCTAGCTCTACTGCCAAACAAATAATTTGATGCACATAAAACAGTTGATGATGGGCCTTCTAGAATATTACTTGTGTCCTTTTGTCCAAGCCTTTTGAATACATTGCATATATAGGTTTGCAAAGCAATATTGTTTTTTATTGTTTTCTACTGGATGTGTAAAATGAATGTATTGCTTGTGTATGTGGAAATGATTTGACAGCTTTAGTTCTAGAATTTAAGTTCTTGAACCCTGCTATGGAGCTCCAGACAGGCTTTTCTTATTATGTGAGATGCAAAATCAATGTGTTTAAAAATGCTTCCTTTATTGAGAAGCATTTGTTTACAGTATAATTTTTTGATTAAATTAGAAAAAAAAATGTTATTAAATGTTCAGCAATAGTCAAAAGGGAATTTTGAAATAAGCAATGAGTGATGTCACTGATAATGACAGCCTGTTGGTTACATTACATATATATTTTTAAAGTTTTGCTGTGTAATTAACATAATTTTATACACGCTTGTTTTGATCATTGCACTGTTTTGTACCTCTTTTGTACACCATTCAATTTAAATGGATATTTTCTTTAAATAAATATAATTTTTTGGTAAAAATGTGCATTGTATTATGTAGTCGTATTATTTGCATTATTATGTTTGTGGGGAACATTTAACCCACTCATTACACATAGAGGAATGACCGAATCCCAATGGCGGTGTTTGCGCGCACAGCGCCCCCTCTGGCCGCCCGCAGAACATCTTCTTCCGCTACTCGTCGTCGGTGTTTGGCTTATTATTAGCTCGGTGAGTGTCCTTGAGACGAAAACACACTTAAAATATCTGCTAAATGGTCATGGTGTATATTCGTTGTCGTTTGTACCGTTAAAATGTATGTTTGTTTGACAGCTGGTCGGAGAGAGCGAGTCAAACTCTCTGCGTTATTTACAGATAACGTTAACGTTACTCGAGTTAAATCTACCGAGCTCAAAGCTTGAGAATGATTTTTCTTCCGTGTATGCTCAGTAACTCTCAGTTGAGTTTAGAAACATAAAGCCTTTAAGAATTCAGTTTTGCTTGTATTTATGGGTTTTATCTCATTTGCTAGTCGGCTAACCTGTGTTGTGTTTGCTTGCTAGTAGTGCGTTAAAGCTAATGCAGATATATAAAGTTCATCATGACAAAGCGTTTTGAACGCTGTCACACATAGTATTATGTAATCATAATTTACTCAATAATATAAGACAAGATAAAACAATATAAGGTTTTGTTTTTATGCACACCTGAACTTAAAAGTGCAACACTTCACGTATTGGAAGAGAATGCAATTCATCTGGAATATTCTGGCTGAAAATCTAGCCACCAGTGTTGTTTTTGTTAACTAATTAAAAATATACATTTTGTCAGTTGAAATAAATCTGAAACAAAGCAAAATATATTCAACAAATAAAAATCATAAAAGCACATAAAATGATTCAACTGAAAGTGAAACTGATCTGCTAGTGAGCTGCCAACCTGGACAGCATTTTTGGCATCATCTATGTAGGCAGCTTTTTTACATTTTACAGTGTTATTTTCAACAGTCACACAAAAAACACTACAAAGACACTAATCTGTGCATAAACTTTTGTTTTGCTCCAGAGTTCTTCTCTATGCTCCAGCTGCGACCGGTGGAAGAGGATGAATCTGCTGCTGAGAGTCTGGAGCTGAACCGAGCTGTGGCTGATGATGACCATTTCCTGTTGGCTGAGCTACTGTCACAAGAACGCTACAGGAAGTGCATTAATCAGCAGAGCGGTTGGGGTATCCCAGGTACCCCGTTACGCATGGCTGCGTCCAAAGGTACATGCGTCACACCCTTACACGCACTCTCTGATGTCACATCTGAGTTTGTTGGACACCAAGACGCATATGTTTTGTTCCCTGCAGGTCACCTGAGGTGCCTTCAGTTGCTCCTGGCCCATGGGGCAGAGGTGGACCCCCTTGATGTGAAAGCCCAGACTCCTCTTTTCACTGCTGTTTGCGGGCGTTACTTGAGCTGCGTGCTCGCCTTGCTCCGTGCTGGGGCTAATCCGAACGGAAGTCACCTGAACAACAGCTCGCCAGTGCTCACCGCCGCCCGAGAGGGCGACCCGGAGATCCTCCGCCAGCTGCTTCAGCACGGGGCAGAAGTCAACGCCAGGTCAAAGGTGACGCTGTGGGCATCGGGGGTTGCCGTGTGCAGCGGGCCGCTTTACCTGTCAGCCATATATGGACACCTGGATTGCTTTAAAATGTTGCTGTTATATGGGGCGGATCCGAACTATAACAGCCCGGAAGAGAAGGTGATCGGCAGGGCCACGCAGCAGAAGACGGTCCTGGAATTGTGTTTGCGACACGGCTGTGGAGTCGAATACATTCAACTGCTCATTGACTTTGGGGCAAACGTCTACATGCCGACCCTCATTATAGAGAAGAGCACCAAACAGAATGAAGCTGTTGAGCTGTTGCTGAAAGAGCGAGGTGAGAAATTAGTTTTTAGCAGTATAGCGTCTCTTATTATTTTTGTATTCCATCAGTGTTGTTTTTGGTAACCAAAACTATTAAGAACATTTTATATATATATATATATATATATATACAGTACTGTGCAAAAGTCTTAGGCATGTTAATATCCTAACCAAAAAAAAAAAAAATGGTTTTAAGTCAGTTATTTATATCTTTTGCTGTAGTGTGAGTCAGTAGGAAATATCAGTTTACATTTCCAAACATTCTTTGTGCCATTAATTGTAATAATCCAGTGAGATTTGTGTATGCACAAGGAGTCTGACAACAGCCAGGATGATCTGATCTCACCATCATCGAGTCCGTCTGTGATTACATGAAGAAACAGAAAAAACTGAGACAGACTAAATCCAGAAGAACTGCGGGAACGTCTCCAAGATGCTTGAAGAAACCTTCCTGCAAAACTACCTGAAAAACTATGCGCAAGTGTACCTGGACAAAAGCTGTTTTAAACGCAAAGGGTCGTTACACCATATATTGATTTGAATTAGTTAATAGAAGTTAAATCATAAATAAATTAAATTTGTGATTTTATTTTTTAAAGCATTCTCACTTTACAGCATTTTAACACAAGTGCCAGTACTTTTCACAGTACTGTAGCTTTGCAGGAAGGTTTCCTCAAGCATCTTGGAGACGTTCCCACAGTTCTTCTGGATTTAGTCTGTCTCAGTTTTTTCTGTTTCTTCATGTAATCACAGACGGACTCGATGATGGTGAGAACAGATCATACCGGCTGTTGTCAGATTCCTTGTGCATACAGAAATCTCACTGGATTATTACAATTAATGGCAAAAAGAATGTTTGGAAATGTAAACTGATATTTCCTACTGACACACTACAGCAAAATATATAAATAACTGACTTAAAACCATTTTTTTTGTTTTGTTTTTTTGTTAGGATTTTAACATGCCTAAGACTTTTACACAGTACTGTATATATTATTATTTATAAAAAAAATAAAATTATTAAATCAAAAATAAATTAAAATATAAAAATTGGATGAAAAAGTTTCTCTTCAAAAACTTCGACTAAAATTAGAAGTTGAAGTACTAAAATTACTAAAAGTAAAACTGAAATAAAAATAAAGCTAAATAGAAATATTTAAAAAATTGACAAAGCACACAAAATTATTCAAACTAAAATAACGTGAAAACTGAAAATATACAAATAAAAGCTAATCCAAAATATTAATGAACACTATAATAGTATATGAATGATACTAAAATAGCACTGATTGCCATATGCGATTGTTAATAACTGTTTTATTAATCTCTCTTTTTTTAAACAGGGTGTCCGAAGAGTCTGGCATCTCAGTGTAGATTGGTCATTCGTAGACACCTGATACAGGTGAACAAGATTCACTCTTTGGACTCTCTGGAGATTCCACCCAGGCTCATCAACTATCTCAAACACAAGTCTATGAGCAGTGCATTGGTTTACTGACAAACCAGAGCATATTCAACTGTGCCTTACTAAAGGACAGACTCAAACAAACACTGGACAGGTAGACCATACAGACATCTAGAGGGGAGGGTCTTGACCTAATGACGTGGACTCACTCGTATACAATCTCACAGACGGACCGATACACTGCTAACAAACTCTGTTTACATGTATGGTGTGTTAAACTTGAACATCCTCATGCATTCAATGTAATACAACCAGAAGTGTTGTTTAAAAGAGTTAATGCTCTAGAACTATGCGTTGTCATATAGCCTTGTTCTCTCTTTTCAAGATCATCTGGAGGTTTTCATTTTTTCATAGTAAATTAAGCTGTTGTAATTAGTGTTTTGTTGATTAGTAACAGCTTGATGATGGATGCAAAACTGTTGGTAACTGTCTTATCAATCTTAATATGATATATATAAAATCCATTGTGATGTACTTGTGTCTATGAATCCCTTGTTTAGAGGGATGCACTCTTCCAACAGATGCCGTATAACCTCTATTGTGCAGGTAGAGTGTAATGGAGATCATTCTGTTCATGTGAGATTAAAGACTTTAAAATGAAGATCAGTTCCAGAGTCTTCATAAGGATTTATGACCGGTATTGAAGTATGTAGCTTGAGGATTTCACGTGTAGCAGTCTGTGCTAATGGGATATACATATGGCTTCTGCAAGTGTATTTTGACAACTTTATTATGCTATGGATGACAGCTGGCTTGTTAGTTTGTTCATAAAATTTAAGTACTGAACATCTGAATGTTTATCTGTGGTGGTTTTTCTTTATTTTTACATTTATGCAGTCATTTGAGGTGCTGGTTTCCACATAGAGAATGTTTTTATTCATGTCATAAAATGGTATTATTGCACTGATGTGGCAAACTTAAAATACTTTAATTTAGCACAGAGGAGCTAAGATACACAATGCAAAGACGGACTTTAAAAAATACAGTCAAAAGTGGTTGCGTAGCTGTCAATGGAGGGACAAAAATCTCTCCGATTTCATCAAAAAGATCTTCATTTGTGTTCAGAAGATGAACGAAAGTCTTACGGGTTTGGAACGACATGAGGGTGAGTAATTAATGACAATTTTAATTTGTGGGGGAACTATCCCTTTAATAGTTTTAGTTAACGACCCAGTTTTAAACTTTTTGATGTTAAAGACCCCCTTTTATATTGTCTTTGTACAAGCAAATCTGGAAATATCAATTTTTATTAGGATAACTATTTTTTTCTACCCACTATTAAAGTAAGGAAAAAACCAGAAGAGAAACATTTAAATTCTATTCAAATGTATTTGTAAAGTGTTTTTCATGATTAACGTAGTTCAAATTTGGAAACTTTTGTCAACACATTGTTTGATAGCCTCATTTAGTAAAAAAATAAATAAATTCTGTAGACCCCCAAGCAACCTCTTGTGGGTCCCCAGTCATGTAAATGTTGGCAAAACTCAAATTTGAATTGCACAAACAAATACCACTGCTTTAATTACCATATTCAAGAGTTGTCCTAGTACATGTGCAAAAGAGTATTTAATTTATTTTCATCAATGTCTAGGTAAATGTTACTTATTTTATTGTATAGGCTATTGATATTATTTTTAGTAATATTAATTCTGGCTCCTTGTCGTATTTTTTTCCTGCCACTGCTGTGTATATGCCAGTACAGTAAAAGAAATAGCCTAGATATACCATGGTACTACACTTCCCAAAATGCACGTAGCACGGAAACGCCGCCAGCCGCTCCAGCGCTCACTGAACAAAGTGAATCCCAACCGCGAGCTCCTCCAGCGCTGCGCGAGGAGAGAGCACATCACTGCACGCTTGGGCGGAAAAGATGGAAAAATAAGGCGAGTATCGCTCATTTTTCCATCTCTCTGTGTTATTCGCTCTTTCACTGTGTGAGTGGACATGCAGAAGCAGCTGTTTGTGTATACAAGTTATGTGAATATCAGTGAAAGCGGTCGGGAGCTGGTTAGCGTCTGGGCTAGCGCGCGCCAGTTGCGCGTTCATTTCGTAGTGATGGTGTCCAGCTGGGGACACGGTGTGCAATCTGTTGATAGAAGTTTTTTGTTAGTAATAATATTCTCAGTGCAGTAATCGGTGTAATTGGTTCATAGGATGTAGTTATTTGGAGTGCACGCTATTTGAATGTGATTTTCCTTTGTTTATGATGTACATACAGTGAGTGTTCAGGCCCGTTGGTTTCATTCAGCTTTTGTTTTTAGGGGTTAGGCTACTTCACTCACGTTATGTGTTGCATTGCAAGACTTATCACTTTGCTGCCTTTGCCTACTCATTTCATAGCTAAACTACACTGCATGATGATATGTTTTGTAATTGATGATAGTTGTAACCAGTGGGGAAACCACAGTGCATATAATGCTCAGTAAGACCCAATAGACAGTTGTAAACAAAAGGTATCATACGTGGTACTGTTTTACAGTTTCAGTAAAAAGCATCGCAGCCATGTTTACTTGAAGAGTATTTACTTGAGAATTATCTATATGAGCCCAAGAAATCTTATTAATATATTTGTAATAGACACTTTATATATTTAATTGAAATTCTGAATTATGTCAGGTTTTACTTCTTTTTATGGAGCTTTTGACAGACAAACAAAATGGGTCCTTTAGCCATGAAACTCTATTCACGTTCTGTAAGGTTCACAGCCAGCCAATGGATTTCACGTATCCATTACCACATCCCTTTACAACCATGGCACATCCAAATGAATACCCGTCCCTAACTCTGCGAGCTATGCAAATTCTTCTTCTAGCCCTCCGCCTCCCCAGCACCACCTGCCTAGATCTGCTATGGGAGTCTTCCTCTCTCTAGCTGCAGCAACAGCATATATCCATTAAGAAGCAGGTCGCATGCTCTGCAGCAGCAGCAACAACAACCACCATAGCAGCAGCATACCAAATATAGTCAACCAAGACCAAACCTATGTACATTTAATTTACATTATTTAATATGTGTTATAACTCCAGTAAACTATGGAGTGCCGCAGGGATCTGTGTTAGGCCCTCTGTTATTCTCAATATATATGATGCCACTTGGAAATATTATAAGGAAACATGGAATTAGTTTCCATTGTTATGCTGATGACACTCAAATATATATTTCATCACAGCCAGATGAAAACGCTAATTTATCCAAATTGACAGAGTGTATTAAAGATATAAAAGATTGGATGACGCGTAATTTTCTTTTATTAAATCCAGACAAAACAGAGGTATTACTTATCGGTTCAAAAAAACGCCCACAAAACCTTTCACAATACAACTTTAACATCGTAGGATGTCCTGTTACTTTATCCTCTACAGTAAAAGACCTGGGTGTTATACTCGATTGCAACCTGTCTTTCGAAAATCATATTTCGTATGTTACAAAAACAGCCTTTTTCCACCTTAGAAACATTGCTAAGCTACGTAATATGCTATCAGTTTCTGATGCAGAAAAGTTAGTTCATGCATTCATGACCTCGAGACTAGATTACTGTAATGCTTTATTAGCTGGTTGTCCTGCATCCTCAATAAACAAGCTACAGTTAGTCCAAAATGCCGCCGCTAGAGTTCTTACTAGATCAAGAAAATATGATCATATAACACCGATTTTATCATCACTGCATTGGTTACCTATAAAGTTCCGTATTAATTACAAGGTATTGCTACTGACTTATAAAGCCCTAAACGGCTTAGCTCCAGTCTATTTAACGGATCTTCTATCGCCCTATAATCCATCGCGCTCTTTAAGATCACTAAATTCAAGGCTTTTGGTCATACCTAGGATATCCAGAACCACCAAAGGAGGGAGAGCATTTTCACATTTAGCCCCAAAACTCTGGAATAGTCTTCCTGATACTGTTCGTTGCTCAGACTCGCTCTCCCAGTTTAAAACTAGATTAAAGTCGCATCTCTTCAGCCAGGCATTCATATAATATTTTTAATCTTACAGTTCAAACTACAATCCGGCCTCTAGTTCATAAATGCCAGAGGAGAACTGGCCCCCGACTGAGCCTGGGTTTTTTCTCCATTGGGTCACCTGATGGAGTTTTAGGACACCATTAGGTCACTTGATGGAGTTTTTCGGTTCCTTGCCACTGTTGCCTTTGGCTTGCTCAGTTGGGGATATTTTGGGGATATTTAATTTGATTTTATCAATCAATAAATTCCACTAGAAACAAACCTTGTTGTATTATTTTAATTTAATACTGTGAAACTGCTTTGATACAATCTGTATTGTGAAAAGCGCTATACAAATATACTTGACTTGACTTGACTTATAACCTTTCCCGAGAGTTGTTATGACTGAACTGGGATTAAACATCCTTGGATGTGTGACTGTTTACATCTCCCAATTAAAAAGTTTTACATCAAACCAAATGTTTACACATTCCCGCAGGTAGTGCAATTAAAAAGCGGGATATTCCCGCAAACATTTATGCGCTATGACATGTAGTTTAGATAAGTAAATTAACAGATTATCAGAACAAATCAGTGATTTGAAAACTTTCTGTGAGATGTAATTGTGAGTGATTCAGTGGTGGTGCATCTTCTCTCTCCTTCTCTCAAAATGTGCAAATGTCTTCACATCAGCACATCGCGTCTGCACTACAAGCGAGCTGCATGTTGCAAAACAAGACTTTTACTTGCATTCGGGCCAGTGTTGCATCATCACTAAAGATTATCATTTACACATCGTTTTAAGGGTACGTTTCCACAACAACAATGTACTGAAAATGTAAACGTTTTTCCTTTGCTTTTTTCACGTACAGATGACAACGTTGTCAAAAAGATCCCCATTCACAAGGATCTGCAAAACCTATTAAAAAAACTGTTTTATGCATGCCAGGCCAGTAGTTAGTTAGCAATGTCACTTTGTAAAGAAAAACTATGCGCTGTCACTGTCACTGAACACGTAATACGCATGCGAGTGATGCCACCAATTTTTTTTTTTTTACAAATAGGCATATTTGTAGTTTACACTGAGACAGTATCGTAACTGTATCGTTTTCAATAACTTGGTCTTTGAAACCTGTTTTCCTCCTAAATGCCATTAGGTAAATGGCCCCTAATTCTTCAGGGGTCCCTACAAAAATGTGAATTTGTGAAAACGGTGATGTCATGTTCAGTCTAGGTGTGTAGTTTTTCTTTATAAACTGACCTCACCAAATACTGGCCTGGCATGCATAATATAGCGTTTTTAATTGTTTTCGTGGATCTGTGTGAACGGGGATTTTGTTTAAAGAAAAAAGGAAAAACTTTTCAGCTTGTAGTACATCGTTGTCATGTGAACTTTCCCTCAGTACTCTTGCGTTCTCTGAGAGATTGTTGTTTGTGCGCTCTCATACATAAAGCCGCCTATCAAACAGCTTGCGCGTGTCAAATTCACTTATTTTTCATGGCTTATTATGCTTAAATGGTCAAATACACCCAAAATTGTCAATATGCCTGTCTCGGCAGGTATTTACGTAAATAGTCATTTTAAGTCTTAAGTGAATGTAAACAGTTGAGAAAGAAAACGTATGTTTAACAGTATAACCGTCGCATCATCCGAGTGGATGCTGCACGTTGCTGGTGGTTGAGGATATTCCCCCTTCCATATGTAAAGCGCTTTGAGTACCTAGAAAAGCGCTATATAAATGTAACAAATTATTAGTTATTTTTATTATTAAATTGGATCTGTGCAGCGGCTTAATATGTCATTTATGTAAAAAAAACTCTCACTGCTCTTGACTGAATAACTTTTGTAGCTTTAATAAGTATGAATCTTTATTTAATTTATACAGTTAACAGTATGCAGAGCTATTTTATATTTTCATGTTCTGTGGTATTTCTTACCTAAATACTACTGGTAGACCATAAAAAAGTAAAGCGCTGTTTATTTCATTTGTATGTTTATTCTATTGTGTTTATTTGTACTACTGCTTTTAATTAGTTTATTTGTTCTTGTTTTATTACTGACTCTTTACTTGTCTTTTAAAGTTTGAAATCAAGCTTTCCTGTGCTGTGTGTAAGCTATTGCAACAAAATGATCCCATTGTAATATTAACTTCCCCCTCAAATGCCCCAAAGAGTCACCTAAGGGAATTCCCCCCTTTTTCCTGAAATTAAATTCAGGCCCTGCCTGATAAACACAATCAGTGCATTAAAGGCACTTTAACAGTTTTCTTTATAATGGTTTTTATGGAGGAAAACATTTGATGTGAAATTGTGCAGTGTGCACATTTTTTTTAGGTTCTGGGCTCTTCTTGTCTGTTATTATGCATTGTCTGTAACATGTATGAATTTTGGTCAGTCAGTACAAACTCAGAGTGAGTTGGTGGCAGGATTATACTTTATTCGTAGGGATTAAAACTCAGTGTTCAAAATATTTGATCAAAATGTCATAACCTGTTAGAGCGACTGGTGACACTTTGTTTAACTTTGTTTACTTTTACTATGTGGTCTACTGCCCATACATCTTGTTTACAAGGTAATTTTGTCATCATCATTGAGCTGTGAAAACAGCATCTCAATCACAGATATACAGTACAGATGCATCTTTCAGTGTTTGAATAAATGTATTGTAAATTTTGTGGCAAGCTTCTCCCCTCAAGTTTGAATGTTGTCTAGAATGTTAGTAGGATCCTCCATGTACAGTATACACAATATTGTTATATCTTTGTCTTATTTTCCAAGGGCCCTGCTGTGTGAACACAATGTTACCACAATTTAAGATAATGTTACAAGTTAATGTTTAAGTTAATGTTTACATGACATTATTTTTGAGGCAGGCATACATTCAGAGGTGTTTAAAATGCTGGAAGAAAAACCTATTTAGCAGCTGAAGAAAAACCTATTTAGCAGCTAAAGAAACTTGTGACATTACATAAGATCAATGCGGTTTAAAAAAAAACAAAAAACATATGAAGTTCATTTATTGATTCAAAATTTGTCTTTAATTGATCCCCAAAGAACATCCATTCTTACTTCTGTTTTATTTATTTATTTATTTTATTTTTTTGACTGTTTCTAATGGTTTGTCTTTAACTTCTGTTTCTTTCACAGGTATAACATGCCTGATAAACACAGTCCCTGTTCCTTCCAGCCTGCCTCTCAGGAAGGAGAGTTTACCACAGACATGCTCCATTAGCCACAGTGATCTGTGTCACTATGGAGACCGCCACAGGAACTAAGGTTGTTGGTGTAATAGGGGGTCCACTGCCAGACTCCATTTCCCATGACACCCCTCAACCTCAGTCACCCCCTTCTGTGAAAGTACGGAAGTCGACTTTCAAGTTTTTTGGTGGTCGGAAGAGCATCTGTGTTCTGCCCAACTTTTTCAGTGGTCGTGGTAGAAGTCAAAGAAAGGGGTCATCAAAAACAGGTGTAACAAAGAGCCAAACATATGATGGAGTGAGCAGAGGATGCTGGGAAGATTTGGGCAAAAGTAGCGGTGAAGTGGCCTCCGGAGACTTTGAGTTCTGCACCTCCAGTGAACCTCAGAAATCATCACAGGAGGACCATGGGAAATCTCAGTCTCTACCACGGCAGCGCAGAGGTCTTCGGAGTCTTTTCAGCAGCATTCGGAGACACAGGAAAAGCAAAAATGTCGAGCTCGAAAAGCATGAGGCACTTGAAATGTCTTCAAGCTTCCATGCCGAAACAGTGCCTGGTGCCATGTCAAGCGTCAGTGACCGTAGCGATAACCATGGCGACAGTCAGGGTGAAGAGTTGGTGCCAGATGTGCCTAATCAAACCGCAGACAGTGAGTGTAAACTGCCATTGGCTGCCACTGAATGTACGAAAGATGTAACGCTAGTGCCTGAGAAACGGAAGAGCAGAGTAGAGCTGGATAAGAGGAAGAGAGCAGAAGAAGAGGAGAAGGGTGAGGAGAAGCAAAATGGGAGACAGGAAGGACTGACAACATATCAAAAACCCTTAGGTGCTGAGTCAGAACTGGACCGATTGGCTGAGCAGAATGTGAACGTTCCCGATGGGGAGCCTCCTGCTGCATCCTGTTCTTCTGAAAACTTAATCTTTGGTGATGTTTCATCATTGAAGAGCTTTGATTCACTGACAGGTTGTGGAGACATCATTGCAGACCAGGATGACGTCAGCGTCGCTGAGAGCTCAGTGTCTGCGGAGAGAGGCAGCCGAAACGCAGGAAAACGGAGCTCGTGTTTTGTCACATATCAAGGTGGAGGGGAAGAGATGGCAACTCCCGATGAGACCGATGCAGATTACTTGCAGAGCTTATGGGAATCTGAAACTAGTAATGAAGTCTGCTACATCCCCTCAGACAGGGGCTCGGATAGCCCTTCTCTCACCCCTGATCAGCAAATGAGCTCCATCCGTGCCACCTCCGACAGTAGCAGCCCACTGGGATGCACAGAAACGGCCCTCACTCCTGCTGACCTCTTGAGCCCACAGAGTGATCGGCAGGAGTCGGTACCCAACAGCGATGAGGGATACTATGACTCCACCACGCCAGGAATGGAGGAGGAGAGTAGAGAACGGCCACACCAGGAAAGGCTTCCACGGGACAGCTACAGTGGTGATGCCCTTTATGAACTTTTTGAGCCTGATGATCGCCTGATCAGCCCTGCTCTTCCTCCGAAGGATGCCCACTTGCAGGGCGACAAGAATACAACAAACCCTCTGTATGCCCTGGCATCAAATGCTCTTGAGACCGGAACCATGGAGACGGAGGAGGAGCGTCTGAGCAAGATCCAGCATGCTCTTCTGTGCTGTGAGTTTCAGAATCTCAGAAGCCCATCCAAAGATCAGCTTCTGTTCCATGACGACTCCTTCTACGATGATTCAAGCCTGCCCGCAGTCGACACTGGTCAGACAGTTTTGGGAGAAGTTATCAATCAGCACTATCCCCAATCACCACTGAAATCCCAGGCTGTAATAGAGCCAGTCCCTCTCAGCAGGGGTCAGATTCAGGAGAGTCCATTGTTTGCACCCCGTGCCGATTCGGGGTTTAGTTCACATGCCACCGACACAACCAGACCGCAGCCTCAATCTGAGGATCAAAGCCCATTACTACCCACCAGAGGCTGCCGCCAATCCCAAGAAGAGCTGATGGTCTGTTTCTCCCAAGCGCTGGTAGATTTCACAAAGAACACACGGCATTATCGCAACTCAACTGAGAGTCTTGATGGCTCAGAGTCAAGCTCTCCTTATGGCCCGAGTCTGAGTGCCCTGCCCGCCATTGTCACGTTCGATGTGGTGGACATGGAAAATGAGGGTGAGTGTGAGCAGCAGACCGAGCTTGTTGAGGAAGAGGAAGAGTTGGCTTCTCCTTACGAACCCTTTGAGGATGATGGCTGTTACCTTCAGCAAGATGCCTTTGCCGAGTGTGACCAGCGTACTTTCGATGCCTACGAACAAAGTCTGTTGCTCAGTAACACTTGGGGCATCGCAAGCCTTCCTCGCCACCTCAGTTTGGGTCGACCTTGTCCGCCAGTCCCTGCTCCATTAGCACTAAATCGACGCAGTCGCTCTCTTGACACTGACTGTCTGGAGTTTAAGACAAGTGAGCTTTACACAAGCGTTACCAACTATGACTCAAAGGGGGCTGTTTTTTCACAGCGTAGGACTACTGATTGTAGTGATATGCCGTTACCGCGACAACCCTGCAGGGTTTCTGTTGATAGTTGGAGGCGGGGATATGGCCGGGGTTTTGACTCCAACTCTTCTCAGCAAGAAACGAATTTGCCACATGTGAGCCAATCCACTGTAAGACCTTCACATCTCCCCCTAAAGAACAACTGCCATAATCCTAATCTCCCTGGTGCCACTAGAGCGGATGGTGAGAGGGAAATATTGTTTGGTGGAGGTGATGCGCTTTATCCCTGCAGTTATCCCCCAACAGGCACGCAGTGGAAGAATCGACCTGTCGGAGTCACTCAAGGTGTGCCTCATCTTCGCTCTGAGCAATCCGCAGACCGTCGAGAAATTACCATGAAGAACAGGAGGGGAGAGCTTGAGGGTGGCTTCACCCCTGCAACACCCAAATTATAAACAATCTCTCTCAATCAAAATAAAACAATAATACAAATAGACAAGTCTCGTCACCAAAGACGATGCTGGATGTTTACTGACATTCTTGAATTGTCTCTCACACACGCACACACACACACACACACACTGTAGTTGCTGTTACTGCCGGATAAGCTATAGATTTCTTTTGTAATGTACTGTGTAGTTTTTGAGCTATTTTTAGTTTGAGTATTTGTACCTTGTGTGTTACAGCATTATTCAGCAGGTGCTGTCTATATATAGATGCCATATTGCTTTGCCTTTATGTAGCCAGGTATTGCCATTGAAATTTATCCATTTTGTTTGGATGTTTTGGATATGCTATAATTATATTTGCAAAAAAAAAGACAACAATGCTACAAATGACTTATTTTAGCATAAGAATGAAAACCTTCATTAGCACACTGAAACCAATATCATCTTTGAATCCTGTTCAAATGTCAAACTTAGTTTGAATTGATGAACAAATCATTTTAATACAACACTTCTTTTTTTATATAAAAAAAAAAGCTATATGTTTCAAGGTTTTAATGTTTACATCTTGGAACATTTTAAATATCTTGGTTAGCTTGCCTCACGTTTATTTTCTAATTTTATATGGTCATGTTTGTTTTTGGCGTAGCACAGACTATATTCATAGGACTGTTAAATCACATCTGCCGTATTCAGTGGTATTTTGGCCAACACCCCTGTTACACTTCTGTACACTCGATTTACTGAAGACTCAAGGATATGTGTGTAGAATCTGGTTTATTTCCTTTTTGCTGCTAAACAGTATGTGATTAGTTGGGAGAACATAATGTACTGTATTCACTGTATGGATATTTGCATATTTGAGTATTCTCTGCATTCATGAGAATCAGATCTGGCCCAAAGTCTTCAGTAAATGTGATCTATGTAGGCTAGTTGTTAATCAAAGGGTACTATCTTCAGTCATTTAAGACAGAATGTCAGTAAAGCCTTTAATGACGTTATGTGATTGTTCTCTGCTGTTGTCCTACAGTCACAATCATCTACCCTCATCAGAATGCCAAAGTCAGCTTAATGGACTTACCATTTTTAGCTAGAGCTTATATTCAGCTTTTAAGAATGAACCAACCTTTGTGTAACCTTTGGAATCTAGTGCTGTTCTATAATGTTTTTTTTGCATTTGGTACATTTGTTGCGTTTTTTTAATACACAAGGATGTACATGGACAAAGAATGTTAGAACATCTCAGTAAGACTTAACTTTCATTAGCCTCAATGTTATCATTTTCAAATAAGTTTAAAAACATATCAACCCCATAGTTCCCCTGACACAATCTCTTTCCACACAGGAATCAACATTGACTGGAAATAAACCCTTCAGACTTCAGTGTTGCAAGTTTGTGGATTTTTTTTTTAGTAAAGTCAGAAGTGCTTGAGAGTAGTGCAGCTTTACAGATTTGGCGTTTTTGAATGTAGTGTCGGTAGAGAATCAAAGATTTTTTACACTCTGAGTATGCTTAAACAAAAAAGAAAGCTATTTTGTATTGCAGATTTTCAAGAGCGTTAATATAATATTGTATATATGGTTATATGACAGCATAAACGTCTAACTGTTTGACCTATCAAGACTAATGTCTGTTTTAATGACGAAAATGAGGAATGTAAAGTCATGACCTTTACCAAACCAAACTGTAGGTGTACGTGACCAATCATAGGCTTTTCTCATGCACTGACTTGTGCACTGTAATTTTCTTTGTTTGAAAGCAATTGCTTGCGTAGAGAAACACTAACTGGGCCAATGCATCACAGATGTGGTACTTGGGGAAAACAGCATTGGTCGATGGCTTATTATTTTATGAGCTGTTAGGCATTTGCCTGATTAGCAATGCTGATGCTTTGTTTGATTGACAGGTGGTCTCCGTTCTAAAATCAAGGAGGCTCCAGTTGTCATGGAAACTGGTTGAAGCTGTCGTGCACGTCTTACCGTTATGAGCTGGGGAGGAAATAATAAATGTAGGCAATTCGTGATTGACAGTAAATGATGTGTCATATTGTCTTTCGTTCCCTCCCCGCTCGCTTTTCCCTTGTATGTGCGTTATAAATATTAGAAGGAATCAGCGATCACTTGGACATCACATCAGGTTTTGGCTCCCTCTACTGGTGAATTTGTGTCTAACCACTGTGTATCGAACCTTAGACTGCACAATAAAGAAACATTTTGTGCAGATGTCATAATCTATTTGGTGGAAACATTTTACACCATCAAACAGAAGGAGCACTTTATTATTCTAAAAAAGAAAAGATAAAAACACCCTAAAAGTCTTTCAGGTTATTTCCTTTTAGTTAATTCTTATGTTTGTCCATTTGTAGGCCTTAGTATGGTTACATGTGTAGACAATTTAGTATACATTTAGTGTCATGTGACTTATTGTTATATCACTCATTAAATTAATCCAGTTCTATAAAGTAGCCAGATTTACGCATTTAGCTTCATTTAGTTAGCATTTTGTCACACTGTATAAAAAAAAAGAAGAAAAAAAAGAAAGAAAGGTTGCTGCCTTAAATTTTTAAGTTCAATCAACTTGGATGTTTGTCATTTCAATGTAAATTACATTAAACTGACTTAAATTAGTTGAATCTTGTATAACGTATAAAAATAAGTTGAAAATTGCTTAACTTATTTTGATGAGTTAAAGCAATGTAAAAACGTCAACTTATTGATCATATAATTTTTAACAGTGCAAAGCGACTTACAACTGAGTAATGAAATAATATTTTTAAAGATTTTAATATATAAAAACATTTAGAGAATATTGTAATGCAAAACACTGTCTTAAAGTGAGATAAAAAAATGAAACCAAAGTTTTCTTTTTGCTCAAGATGTCAAAGAGCTCTTATTTTTCCTATGGGGCGAGTCCACCACTCCATTAGAGGGCACTCTCACCTAAAAATACGGCTGAAACAGCAGTAGTGCTTTGATAGTTCTGGTGCCTAAGAACTTACAAAAGCTTAGTCATGCAGCGTGCACAACTGATGCAGATTTTTGGAAATAAAGTTTCAAAGTTGAACTTCACACAGCATTTGAACGGACTATACTGTAGATGGGCTTGTCTGTTTACTTTCTCTGTCCTGACCTCAACCAATCAGCATGCAGAATTCCATTGCATCACTGCAGGATGCACTCACAGGGTTCCTATGCAACTGCAATATTTTATTACAAAGGGTAAAACCACATTATTCAGAGTTTATTTACTGCCCGCTCAGCGCTTTTGAAATGTTTTTCTCGGCTCTACTGTGGGGAATGACAGTCATGTTGACATTATCAACATGTTTATTTGATTTTAAACAGATGGCTGGTTCACTAAACTCTGTCACAAGTGCACACTGTAAGGTCATTTAAAGAAAGGCGTATTCCACAAGATCCAGGCTAGTTTTAGACCACCAGATCTGTACGGTGGCCAGATTTTAATATGACCTATTTCCACATGATTTGCGTGAGCATATTGATGATTCCTCCATTGGCACGGAGCTGTGTGTGATGAGTCTCTTTCTCAGGAGAGAGTAGGCCTATATTACATAAGCCTTCAGTCTCTTTCTCTCGCTCCCTTAACAGTCCTGGCATTCATCCCAGATGTCATGCACACACATGGGTATTGCAGAGTTTGTAGACAAGCTTGTACTTTTGCAATTATTGCGATTGTCTCTGATTTCTTAATCTTGAAACGAAAGGGAAAGAAACTTCAGGACATGGAACCATATTCTTGGACAATACCCAGCATGGTATTCTTTGAAGTACCTTGAAGAACCATGTGATTAAACCGTGTATGCGTTTGGAGATCATTTAGTACCAATCAAAGTGCTTAACACTATGTTTTAGAAGTAATTAAGTCTTTTTAAGATTTTAGGATTAAGCTAACATTTTAATAGTATTTCTTTAGAAATCTTGGAGAATCATGCAAATAAGCGGTGTGTGAATATGGAGATCATTTAGAACCATTACATACATCAAAGTGCAATTGTACTACCAAAAATCCCTTTTGTGTGCTGCTTTGTACTACATTTTATAAGTATTTTTATGCCCGGTTTCACAGACAAGGCTGTCTGAACTGAAAGCAACTTGCACTGACATATCTTAAAATATTTTTTTCCTCAAGATGCACACCATGCTTTTTCTATTTACTTAAATGTCCTAATTGAACTAATCCTGGCTTAATCTAAGCCATGTCTGTGAAACCAGGCCATATATTTTTATCAGTAATATTTTGAGATTTTAGGTTTAATAGTAGTAAAAAAACACTTTCTTAAAATCATCCATTTCTCTGGAAATGACATTAGCCTGGCGCTCAAGACTTCAAAACCTCCTTTTATCTATAGATAGAGCAAGACTTCCACATTATAAAAGCAAATATAGCTTCATGTTTTATTTATGAAAGTTTGTGCTCTCTTCTCAGCTGATTTATTCATGACTCAAAACACATATGCCACAAAATACACTATTCTAAATAGTGCTCTGGGAATGAGGTAAAGCTTATGATGACTATTTGTGTCCATATAAGATGCCTAAAGGTTAAAACTGCATGGAGAGAACATATTGTCTCCAAAAGCTTTTATACACAAACATACCCACTCCCTCTCTGTTATACACGCATATGCTCCGAACTATTGAGTCCATTAGTGACATCCCAACTCACACACTGTCCTGCCTTGGTTTTGCTATGAATAAACTCTTACGTCTGAAAGAGCTGCATCACAGGAAACCTCGGGACACAGAGAGGGAAGCTGTGATCCCCCCGAATGCTTGTTACATCATCTCTCCTGCTTCATTGCATAATGTAACAAAGATATATACAAATATATATGTGAAAGTCAGCTAGAAAGATTGTAACGATAGAACAGCACATCTGGATTAGCATTCTGGGTCTCTTTCTGTCGGTCTATTTTTCAGTACAGATTTGTGAGATTAGGGTTCATTTGTCTCCCATTCAATTGCTAAATCATGGAGATGTTTTGGCTTAGCTTTCAGATTATACAAGGAGTTTAAATGGAAAGTTGACAGTGTTTCAGTAGGCAATCGAACCCATGCATGACCTTAATGTTTATTTTATTAAGGCTTATATAATTAGTATTTAAGCAGGTTTTATGACCTCATATTGACCTAATCTTTTATTCAGCAAGGATGCATTCAATTGATCAAAAATACAGTTAAGGCTTTTACATTGTTACAAAAAATGCTGTTCTTATTCTAGAACATTCTATTCATCAAAGAATCCAAAAAAAAAAAAAAAAAAATTTATAATGGTTTCCAGAACCATTTTAAGCAGCATAACTGTTTTCAACATTGACAATAATAACACCAAATCAGCATTAGAATGATTTCTGAGAGATCATGTGACAATAAAAGACGGCTGTTGAAAATCCAGCTTTGCCATCACAGGGATACCTAGAAACAGTTATTCTAAATTGTAATAATAATTCACAATATTACTCTATTTTTTAATTTTCAAAAACATTAAAAAAATCTTACTGACCCGACCCCAAGCTTTTAAACGATAGTGTATATACAAGCAGCAGCAGCTCACTCTTTACAGAAATGAAGCTGTGATTCAAACATCACATTAATTCTCAGCTCTTGTGTGGCTGTTTTCTGTGTGATTTCAAAACACACTGTATATAATTATGCCTGATGGCAGAGGGTAATCTGGTACAGCACATCTCTTCTCACCCATGAGATCAATGTTTTCAGTATCATATTACATTAAGCCTGCGTATGATGTTTAAATAATAATAAACTATTAAAAAATGAATGGTGTCCCTTAACAAAAATATCAAATGATGGAAATCCGAGAAAGCTGAAGAGAACTGTCTGCATGGTACATAATTAAACACATCTGAGGTACTCAGATTCATATTCAAAGAAACACCTGCATGTTGAATTTATTCTGATTTTGCACAAAATAAATATAGCTATTTCTGTTATATTCCATTGCAGTGTTTGTTAAAAACAAATTAGTTCACTTTTTACTCTGCCTAGCATGCAAAGCATTCTAAGAAACTAGCAAGAATAGCAAAAATTAAGCTGACTTCGTTTGAGAGAGCTATTCGTTTTTACTATAGTAATATTGTTTTGCATTGATTATTGGGACCCTTTTTTAGTGGTCTCTCTGTCTTACGCATGTCTCTGGACACATTGCAGGGTTGTATATTTTGTCAGGCTGTGATGTTCTTGAATAGAGATTCTGTGTGCTGACTGTTTGCCTCCGAATTATATAAAACAGCACGCAGTTTTGATTTTCTTTTGTTTTTGCTTGTTGGACATTTTCTTTCCTGCTTTGAGATGATGATGATGCGAGTTCCCAAAAGCCAATAGATCACCATTATTATTATTTTTTATTATGTAATGTTTGTAAGCCTCCTCAATATCAAAGTGAAGCACCCCTTCTTTTGACTGATGGTTGGGTCCTCAGTATGTGTGTATGTGTATGTGTTCTGTGTGCACAAGCGCCGCCCATACTTCAGCTCTTTTCAGAGAGAGAGAGAGAGAGAGAGAGAGAGAGAGAGAGAGAGAGAGAGAGAGAGAGAGACGCAGACTCCCACCTAGCCGTGAGAAAGGAACAGTGTCTAAACGGACGTGCGTTTCTCTTCCATACACCGCGCGTTGCTCACGGGGGCGCGGATACAGGGTTGCAGCTGGCGTCGGGGGCTCGAACCTGCGGAAAGGACACTGATCCAGGACCGGGACTGACCCTGAGGATGATGAAGGTGAGGCTGACTGTGATGCTCCCGTGAGCGCCATTCTTCTGGCTTACCGTCGGTCTCTGTTAACGGGTAGAAAAATAGAAGGTGGTTTGGTGGAAGGGGGGTGGGTGGGGGGAGTCTTTTTGGCGATGGTGGATATACATGAGCTGAGTAGAGGTCGCGAAAGCGCGAGAATGACATTTCGGCACCGTGCAGTATTTTTTTCCTTTTCATTTTATTCACCAGGGAGGCTGCGAGTTAATGGACGCTCCCCCTCGCGCCGCTGTCCGTCCGCCCGCGCGGAGAGACTCGCACCGTTCCAGTGCTATGGAAACGGGAGAGATGGAGCGAGCGCGCGACAGAGGGGGATACCCAGCACCTCAGCGCAGCCTCGGGCATGTCAATGACGTTGGTGTATTTTGCGCTCTCCTAAATGTGTCACGGTGTCCGTTAGGAGCTGCTCACCTTTAATTTAAGCGCGACGCGTGTGCGTGCGCCAAATCCATTTGGTTTTCTTCGTCGTGCGTGATTCTGATGCGAGTTTTCTCGTTTATTGATTATGAGCGACCGGCATTGTGCCGGGGCGCGCGCACGCACAAACGCGTGCGTCCGCTTCATATATTTTTTACAGATACGATCGGCGGTGCGCAGTTTATCCGTGTCAAACGACGAGATTTGTGCGCTAGACCGGAGATGACGCGAATCTGGCCTCTGTCAAGCGTTCGAGAGGATAAAAAACGCAAAAGCCGTGAAGGGTTGCGGCGGAGGCCGACGTTTCGTTTGAGGGCTGTAGGTTTTGTGGAGCTCTGGCAAAATGCGCGAGTGGTCAACGAGCACGTGAAAGAATGCTAACGTATTTTGTTTCCTTGTGGGGAAATACTGAGGTGTGTCCGTGAGCCGATCGCACTGATCACGGGAGCCTGACGACCATGTCCTGAGTGCTCATTCTGCCTCTCACATCTTTCATTTCTTGTGCAACATAGCCTACTATTGTCTTTGGTTTCTCTATAGTTAAATAGTTTTATTGAGCATCCAATAAAGATCTATTGATCTATAATCACACTACACTACACGTATTAGAAGAAATAGAGGAAGCGTTTGGACTTATTGTGAGATAAAACATGCATCCAGGCAATTCCAATTCCAACTAAATAGTCATATATTGAAGCCAAGTCTTACTGCACACCCCATTCATCCAGGGTTTAGGCTATACACACAGAAGTTGTCTTTAAACGTGTGACATTCCTTTGCATGGTTTGTCAGATTTCACACACTTTTTATGCAGGTAAATATGGTAGACTGTAGTAGGGGAGTGTTGTAATGAATCCTGTAACCACTGTGTAAAATACACTTACATTTTAGTTTTTGTTGTGATAATCAAATGTGCTTGTTCAAAATAATTATTGTGCCGTGCATTTTAATTCTAAATGGGAACATAAACAACATTTTCGTTTTAAACAACAAAACAAAATGGAAATACATGAATCATAGGCTAAAAACTCATAACTGTTTGTGTGCATGTAGTATTTGTACACTGTCCCAAATTGTGTGATCTTTGTTGGTCCAGTAAAAGTTGGAAAGTGCTACATCCATCCTCTTCTGATCAGACATGATACTTGTAAATGTAGACAAAACTCTTGTGTGGATGTTATATATAAAATGAAGCGAGAGACTCAGCTAATTGATGTTATACCAGTTCTGTCATTTAATTTAACATGATTGCAGGTCAAATTATAATATAAATTTTTTTTGTCCTGTAAATCTTTTATGTTTCTTGACAGAGTCTAACAGTTTCCTCTTTCACCTCAGAACACCGATGGTCATGTATGATAGGGATTTCACCATTTCTAATTGGTTAAACCGATGGTGTTCCAACATGCTTATCCTTAACCTGGCCCCTTCTAGAGGACATACAGGCGTATTCTCATTAAAGATGATTACGGAATCACTGTCATCAGCTAAAACATGAATCAGCTGAATCATTCCCTTGAACTCACGTTGCTCAAACTGTCAGTCTTAGTGTTTCGTGTGTTCACGCTGCAAGCACATTTTTGCAGACCTGGGGTTTAGTTGTGCGTTGGAGCATAATGGTTCGGATGCATCCCACTGAAGTGCTGAAACCGTTGACTCACTGTCTCTACGGAGAAACAATATTGCTCCTGAAAACTTCACTGACGGCATGCTGCATCAAACTCCTTTGTTGGACGCTGAAAGCCACAATACATCATCTCTAAACATCTTTCATTTTTTTAAAAGCCTTTAATGAAGGAAAAGAAGGTTTTGCATCAGTGTCTTTGTAAACTGATTCATTAGCTGCTCTGTTTTCCTTTAAGCAAAGTACACATTGCATATAACTTGTAACTGACATTTGATATGAAGCTGTTAACACACCAAACATGTAAGTTCTGTCATATTCCTTGTAAATAAAAATAGAAACACCAGACGTGTAAACATATTGTCACATGTAAAGAGGTTGTTCAATGTTCACACACATCGCAATTATGCATTGAGACATCAGTTAGCACTGGTGTGGGAAGTCGAATGCTTACTGTCATTCTGTATTGCCAGGCTATAGCAGGATATTTCCCTTTTGCATTAGCATGCAGTCCTTCTCTTCCAACAGATCTGATGTACCTGTTAATGGTGAAGGGAAGTCTGGGAAGTGTACTGCCAAGCAAGTGACTTCGTCTTGATGTTGCAATTGACGTAATATAGTTTGCGTTATATGCCCTAGAGACAGATGCAGTCTTTTAGTTGAAAATCTTGAGCGTATATGCGCATGTTGGCGTATTCGTTAAAACGGAATCTTACAGACTCATTTTACATCCTACTCTCTAGACGCCAGCAGCCTCTAATCCTGTCCTCTGTAGCCATCTTAAAATGCACTGGATTCAGCTCCGAAACTCTTACGTAAAAGGTACAAGTATGGAGGTTCTTTAGATAGTATGGAGGTTCTGATGTCATGGTGCACATTATAGGGGTGCGTTCTGACCTTTCAAATCAGCGACTTGAAGTTTCAGGACGGCTCCACAGAGCTGGTGCACGACATTCACATGGAGAGGCATGTGCATCCAAAAATATGACTACGTAAGTGCGGGAAAGAGTGGGAAAACCAAGAGAATGGCCAGATTTAGAAACATCTGCACTGGGAGCGTGGGCTGGGAATCCACCCACCCACCTACACACACACACACACACTCGCACACACAGCGGCTTCATGTGAGCTGTATCACACACGTATCTTTTGCATCTTTCATGGCTGAAAGGCTTTTGTGCGTTTTCTCTGCTTGTGTTTGTTTTAGGAACCGTGTGGGCAGGCAATGCTGCATGGGTTTAAAGCATTTATAATCTAAATTTAGACCTCAAGAAAAGTGCAAAATGTTTTATCAGGATGATTCATATCAGAATGTGGAGGGAATAACAGGCTTAAGCAGCATCATATGGCTAAGCAGCTCAAGAGTCGAATAGTTCCTTAAAACATTCGGTTCATAATGTTACTTCGCTGTCTGCACATTTCGTTTCTTTTATTCTCTCTCTCTGCGAGATATTATGAGAACTAATGGATGTATGAGTTTGTTTGTGTGTGTATCCAGTTATGAGAGCTTAATCCATAGCGTAGCAGTCTATTTTAATGCAATCTCTCTCTCTCTCTTCCGCTCTTTTCCCTTCTCTCTCCACGTGCTTTCTCCAGTTCTCCCTCCTAGACTCCTAGCCCACTGTACTCCGATTACATAATCGTCCTCCCCAGTCAGGTGTGTGTGCGTGTGTGTCTATGTTGAGGCAGCCATGCTAGAAGGATGCCATGCTATATTCCTTTGAGTTATAGGGCTTGTTCTGTCTGTAGTGCAGCAATGATGATGCTGAATGAACAAGGCACTTCATGTTCTGTTTAGACACCCAAAGCTCTTTATTTCATTTAAGGGAACCTGGATGGAATAATGGCAGTCAGTGAAAGTGTTGACCTATAGCAGCTGTTTCCGTCAGCAGCTGGAATGCCAGATGTTGAGGTATACACCCCCTTGATTGTTTTTAGGCCTCTGTTATTCTGTTTGTCCAAAGAACGGCAGCTTTCTTAGAGCAGAAAGTGTGCTGACATCTGTGCAGAGCTAGTGAAGGGACTATTTCCTAGTGAATTATTAAAAATGAAAGCGGTAACAAAACTGGTTTGAAACCTGAATCTGTCTAGATTCAAATGAGGCTGATGAATAGCTAGAACTGAAGAAATGGCTGCTCCTCACAGAAAGTTTAATTCAAATTTGACTTCGAATGACAGGACGAGGAATTGATTTAATTGCAACTCAAAGATATTCAACACAGGTATTCTGGGAATGGAGTTTTCTTCCACCACGGTTCACAAAAGTAAATTTATTAAACGTGATCTATCTATCTATCTATCTATCTATCTATCTATCTATCTATCTATCTATCTATCTATCTATCTATCTATCTATCTATCTATCTATCTATCGTACTGGCCAAAATTTTGCTAAACTTTCAAACAAGTCTACATGGACAAACTTTGCTTTTACAGTACAAAATTACAGTCAATTTAATTCTACTTTCTCACATTCACATTTCTTACATTTAAATTGCACTTCTGATTCCGCATTCTACCTCAATTCAAATTCAAGACCATGAATTGTAATTCAAAAGGCATACTCAATTTACTTTTGAACCCAGACATGTAACTTTTATCTAAAGCCAGAACACACCATTTCTGCTGAAAGACAGAATGGTCTAAAACAGAAAGTCAAACTCATCTCTCGTCAGTTGTCAGTTGTAGGGAAAGCTCAGTGATTTGGGTCAAACGTTTAACAGATGCCCATTCAATTAAACCGTGATCCACAATCAATTTAATGAGCGTGAGGTCTGGCTGTTGGCTGAAGGATGCAGTGTTGTAGATGTGTGCACCAAGGCATTTACACAGAGAAAGAGTGACTGAGCAAGACAGGAGAGGAAAAGAGGAAGAATGTTCCTGAGTACAGTTCATTCATGCAGGAATAAAGGCAGGAGGAATGAAGAGTCGACAGATAACACACACACACAAAGTCAAGGCCCTATAATGCTAGTGTTACTGTACTGCTGTATTCTCACTTTTTATGAACAGATTGCCTCTGTTTGGCTCTTAGAGACACTGTTTAATCCCGCTAAATTCATCACCATCCAATCTGATAATCTCAGGGGCTGTTGCATCATTTTATCATGTGTGCGGAGTAATATTTCAGTGTGTGGTTGATAGCCTACAGCTCTGATACACGCAGTGCCACATAATAATATCTTGCGTGAGAATAAGCTATGGATGAATTGGGATGTTTAAGGGTTGTGATCCTCATCAGCTGTTCTCTTTTTCTGTTCTAGTGTGATCTGATGCTAGCTGGGACAGGAACACAGCTTTTCCACTGCAGTTTTTCTGACTGATTTGCATAATCCTACTGCCTACTGTTCCCTTTAGAGAGAGAGAGAGAAAGAAAAAAGAAACACGTTGCAACATTATTGAGACTGCACTGAGAGATGTTTCTCAAATTAATATTTTGTTTTAACTTAATAAATCTAACTCATTCATTTTCCTGACATTAGTGATGAATCGGTAAAAAATTCTGAACAACTCCCACTGTAATGATCCAAGAACTGACGAGTGAGATTATAATAAAAGCATTGGAAGAAAATATGTTTATGACTTGAATGTGAGTTTAAACATGAAACAGAGTTGTTAAATAGCATGTTATTAGGTTAAAACATGTTAAACTATTCAGTCAAGAGTTTTAAATGTATTTTAGTATAATTGATTGTGGAAATGAATGTTTTAAATGCCTTTTAATCAAAAGTTTAATCAAGGAACAAACTGAACTGTGACTTGTGAAATTATAGGAAGTATATTTTAGACACAATATAGCCAGTAGCTTTGTCTGTTTTTACTCAGCCAATGAAAATAGTTCTAAACAAATGACAGCGGAATTAACAACAGCAGAGCATCACCTAGCAACACACAGTTGAATGAATCAGATTAGTAAATCTGTTGAGTGAATGATTCAATGATTCACTCACCTAGACAGTATCTGTTTCGTTCCTGAATGAAGCAGCGTTTTTGAACAAATCGGTTGAATGAATAATTGAGTGATTCATACATAGGCGATCACTTGTTACCACATTTCTTGGCCTGTACACAAAGCTGTCGAGCACGTTATACAGATACAGCCACCATAGCCAATTAGAAACATGTACAGGACACAAGTAATGCATTTGCACACACTCAGATACATATCACCTCTAGAAAAGATTCTGTACAGTAGATAAAAGGAATACTGATGGAGCGATAATTCAAACCCTTAAAGGCTGTGTGTATCTGTAGGTGTGTGTGTGTTTGTGTTCGGTAATTCAGTGCCCTGTACACACGAACAACAGATTTTAGTAATGGAGTTTAGATATCAGATCAGCAGAGAACTCTCGCATTTACCCACAGTGTGTTGTGACACTGAGATAACAACTGCCGTGGTGTGTATCAAATGCAGTTGCTATATACAAATCAAACAGATTTTACTCTTTCTGCTGACAACATAACATTTGTTTCTTTTTAAATGCGCAAAAAAAGAGAATTTTTTACAGCCTGGCTGCCTCTGAGAGAGAGAGAGAGAGAGAGAGAGAGAGGAAAACAGCCTGGAGTTGTGGGGGTGAAATCTTGGAGCTGATTATGTATGAGTGTTTCTGTGTAGAGAATTACCCTGCCATCATCTCAAGTCGCTGTCATGGCCCTGTATATGTTAAAGTCAGCAGGAAGCAATACTATAACGCATCTCGTCTTTACTCAAGCATGGAAGCCATGGTTACTCAAGCACAGCTTCTGTATAGCTCTGTGACCTTGTACATTGCAACTTCCTTCCTATATGAACACAAAAGAACCGTGAGAGCCAGTTACATTCATACACAGTTTAGTTATGATACAGAAATACAGTATATGGGAGAAAAATGAATTCATACTTCTTAATTTGGGAGGTGTAGCCCTACCTCACAGCTAATACAGCCAATCGCATTTATGATAGAGGACTAGAAGCTGCACTTTCTTGACTTAGCTTTTTAAAGGCAATCCCAAGATTGCCTGGTGAACTGGCTTGAAGAGTTTCTGTATTATCCAGTATAAATTTCTGTATATAAGTCACAACTTAATGTTTACAGTGAGTTTGATTGAGGTGTGCTGTTTGAATGAAATTGTAGTAAATAACTAGTCGTCTGACATGTTATTGATGTATGACATATGCTTTGTGTTTACTCTTTTTCAAGAGAACTGCCCTCAGAAATGCTTTTCGCAACCATCAAATAACAGGATAGTTTAATATATTGTTAAAATGATAGTTTTTATTTATGTATTATTTTTGTCATAAAAAATGATGAATAATGAGGATTTGCATATGTTTGTTGCCTAGAAGCAGAATTGTGCGACAGTGGAAGGAAAATGGATGCAATGACCGTGTTTTGAGTCTTTTATTATACACTACAGTTCAAAGGTTATTTTTTAAATATAATAATAGTATAATGTAAATAATATACATATACTTTTATTTGGCAAGGATGTATTAAATCGATCAAAAGTGACAGTAAAGACATTTATAATGTGACAAAAGTTTCAGTTTTAAATAAATGCTTTTTTTAAATTCCCATTCATCAAAGAATCCTAAAAAAAATGTATCATGGTTTCCTCAAATATTAAGCAGTACAACTTTTTTCAACATTGATTATAAGAAATGTTTTCTGTGCACCAAATTGGCTTATTAGAATAACAATATTTCTCAAATCACAATATTACTGTTTTTACTGTATATTTGATCAAACAAATGCATCCTCATTGACCGTAAGAGACTTCTTTCAAAATCATTAAAAAAATCTTGCTGACCCCAATTTTTTTTCTTCTTTCTTTTTTCTTTTTTCTTTTTCTTTTTTTTACAGTTTTTCCTCAATCACTTTGGCGCAATTCTCAAATTAGACTTTTTTTTTCCTCAAAACAATAAGTTCAGATCTCTGAACAATTAGTTTCTACTTCACATGAGATTTGAATTTCTTATTGATTTAAGCAAATTGCATGTGTTTTGGCACATGTGTGCAAAAGAATAAGTATAATTGTCTACAATTTGCAAAATGACTAAATGCACATGACTTGTTGGTCAAAACTGATGAGTTGATTCTCAGTGCAATTGTCAAGCTCTTCACAACTTGGTTGGTGGTCACACCAAATATTGATTTGATTTAGTTAATAGAAGTTAATTGATAAATAAAATCTATTTATGACATTATTTTTAAGTGCCTAAAACCTTTCACAGTACTGCAGGCCAGTTTCTTCAGGCGTCTTGGAGACGTTGCAGCAGTTCTTTTGGATTTAGTCTGTCTCAGTTTTTTTCTGTTTCTTCGTATAATCCCAGACAGACTCGATGATGGTGAGATCAAATCTCTTTGTGGATCATTCCGGCTCTTGTCACTCCTTGTCCATACAAAAATATCACTGGATTATTACAATTAATGGCAAAAGGAATGTTTGGAAATGTAAATTAATATTTACACTAACAAATGTATATTAATACACTGCAGCAAAAGATATAAATTAAATGGTCTTAAAACCATTTTTTGGGGGGGGGGGGGGTGAAATGAAGTACACAGTACTTTATCTATATATATTATTGACACAATAACTAGGTTTTGAAGCATGAATGAAATGTTTTGAGTGAGTTACTACGTTTCGCAGACACGCAATAGAGTTCTGATGTTCCAGCAAACAGTTGTGACAATTGCATTTGCAGTTTCGAAAAAATGTGCCGAAGCGATTGAGAAAAACTGTAATATTCTAATAAGGCCTATCAACCTCTCTCAAATTTTGAGAAAATACAGAGAATAGGGGTGTTGTGTCTATACTAGCAAGTTGCAACCTCATCTACACCTTTTGTTTCAAAACTGAGCCAAAGCAGTTAGAGAAACAGGGCAAACCAAATGAGATGCAGCGTTATAGCTCAACACCCCTGTCATTTTTGTTTCCAGAGCGCTGACTGTGGAGTGGAAGCCAGCATGTGACTGTTTGATGTTAATCCAGAATGTTTCTGATGTTATGTAACTGTTGTCTTCCTGTGGCTTATCCTGCGCCTCTCTTTCTATCTTTCTGTAGTTGGTCAGTGGGGGCTCTGTAGTGAATGCCGAGGCAGTATGGGACCATGTGACCATGGCTGACCGGGAGCTGGCCTTCAAGGCAGGTGATGTCATCAAGGTGTTGGATGCCTCGAATAAAGACTGGTGGTGGGGTCAAATCGACGAGGAGGAGGGCTGGTTTCCTGCCAGCTTCGTCAGGGTGAGTTTTAACACTTTTTTAGATTTTTAACACTTTCCTGTCTGACATATAGCTGTCTGATGCCCACCTGTCTAACAAATACCTGTCTAATACACACCTGCAGAACCAAATCTGTTTAACCCAGCTGTTTTCATATCCAATACTGTTTCTAACTGAATAGCAGTCAGATAAAGCTGTTTAAAAGAGATGCAACATTCAGGCCTGTTCGAGAAATGAACAATAGAATAAATCTGCAGATATCTAGTTGACACATTTTCAGATAATCAGTCAGAAGAGGTCGCATTCTTCCCTTTAACCTCCATCTTGAACCCAAACTCTTGTTTGTGTTGCTGTTGTTGTTTCTCTAAGGTGGAGTCCCACCCCCCTCAAACCAAACAGCTTTTTTATATCAACCCTGTCGCTGCATCACGCCTCACAAACGCCACGGCTAAGGTGCGTTTTTTCAAAACCACTGCTTACCGTTTGACCGTTGAATGCATCCCATCGCTTACTGCTCACATGCTGTCGCTGTGTTCCAACGTTTTGTTTCCGCCACAGTCGCTGCGCCTCGCTTCCATGGCAACTTATCTTCATGCCGGTGACAGTCTGGGTCTGTCTGAAAATACTGAAATAGGAAAAAGATATTGTTAATGTAATGTAATGCTCACTCAATTATAACATTTAACGATGACAACTATCAATATTTCCCTCTTTTCTGACAGTATTTGGTGACATCTTGTTTATTTCTATTTTACTGTGACTTGAACAGATGTTGGTCTTAATTTGAGCCTCTCTGGTCCTGTTTACACCTCGTATTAAGATGCGTTTCGGTCAATCGGATCACAAGAGGACGACGCTAAATACAGGTGTAAACGGGGTCTAAAACGTTTTGAGCTTGTCCACTTTCGACCACTTCCAGAGTCATGTGGTCGAATGCGTTCGAACAGCCAAAAAGACCGCCTACTGACCTAATGCGTAAACATTATGGGAAGCGCGCTAGCCAGACGGGATTTAAACTTTGATGCGAAACGCGCTGTTCGCTTTGAATAAAATAAAAGAGTAAAGTCAACAGTGTGCGGTAGAGTGGTCTTATTTTTGTCACTTAAATCCGTTCCTGCTATCTACCTGTACCTACCAGGCTGTGCATTTAAACTCTGTCGGCTGAAGACCCAAGTTTGGTTTGAAGACGAAAAATGTACCAAGCACAATGTTCTCTCACCATTCCTCACCAACGCTCGGCATTGTCTTGCGGCTGTCAGGGCAGAAACGAAAGCTGCTGCTCTCCGTATGATTTCTGTCGCCTCCGGGAATGTTCATAGGAAAATTGCGTGAGCTTATTTCATCCATTAGATTGAATGATCTGAAAAAGCCCATACATTTACCCACCCATAGACCATCCCCTCGAAGAAATCACTACAGAAGTGGTCAAAAGTGGACAAGAGACAGATTAAAACACTTGGTGTAAACAGGAATGTGTCTCCCTCGTCTACTTGTGATCCGAATCCGATCGACCAAAATGCATCTCAATACCAGGTGTAAACAGGGCCATTGACTGTTAAATATCTGTTTAATCACATTTGTATACATAAAGAGAGCTAGAGAGAAGGAAAACTCAAAAATAGATTTTCAAACAGAAGTTTAAACAATAAACCCTCAATCACAACACCAATTATATAAGCCCTTCAGCTGTTCTTTCAGCATCTCTTCTCCACCTCCAACCAGTGCTTAAAGTGTGTCAGGGGTTTTACACTGCACCGACGGGCGCTGACCAATGGCAGAAGACTGTTGCTGTTGGTCGGTGTTTGTTTTTGCCGAAAGTCTGAGAAGTGACGTAGTGTAATCTGGTGTTGTCCGCGTTAGTTGGCGTCTATCGGTGTAGTGTCAATTGGCCTTTAGTGGGGTCCCAGTTCAAACACCAACTTTTCTCTCTCCATAGTATCAGTGATACTATAAAACCTAGATCTAATAGCATGAGCAAAATGTATTGAAATGATATGAATAAAACTAAAGAAGGCATTATGAACATGCTGCACAGTAAAAATGAAATATTAATGGTGTGCTAGCACAGACATGCTTGATAATATGCATATACATGCAGATTCGCCGCTAGCTATCCGGGGGGTGATGTCCTTGCCCATAACTAAAGATTAACCCTCTATTGCGCGACATTCCCTCTGGGTAACAAATCCATTCTCTTCACATTGCAAGCACATGATGCCAATAAAATGGACATGAATGCAATTTCTTCCATTGCATTTTCATGAATTAACTTAAATGACCTATAAAGCTTATATATGAGTATATGTTATCTTTTAAATCTACATTTCATATTATAAATGATTACATATTATGCAGATTAAATACACTATCATTCAAAAGTCTGGGTTCAGTAAGATTTTTTTTTTCTAATATTGATTATAATAAGAAATGTTCCTACAAGGATATTATGTTCATTTGTTAACGTGCACATTATACTAAAGTTTATTTACCTATTTATATTTTTATATATTTATTATTATTATTATTACTATTATTGTTATATTAATATGTTTATGTATGTTTAATTATTTCGGCGGAAGGGCTATTGTGGGGAAAAAAGTTATAACTTTGTAATTATATGAAGCTTTTTGTTAATGCTTTGGAAACGTTTACAAATAAATATTATTATTATTATTTTAACAATAAGAAATGATTCTATAGAAGCAAATCAGCATATTAGAATGATTTCTGAAGGATCATGTGACACTGAAGACTGGGGTAAAGATGCTGAAAATTCAGCTTTGCATCACAGGAATAAATGACATTTTATGATATATTCAAATTTATAACATTATTTCACAATATTACTGTTTTTACTTGATCAAATAAATACAGCCTTGGTGAGCATAAGAGACTTCTTTCAAAAACATAAAAAAAATCGACCAACTAACCCCAAACTTTTGAACAGACAACATTTACATACATTTGTTAAATACATTGAATTTAGGAGCCAGTTGTATTAGATTTTGTTTTTAGAATTGTGACATCAGCCAGTTTCTTTATATTGTGACATTTTTGCCTCCAGGCAACATACCTAACAAGGACCCTCAAAATATTATCTTTTAAAAATTGTTCTTGATTTTAACAGTAATAATTTTAATGGCATTTTATGCAAGTCAGGTTTTATTTTTTACATTTTTTCATAATGCATGCAATAGAGTGTTTAAAACCGCTATCATATTGTTGATGAAGCATCTGGATTGTAAGTCCACTGCAGTTGTGGTCATAAGCTCAAACTTTTTTGCTTGTGTGTGATCTATTGGTTTCCTTTCTGAGAAATCCCAAGCTTAGTACTGAAATATGAACATAAACCCTTTTAGTGGATCATAGGTGAAGGGATAAAAGGAAGTGTAGGATAGAGATGTGCTTATGAGAGAGGAGTGTGTTCGTGAAGTTGGAGCGCTCTTTAATGGGACTTTTATGTAACTTGGTCGTAACTTTGGCTACATGCATAGAGCTTCATAAGTGCATTTCTCAGTTCCCCCTTTACTTTCTCTCTTTCCTCTCTTTTCTAACAGTCATCTATCCCCCCTTCCTCCCCAAAAACACACTTACGCAGATGGCAGGTTGTGTAAGCCACTCTCGGGCATGACAGGTGTGAGAAAATCTCTTCGCTGTACAGAGAATATCACCTGTGTCTACACAGACATACATATTAAATACACACACACACACACACACACACACACACACACACACACACACACACACACACACACACACTATATCAATCTGTACAGCATGTCTTTATTCTGACCCTTTGGGCATCTCTTATGCAACACTGAGAAAGGACAAGGAGAAATAGACAGGAAGAGAATGAGTGTGAGAGAGATAGATGAGTCTGAAAGCATTATGTCACACCAGTTGGTGGCGCTGGCCTGCAGGTTTGGCGTCTCTCTCCTGCTGAGACCTGAAGCTCTCGTGTCATCAGAAATCATTGCTCACTGTTTATTCACAGTCCACACCGGTCCACACGCACAACACAACTGTGCCTGCATACGAGAATCAGCAGCGTACAGCGGAGCTGAAAGTTACATATATAAAAACAAATACAGCTCAAATCTGAGGAAAAAAATCCATTTTATTCCGATTGCAGTGTGTAATTTCTGCGGCATTAGCAGCATAAAAAAAAACACAAAAAAAACTGTTTGCAGTCAGTTGTGGCATTCACAATTCATTTTTTTTCTTTTGAACAGTCCGACATGTAAGCTTATTGCTCAATCAATAACATGAATTGTTGGCAGGACTTACCCATTGTTGTTTATTTATTTTTCAACTCTGTTGGGTGCTGCTAGTAGCACAAAACCTACACACTTCACCTTTAAAGGGAGTATATGTAAGAATTTTCATGTATTAATCGCCTTTGTATTGCCAATGTGTGAACAGCTTGTTACAAAACTTAAAAAACGAGACTTCCCCGACTTCCTAGGTTGTCTGTAAAGGCCTGTAGACTGATTTTATATGTGGCCGGTTTCACCTGGATTAACCTTAAGAAAAGGGATTAATTCAAACTATAGCCTTACATAACCAGATGATTCATAATAATAATAATAATCAAACTATCATAACAGTGTCATTTTAACTACGACATCTGTCGGCAAGATGCTGGTGAATCGCAGAACTGGTGCAAATATCCAGATCGCTATGATCGGATACTTTCTTAACCTTTACCTTGTTATGTGTTCTAAGCGAAGAACGAAAAAGAACTTCACTGTGATTATATCAGGGCCTTGAATCACGTTCAGTCTCTAGTACATTAAGTTTACACGAGATGAATGCAAGCACGAGCAATAAGTTGCTGGCTGCAGTTCACTTAATGGCCACCGGTGTTGCTAATAACAAAAGTTTCTGAATTTTACATATAGACAATTTCAACGGCTATTCGTCGGTTTAAGGAAGTGATGTCTTTGTTCCTTGGACGTTTCCGCTCAACGTTAGTTGTTGAGCGCATTCAAAACATCGGCGGGAGGCGCTTGATGCACTGTCGGATTGCGATCATTTATTTAATCCTGCTATTACAAATATCAAAATTAAAATTAGGACCATGTTGCTCGGTGGCTGGATGCTCCCTCTGGCCAGAAACTAACCTACTTTAGGAAATGAAAGTGTTTAGATTTATGAACAACGATGTGATGCCTGGATTGCAGCAGTGAAGCGAGAAGGCTGGATACCAACTAGCAACTGTATGATATACAGCACACATTTTGATTCTGGTAAGTAAATGACCTCATTCCAACATGCACTGATGCATGTTGACAGTAGATGACAGAAGTATTTGTTTTGTGCATTAACGAGAGTAAATAATTTCATAAATAATAATTGTTTTTCTACTTTTCTTTAGGAAGTCAGATCACCATGCAATTCCAGACTACAAAACGGGTTTAAATGATGTTTTTCATGCTTGAACCATAAACAATTATTGCACGTGCACCTGTGGAACAATCTTTAAAGGGGTCATCGGATGCAAAATTCACTTTTATATGGTGTTTGCATTATACACAACCACCATACAATGAAAAAAATCCATTCACTCGTTTTTTTTTAATCCTCAAAAAGTCTAAACATTCTTAATAATAAAGCCGTTTCGATTTTCTGACCAATATGATGTCATATTGGTCCACCCACGACCACTGACGGACTGTCCCGTATTAGCATGTTTCCGCCCTCAGCCGTTTGTGTACTCACATTTGTATACTATACTCACAGCACTTTATGTGTCTTGTGTGACACCCCCTATGGAAGAGAGGGGTGGGGTGAGCAGTTGCTCATTATCATTTAAAGAGACATGCACCGAAACGGGTCGCTGTGAACAGAGCTGTTTTTGAGGAGGTAAAAAGGGTGTTGTTTTACACAACCATTGAGGAATTTTAACCAAAGTATGTTACAAACTTTACACGAAGACCCTAAAGAATCATACCAACTTGTGGAAAATGGGCATCCGATGACCCCTTTAAGACAACGGTTTAAAGGCAGTAGACAATTAAGGTCACAGTTGCAATGACTGGCAACTTAGGACTCTAAAGAGACCTTTCTACTGACTGAAAAACACCAGGAGAAAGATGCCCGGAGTCTCGGATCCCCTGCATAAACGTGCCGTATTCCTGCTGCGGGGGGGGGGGGGGCATGAGTACTGCAGATGTGAACAGAGCAATAAACTGCAATGTCCATAATGTAAGACGCTTAAGACAGGGAGACAGGAAGGACAGCTGATCATCTTTGCAGCGCCAAACCTTGTGTAACCATATGTCCCCCAGATGTGTCCGAGAACTTGAGGATGAGATGCACTGTAGCATTTAAAGCAGCTGGTGGCCACACTAGACACAGGCCACACATCTGCTACTTTTAATATTGACCCACACTTTGTTCAGGGACTCATTCCATTTCTGTTCGTCAAATGTCTGAAATTCGTTCAGTTTATGTCTCAGCTGAATCTAATATTTACGCGTGTTAAGAAATTTGCTGTAAATAAAAGCAGTAGAAAGTTTGAGGATGTTTCTTTTTTTGCTGATTGTGTGTGTCTGTGTGCATATATATATATATATATATATTTGTTTGTGTGTGTGTTGAAGTTCATATCTGTATGTGACTGTATACTTGAAAACCATATAGGACCGTTTTGCATATGTTGTCATTTATCAGGTTTCTGCAAATGTTTCCCTTACCTTCAAGGACCTAAAATTACTATACGGTGTAATTTATTTTGCAATGTTGCAATATATTTAGTAGCGGCACAGCAAACGGAAACCACAGAATCCAATTTGACCTTGTGGTAGCTCCCAAATGAAGCCTATTTGCTTTGCTATGTTTTGACCAGTTGCTAATTGTGAACGTTCTGAACGTAGGTTTGTGTCTCGGGAGGAGCCTAATCATTCAACCTTGTCAATCATCATTATGAGCGTTTCACGAGTTCACACGTACATGGAATCTGATGTAGTATTTATGCGTATTTGGCTTGCTGTCCAGGGGAGGGCTCCGAGCTCGGAATTTGGCCCGAACCCAGAGTACTCCCCCCTTATACTGGGGTAGACCCAGCCGAGTGTGAGGTGATGGGGTGGTGGAGGGATGCTGAGAAACTTGTCGTGAGACAGAAGGTGAGGAAAGGCTTTATTTATACCAGCTTCCTCTTGTGCTGATTGGTTGATTACCTGAACGTGCTCCTCCCGAACTTTGTTACATGAAACTTCATATATAAGCAGCAGTCATTGCACCGTCACAGTGGCAATTCCTCCGGCATCCCTCCATCTCCTCCACTATTTCTCTCATTCTTCCTCTACATAGTACTGTTATAGGTGAGTTGAGCCTCAGGTTCGAGCCTCTGTCAAGGACATCAACATATATATATATATATATATATATATATACACACTCACCTAAAGGATTATTAGGAACACCATACTAATACTGTGTTTGACCCCCTTTCGCCTTCAGAACTGCCTTAATTCTACGTGGCATTGATTCAACAAGGTGCTGAAAGCATTTTTTAGAAATGTTGGCCCATATTGATAGGATAGCATCTTGCAGTTGATGGAGATTTGTGGGATGCACATCCAGGGCACGAAGCTCCCGTTCCACCACATCCCAAAGATGCTCTATTGGGTTGAGATCTGGTGACTGTGGGGGCCATTTTAGTACAGTGAACTCATTGTCATGTTCAAGAAACCAATTTGAAATGATTCGAGCTTTGTGACATGGTGCATTATCCTGCTGGAAGTAGTCATCAGAGGATGGGTACATGGTGGTCATAAAGGGATGGACATGGTCAGAAACAATGCTCAGGTAGGCCGTGGCATTTAAATGATGCCCAATTGGCACTAAGGGGCCTAAAGTGTGCCAAGAAAACATCCCCCACACCATTACACCACCACCACCAGCCTGCACAGTGGTAACAAGGCATGATGGATCCATGTTCTCATTCTGTTTACGCCAAATTCTGACTCTACCATCTGAATGTCTCAACAGAAATCGAGACTCATCAGACCAGGCAACATTTTTCCAGTCTTCAACTGTCCAATTTTGGTGAGCTCGTGCAAATTGTAGCCTCTTTTTCCTATTTGTAGTGGAGATGAGTGGTACCCGGTGGGGTCTTCTGCTGTTGTAGCCCATCCGCCTCAAGGTTGTGCGTGTTGTGGCTTCACAAATGCTTTGCTGCATACCTCGGTTGTAACGAGTGGTTATTTCAGTCAAAGTTGCTCTTCTATCAGCTTGAATCAGTCGGCCCATTCTCCTCTGACCTCTAGCATCAACAAGGCATTTTCGCCCACAGGACTGCCACATACTGGATGTTTTTCCCTTTTCACATCATTCTTTGTAAACCCTAGAAATGGTTGTGCGTGAAAATCCCAGTAACTGAGCAGATTGTGAAATACTCAGACCGGCCCGTCTGGCACCAACAACCATGCCACGCTCAAAATTGCTTAAATCACCTTTCTTTCCCATTCTGACATTCAGTTTGGAGTTCAGGAGATTGTCTTGACCAGGACCACACCCCTAAATGCATTGAAGCAACTGCCATGTGATTGGTTGATTAGATAATTGCATTAATGAGAAATTGAACAGGTGTTCCTAATAATCCTTTAGATGAGTGTATATACACATACATAGATGCCTCATTAGTGGGTGTTTCAATGGACCGCTATATGTAAGCCGTCCGCCATATTGGAATGGTCAGAGATGGTCCTTGAACACTCGAGAGCAAGTTGACTGCGTCTACAACCGTAGTTAGACGCATATATTAATATCTATATCTACAATAGACTGCAATAGCAGATGATTTGCTTAACTAACACAATACAAGAAGATGAAGGCATCAGCTAATACGACATTAAAAAGTTACCATACTATAAAAACCTGTAATATTGAGTTAATACATATAAAAAAACACAAATCAACACATTCTTACCTGTGAAAGGTTATCACATGTCTTCGGAATTTAAATCTCGGCAGATTCACAACCAGAAGCCGCGCAATGTTGTGGCATCATTGAGTCGGAGAGGTGTGGCATTTATGTATACATATCTATGGACAGCAAGCCAAGTTTGTTTACCATTAACTATTAAGACTGCATGGGCAGGCAAACTTGTGAATAGTACATCTGAGAAGGATAGGTGAATATAATAATTGGAAATACCCAAGTAAAAGAGATTGGTGAATGTTGTATTAATATCACCTGCAAGGGTTTGTTTTTTGGTGTAAGATGCTGACACCTTTTACACAGTATCTTGTTTCTCTTCACTGTTCAGTGGGGTTGAGTCATGAAGCATAAAATGAGACGTCACTTTTCATTAGAGGACAGGGGAGAAGAACAGACAACCCCCCCCCCCCCCCACCACCACCACCACCACCAAAAAAGAAAAACCAGATTGCTCTGGGAGGAGAGGGTGAGAGAGAAAGTGAGAGAGGCTAAAATAGATTGGATGACACTGAGAGGAAGGAAAGAGAAGATGGAAGTTTGTATGCTTGTGTATTTGTGGGCAGGTGTGTGTGTGTGTGTGTGTGTGCAACATCTGCGTCATCAGTGTTCTTCTGATTTCTCTATTTCTTTATACACACAGCCGTAGCAACACACACACACACACACACACACACACGCACACATGAGTTGTGTACCCGGGGAGCAGGATCCCTAAACTAAGCCTTTCCATTGATGAGAATGAGGACAGACAACTAGCAAGGCTAATGCACTGGAAAGTTGCGCTGAGGCAGAGATTTCTAGGTATAATTTGAGATTTTAATGAGATCTTAATCCGAGAAACATCCTTCAAGAGATTAGACATCATATCCGTGACTTTGTGTAGAAACAGAGTGTGTGAGAGAAAGAGAGGGCGAGGGAGTTATGCAGGACATGGTTTCAGGGTGAATAGAATCTGTGACAGGCTTGTGTATTTATGAAAATCTATTTTTAATTTTGTCTTCTTTTTTTTCCCAGTGTTTGGGACTCCAGATCAGGTCATCAGTATGCGTGTGTGTGCGTGTGTGGGTCAGATTTTGCTATCTCTGTGCAATCCAAATGTCCCTACAAGGATAACAAAACCTGAAATCAATTACACTGTGGGGACCAACCAGTTTCCACAAGGAATATGGCTTAAAGGCACAGTTCACCCAAAATGAAAATTTGTTCCAAACCTGTATGCTGTATTTTTCTGTAAAAACATTCTTTAGAAATGTCCGATTGGTTCTTTTGAGTTGAATCGGTTGATCTGGTTCACACAAAACAGGTCTGTATGATTCACTCACAAATTGGAAAATGTAAATGTCAGTCTGTTTGTCACACAAGCTATTGTACAGTATGACTTCAGAAGACTTGGATTAAAGTCATATGCTAATTTTATGATACTTTTATTGTGCATTTGTGAAATGCTTTTTGAAGCTTGAGCACTCCAGCCAGCATTCTTTGTAAATGCAAGGAAAAAAGAGAATAATACTTCCTTCAAAACTTCTCCTTTAGTCATCCACAAAAGAAAGAAAGTCATACAGGTTTGGAACTACTTCAGAGTGAGTAAATGATAACCAAATTTTCATTTTTGTGAGATTCCTTTAATAAAGGGACTAAAATAATGTATTAAGGGATTATGCTGATTTGATTAGTCTACTGATATGACATGGAGTCGTCTTCTTGTGAGTGTACATGATTTTACATATTGTTCAAAAGTTCAATGAGTAAATGATAACAGAATTTTCATTTTCGAGTTGTCCTTATCCCTTTAAACACCTTATGTGCACCTTTAAAATCTAAAACGGTTTCTGTAGAACTAGTACTAGAACATAGAAATATTACTAGCTCGGAATAAAAATGTGGGCATATTCGTGTGTTTTCATTGTGTGTGTGTGTGAGAAGAGAGTTTGTGTGTATCCGCACATGTGTGTTCACATCAGTTGGCTCACCTGGGAAAGCAAATGATAAGTTACATAATCAGGGCAAATAAAATTACATCAGATTCTCTCAAACACACACACACACACACACACACACACACACACCACCATGCTCCTAACTGCGCATCTGTATTGCCCTCCTTCTCTTTTCATCTCCTGGCTTGTGTGTGTGTATCTTGGCAGCAGTGTAACAGGTCCAAATGCAGATTCATTTATGTCCTGGTGCAAACAGATTTTGTAAAGTGTTTATTACTGCAGTGCCTCTAATGTGGTCAAATGTAGTTTGGACTGGTGCCACCAGAGGGCGCAATCTGACTCTTTGTTTCATGTCAATGTAACTTTAACCCCTGAAGCTTTTAAAGCAACATCTAGACACTTTAATGACCCTATGAAAGCAATCATGCAGACTGTTAACTCTGGATGCTCTGAGCCGAATGCTAATCGAATGTGAGCACAATCATCATGATTAGTTTAATTGATGATAATAAGACTTGAAGATCAAGTCATGTCTGTCTTAATGTGTGTGTGTTCTAGTTATGGGTAAATCAGGAGGAAAACACAGCGGTCGAGGCTGCCGAAAGCTCCAGCGAGGTGCAGAACGGCCACGCGGAGGCCAGTCCGAACCCCAGCACCGACTGCCTGTGTCTGGGCCAGCCCACCCAGAACCGGGACCAGATGAGGGCCAATGTCATCAATGAGATCATGAGCACAGAACGACATTACATCAAACACCTGAAGGACATCTGTGAGGTAACAATCTTTGGCTGTCTCAGATTTGTCTCCTAGGAGAAATATACATAAACACAATTGAGATAAAAAATGTAAACACAGGAAAAGTATAGCATGGCTCAGATGATTTGCCTTTGTGAGAATCTAATGAGACATCATAAGAAATGTTTATTGAGCACCAAATCATCATATTAGAATGATTTCTGAAGGATCATGTGACACAGACGACACAGCTAAAAATTCAGCTTTGCCATCACAGAAATAAATTGTTAAAATGTGTTAAAATAGAAAACAGTCATTTTGAATTGTACTGATATTTGACAATATTACTGTTTTACAGTATTTGTGATTAAATACCGAGAATAAGAGACTTTTAAACAGAAGTGTAAATCTGCGTATGTATTTGTGTTTCTGTTTCAGGGGTATCTCCGTCAGTGTAAAAAGAGGAGAGACATGTTTAACGACGATCAGCTGAAAGTGATATTTGGAAATATCGAAGACATTTACAGATTCCAGTTAAGCTTTGTCAGAGACCTGGAGAAACAGTTTAACACGGAAGAACCTCATCTCAGTGAGATCGGACCCTGCTTTTTGGAACACGTCTGTATTCCAACATAGAAAATCATTGACTTATACATAATAGGTCAAGGGGAAAACTGATTTAATTTAACATTTTGATATTTTTATTTACAGCAAGATGGATTCTGGATCTACTCGGAATACTGTAACAACCACGTTGACGCCTGCATGGAGATCACACGTCTTATGCGAGACGCACGATACCAGCACTTCTTTGAAGCGTGCCGATTGGTCCAGCAGATGATCGACATCGCCATTGACGGCTACCTTCTCACACCAGTCCAGAAAATCTGCAAATACCCTCTACAGCTAGCAGAGTTACTGAAATACACAGTACAAGAACACAGGTAAACACAGAAACATGGATATGCTAACACGGTGCATCATGCAGATAATGGCGGTCGGGTCCACAAAATATATGACTGTAAATGACAAATTTTGAACTGACATATCTACTTTCCACTTTTTGACAGCCCTCGTTTCTTTCTCTTCTCTTTTGCTCATTCTTTTCCCTTTCTCTCCCAGTGATTATCGGTATGTGGCTGCTGCGCTAGCTGTAATGAGAAATGTCACTCAGCAAATCAACGAACGCAAACGAAGGCTTGAGAACATTGACAAAATCGCCCAATGGCAGGCCTCTGTACTGGACTGGGAGGTGTGTGGCTAAAGCTTTTCAGACCAAGTTAATTAGCAGTATATAAGATATAAAAGAGAGCACTAGTAGAGTTGAACCTGAAAATGTGGTTGTTTATTGTTATTTATTTATTATATATGTATATGTAGGTTTTGAAGGTTTTGCTTCTTAATATTTTCTGGAAACCATGATACACATTTTTTTGGCATTTTTTGAAAGAGAAATCTTTTGATCAATTTAATGCAACCTTGCTAAATAAAAGTATTCTTTTTTTTTTTCTTTTTTTTTCTAAATCTCAAACTTTTGGGGGGGGGGCAGTTGTGGCCTAATGGTTAGAGAGTCGGACTTGGAACCCGAAGGTCACAGGTTCGAGTCTCAGTACCGTCAGGAAAAGAAGGTGGAGGGAGTGAATGAACTGCTCTCTCCTCCATTCTCATTACCCACAACTGAGGTGCCCTTGAGCAAGAGACCTAACCCCCAATCGCTCCCCGGACGCCGCAGCAAAAATGGCTGCTCCAGTTGTGTGTTCACTGTGTGTGTGTGTGTGTGTGTGTTCAATACTCACTGCTGTGGACTTGGATGGGTGAAATTTCAAAGAGCACAAATTCCGAGTATGGAACACCATTCTTGTCTACACATCACTTCACTTCCACTTTTGAATGGTAGTGTATTACAGTTTCCACAAAAATATTAAGCAGCAAAACATTTATAATAATAAGAAACATCATATCAGCATATTAGAATGATTTCTGAAGGATCATGTGACAGTGAAGACTGGAGCTGAAAATTCAGCTTTGCCATCACATGAATAAATTGCATTTTAAAACAATTTTATTTTAAATTGTAATAATTTTTCAAAATATTGCTGTTCTTACTGTATTTGTGATCAAATAAATGCAGACTTTGTGAGCAGAGACGTTCATTATAGTATATTTAAACATTTTTACAAAAACAAGATTTTTTTTCTATGCAGTTTCTAATGAAATCTGGCATTTATGGCACATGTTTGATGTTTGTTATTGACGTGCAACCTGCACCACAGGCATCATATTTGATTGGAGAACTGCATACTGAGACATGAAGACATCAGAGTCTCAGTGGTGTCAGATGTAATGATTCATTTGTTATTGTGTGTGTGCAGGGTGAGGATATTCTGGACAGGAGCTCAGAGCTTGTGTACACCGGGGAGATGTCCTGGATATATCAACCGTACGGGCGCAGCCAAACCAGAATCTTCTTCCTGTTCGATCATCAGATGGTCCTCTGCAAGAAGGTGAGAGAAAGAGGGGATAAAGGCACAAATAACACTCTTAAGTTCAATTGATGATGATGAAGTAGGAGTCCGCTTTAACTGGGACACATTGGTCTGGAAATAAAGTGTAGAGAACAGGTAAAAAGAAAGTGATACCTATAGATAGATAGATAAACAAAAAAATTAATTAAAATTAAAAATAGTGTCAGGCATGACTCTTGCAGTCCTGTTTTTCGTTTGTGAGGAGTAGGAATCTTTGAGGGAAGGTAGCAGGCAGCTGATGATGTTTTCAGCACATTGCACTCTATAACTTTCACTCGGAGAGCGAAGGTGCTGGATTGAACAAGACAGGCATGGAAAAGCAAATTATGGTGGTGTAGCGCAACTGAGGGTTTGTGATTTGGATTCGAGCTGAAGGTAAAATCCGTTTGTGTTTCACTGTCCTCCAAACACCCTCAAGCTCAAAGCACATGGCCCATTTTTAGTCTCTCCACAAAGGTGCAAAAACATCTCTCCAGCACCATATGACATACACAGACAGTTCAGCAACACAAAAACTGAGACAATCAGCGCCTGTTTTTCATAAGACTGATATGAGATTACCCAGACCAGCCAACCAATTAGCAGTCTTACTATTTATATCAAACATGTTTAGAGACTCGTAATGCAAATCACTATGATCTCTAATAGAAAGGTGACACACGCATCCTATCCCACCTTGTATGTATATGTACATGTCGTTTTATATTTAATATAATATTTAGTTTCATTCTGTCTGTAAATTGTCTGGATCGTCAGTACCGACTACAGACATACTAATAAAGTCTCTCCGCCTTCCACAGGATCTCATTCGCCGTGATATTCTCTACTATAAAGGCCGAATTGAAATGGATCGATATGAGGTCATTGACGCAATCGACGGCCGAGATGATGATTTTAACGTTAGCGTGAAGAATGCCTTCAAACTGGCCAACAGAGACACAGACGAGATCCATCTGTTCTTGCCTAAAAAGCTGGAGGAGAAAATGCGTTGGCTTCGGGCGTTTCAGGAGGAAAGAAAGATGGTCCAGGAAGATGAGAAGATTGGTGAGAACTTTTGCATTTAGTCATTATTCATTCTCATGCCGTTTCAAATTTGTATTCTGTTTTTATTCAGGCCGACCTTTTCGATACAGTAACCATACAAGTTCACCACTCTCACAGTGATTTAAACTTTGTTCTGTTCTTCACACAATGTTGTCTGTCATTTTGTCGCTTTAGGGTTTGAAATCTCTGGGTATCAGAAGAGGCAAGCCGCCTTGACCGTTAGGAGAGTCACCAAACAGAAAGGTATGAAATCTTGAAGCCTGCGTGACCATTATTATGTTCAGTGGTGGGTAGGTTACTCTAAAAAAGTAATTAATAACTAGCTACTAATTACATCTTCAACAGTGTATTGTTGAAGTAAAGTATTGCATTATTTATTAATAATACATTTTTACATGGCTACTTGCCACATAAGTAAATAGTTTGACACGAAAAATGTCTTGAGTTCCATGAAGAAAGCAGTTGCTAGCAAGGCAAGTTCAAACTAGACGGACATTTAAGGGATACGGTACAGTCATACCACATATTACATGGCATTTCGCCACATAAGTAATAATGGGGATAAGAGATTAAACTTTTAAAATCATACCAGTTTGTTATTTTATAATCCATTACAGTGTACAAAACAATCGTCGCAAAATGGCAGCAGCTGTGTTTGTGTGTATATTGCTATCGACAGGTTTATTTTTTTGCATAACATAATTTCCATTTCCAATAAATGATACTGTATTCTTTTGTATTGCTGTTACCATGGTGAAAAAGTCCCAATGAGAAAATACAAGTAAATCAATGCAAATTATAATTGTTTGCCTTGCAGTAAATGGTGCCTGTGGGTGTTACATACAGCATAAATGTACACAGAATTCAAATAAAAGTCATTTTAACCACAGATAAACCTTGAGTTTATGCATCAGGCTTTTTGTTTTCTTATGTGCCCATCTTCTCAGGTGTGGGCCGGTCGGTCCCCCCAGCGTACCCACCACCTTTGGACCCCATGAACCCCGGGCAGTACCTCCTCCCTGACGGCTACGGGCAGGCGGATGGATATGAATACGAGCCCAAGCGCAGCACATCACCCTTCTGGCAGAACTTCAGTCGGTTAGCTCCCTTTAAAAAATAGAACACACACCTACCAGGGGTTGGATACACCGGCCTCTGTATACTTGGAAAAGCACTATTCTACTTAAGATACATCTGTGGGACTTGAGGAGGACTGACACGACACAAACTACAGGAGAGAGGACGGACCTTGCTTTACTGGGGTTTACCAGGCGTATTTCTTTTACTGGGGTTACGGGGACACCTCGCCGGGCTGGCTGCACTGAATTCTGCACACGACATGTTGTAATTCACACACACACACACACACACACAAAACATACACATTTTATCCCTCAGCACTCTCTTTTTAGAGAGGTTTTAAATTATGAAATAAGAAAAATCACCTATGGTTTCTTCTTCTCTACACAAATCGACAAAAAGCGAATTTTCACTTTTTGAAGCACTAAACCACCGTAATGACTCTTTCTCTCTAGCGCCGCCCTGGTGTTCCTCCGTGCACTGTGACTTTTCGGGGCATTCTCTCTCACCCAATCTCTCTTTTATCTCTCGATCTCATACTCAACATTATCACGTGTTTTTCCAACAGTTTCGAGTCTGGTCAAAGCTGAAGATTTTTTATTTTATTCCTGGACAATTTCTCCTTGGATGGAACCTGCTGCACTCTTTAGTTTGTTTTGCATGAGAATCAGTTCATTGCAGGTATTTTTATTTGTGTAATTCTATTCGTACGGGTCTCAAAGAACAGTGGATCACGATCTGCAAATTTGTCACTCGATCACAGTCTACTGGAAATACAGATATATTGGAACAACTTTGACATTCAGAGAAACCTACAATCGATCAAGCTTAAAGTCGTTTTGGTTTGGTGGAGCTTTTGGGCACCCTGAGAAAACTACAGACCAGAGAAACCTGAAGGAGGAACTGTTTTGCTCTGAACAGTGGACCTCTGTAGCGTGTTTACGTCAGAGCCTTGTTTATCCTGAGCTCTCGGTCTTGGCTTTATCATTGTTTCCTCTCGCCCATCATCAGTGCTGATCAGTTGTTAAAAAGTAATAATTCCACCTCTGAGCCCGTCTTCATTTTATAGGGAATGATACTCAGACCAGGACGACTTTAATCCTGCTGATCAACCTCGTAATGACGTGCCAATTCATGTCTAACGTGCCAAAATAGTCTGGTTGCCAAATTTTCCTCGAACAGGTGCATTGGCATGTGCGAATGCCAACCCCATGAGCTGGTACCCCGCCATGTGACTTCTCAGGCGAAAATTAAGTCAGTGAAATTTGGTTATCGCTGCTAGGATTAGCATGACATAGAGTTTCAGTTTTTCCTTTTTTCTTTTTTTTGGGGTTGTTTTTGGTTCTCTCTCTATATATACAGTATATATATATATTTATTTTTTCCCAAATTAAAGGGACTTGTGCGAAATTTAATTTATGGTATATTCGGGTTTTGTCTGATAACTTCAAAGGATAGTATTTAGTCCAATCACAATATTTAAAGTATTGCTATAAAACATTATTTATTCTATTATAGTGTGATTTTCTTTTTTTCCATCTTGATCCTCTTTCTATATTTTAGAGCTTCTGCTGGAGTGTTAAAGACCTTTTTAGGGCATAAAAAAATGTAAGAGGACAGTATGGAAGAAATATGTCACACATGTGTACTAAGTGCCACATGAAACTATTATTATGTTACAAAGGAAAATAACAGTTTAATATTTTTGATTCGGTGATATGATTGAAATAAGAACATTATATCATTATTTCATAATAAACTTAATTATGGAGAAAACAGAGTTGAACTGAATACATGCTTCGTCTGGTTTTATTTGATTTCATATATTTGCTAAACAGTGATGCTGGTTTCATTTAAAAATAATGACAACATAAATGGGTAAAATGATGGAATTATATATATAGGTTTATTTGAATAAAAATCTAAAACCACAAGTATTTATCATTAGTATTAAACTGATTCAAAATAGATATCCAATACCGTTCAAAGGTTTGGGGTGATTAAGATTTTATATATTTTGTTTTTGAAAGAAATGAACTTTTATTGAGCGAGGACACAAGGATGTTATAATGTGATTCCTATCCAACTAAAATATTAAGCAGCAAAACCACTTTCAGCATTGATAATATTGTTACAAAATGTTTCTTGAGCACCAAATCAGCATATTAGAATGATTTCTGAAGGATAATGTGACACGGATCCTTTAAAACACATTTAAAAAAATCGTATTGACCTCTTTTGAATGGTAGCGTAGGTACAAATTGTATATTTATGTATATTTTATATTTAAAAAGAACACATTAAAGAAGAGTCTTTGATGTTTTTTTCTTTCCAGTTTATTAAGCTGAATTGTTTTAAAGTGATTTTATTGTGTTCCATATGCATCACAATAATTTACCTGCTGACAGATAAACATTCATTGATTCACACAGGTTAGTAAGGTCTCTAAATTTCAGACACGCACGCACACACACACACACACACTGTCTCTCACTCTTTCTCTCACTCATGTATTACATTTCTTCATGAGATATAAAGCATACACTGAAGAATATCAGGATTGGCGGGAAACTGATGATGTCACAGTGATAGTTTCCCATGAGATTTTTGTGCTCTTTTCAGTACAGCAAAGGTAAAATCTGACCACCATAAAAAAACAAAAAAACAGTGTCATAAGCACAGCATGACATGGCACTAAAATTCTACAACCCAAGACAGAAATACATTCGTAATGCCTCATAATCGTGAACCGGCCCAGGTCGATGGGAAAAATACATTCCGATAAATGTTGACAGACCTCCGTAACCCTGTTAGGTCATTCATTTGACAGTAGTCTAACATATTCAACATTCAGTATTCACTCAACATTCAATCTTAAAAAAAAAAGAAAAGGCAGATTTCGCTTCTACAAAACATTCACTTTCCTTCATTGATTTGTTTCAGCGTCCAATCACAGTGTGTGGTTTCAGTGGTTTACAGTGGTCCGACACTCGTGAAACATATTTTAGTAATGCAAGTCCATGTTAAACATGGTCTCAAGGGTCTTTTTAAATCAGTGCAAGAGACACATTTATTGGCATTATCTTTTTCTGTGACAAGCTTAAGGGATTGTACGCATCATAAACATATTCAGAACATCCACTTAAAGCTACACTGTGTAATTTTTTAAGTTGATTCTTAGCAAAAAAACACTTTGTTCTTTCAAAATGATATGTGCTCATTAATGTGTAATTACTTCTACCAACTAATCAAGTATTCTCGTGAGCGTAGAATCTGCCATTTAGAATACATACGAGCGAGTCGCTCGAATGGCGGCAGCCATCTTGAAAATCCATTAGCCAAAGAGGGACATACCTGGAAATTCAAGCTTCGCCTTTCGCGTTTTTACACTCAGTGGCACCGTGACGAATGCGAGGGGGAGATTACTCGCGACTTGAAATAATACGGCCAGCGTAGGAGTTAAAACGCCCTCGGAATGGGAGGGGCTAGAAAGTAATATTCAGTTGGTAGTCATAAACAATTTCACCGCTAGATGGGAGAAAATCCTACACAGTGTAGCTTTAAAGACTTCATGACACCTTTGAAAACATTATTTCAGAATTCACAGATAGGCAATGTAACATCTGAACCTTATACATCAGTGATGTAAAACGAACAGTGTGTATATTTGGGGAATTATTCCAAAGTAAATGTCCCAGGGAGTGCCACAAAAAGTCACTCTGTACTTCAAGATAAGCAAATTAACAATATCATTTTATAAATAATTTCCTTTATTAAAGTCTCAAGAGTGTGTGTTAATTTGTGCTCTGGTAAACAAATTCATATTCTGTAGAATTACTGAAGAAATTCAGTACTTCTGTAAATTCAACTTTAGGCTTTGGTGATAAATGTTTTCAGATAAGATTGTTTGTATTTCATTATCTATTTAGATTTAGAAACAAATTTCAATAGAGCTGTTCAGTCAGTTAAATAAATTAAGGTCTGCGGTTAGCATAGGATTTTCTCTGTCATCTTAATAAAAAAACATTCAAAAGTTTGGGGTCAGTAAGATTTTTTTTTAAAGTACTAAATGCTTTTAATCAGCAAGGATGCATTCAATTCCTCTAAAGTGACAGAACTTTCTAATCATCAAAGAATCCTGAAAAAAGCGTATCAATGTTTTCAACACTGATAATAATAAGAAATGTTTCTTGAGCAGCAAATCAGCATATTAAAATGATTTCTGAAGGATCATGTGACACTTTAGATTGGAATAATGCTGCTTTGGCACCACAGGAACAAATAATATTTTTAAATATAAATGTTTTTTACTGTATTTTTGTTCCATTAAATGCAGCATTTATTGCGCATAAGAGACTTCTTTGAAAAACATTTAAAAAAATCTTACCAATCCTAAACTTTTGACTGTTCTAAAAACTATGGAAGCTTGTTTCCGCCACAGAATAAAACATTTTAAGAGATAATCGCGACTTTTTATCTCACAATTGCGAGTTTACATCTCGCAATTCTGAGTTTATTTCTCAGAATTAGGAGATATAAAGTCAGAATTGCGTGTTATGAAGTCAGAATTGCGAGATATAAAGTCAGAATTGCGTGAAATAAAGTCGCAATTGCGTCTTATAAAGTCAGAATTCGGACTTTTTTTCTGGCAATTGCGACTTTATATCACGCAATTCTGACTTTATAATACGCAATTGGGAGATATAAAGTCAGAATTGCATGATATAAAGTCGCAATTGCGTGTTATAAAGTCAGAATTGTGAGATAAACTATTCTGAGGTAAAAAAAAAAAAATCTTTTCCCCCTTAGAATTGGACTTTATATCTCACAATTGTGAGTTTATATCTCACAATTCTGAGAAAAGATGTCAGAATTGCGAGATATAAACTCGCAATTGCGTGTTATAAAGTCAGAATTGCGAGATATAAAGTCAGAATTGCGAGATATAAACTCGCAATTGCGTGTTATAAAGTCAGAATTGCGAGATATAAACTCGCAATTGCGTGTTATAAAGTCAGAATTGCGAGATATAAAGTCAGAATTGCGAGATATAAACTCGCAATTGCGTGTTATAAAGTCAGAATTGCGAGATATAAACTCGCAATTTTGTGTTATAAAGTCAGAATTGCGAGATATAAAGTCAGAATTGCGAGATATAAACTCGCAATTGCGTGTTATAAAGTCAGAATTGCGAGATATAAAGTCAGAATTGCGAGATATAAAGTCAGAATTGCGAGATATAAAGTCGCAATTGCGAGAAAAAAAGTCAGAATTCTGACTTTATAACACGCAATTGCGCCTTTATTTCACGCAATTCTGACTTTGTATCTCGCAATTCTGAGAAATAAAGTCAGAATTGCGAGATGTAAACTCGCAATTGTGAGATAAAAAGTCGCAATTATCATTTAAATTTTTTTATTTTGTGGCGGAAACAAGCTTCCATAAAAAACCCATATGAAACTCCAGAGGAAACCCAATCTAAAATGCTAATTCACTTACTGGTTTAAGGACTACACAATGAACAGCTTTATTCTTGAATTGTTGGACTGGAGGTCTTTTATTCTGGAATAATTTTCTAAATATTCTGCCATTTTATTTCTGAAGGTTTCCTATCCATCTCTGCACTGGCTCCTTTTTCACAGCCGTGTACAAGACTCAACATGTACCTGAAATTGTAGGAGATGAAAACTCAAGTTTTGAACCAAGTAATAATTTAAATGGATTATTTCCTCCCCCCCCCCTCAGAAGGCTTTAGGCTTTTGACTGACGGACATCCTTCCACTCCATCTTGGTGCTTTGTAAAGCCTGTGTCTTCTTCTCGTCTACCTGCACGTAATCCACCCTGTACTCGTCTGCCAGCAGCGGTTTCTGAAAACATCAATAACGCAATATGAGCAAACCATCAAAACACTAACCAGCACGGCGGAACTGTATCAATCCTGCAGGCAGATTTATGCCATGTCGTGTTTAGAGACAAAGCAACTGTCACTGGGACAGGAAATGCTGAGTCACTTTAATCGCTGCCTGAAGATTCACAGAAGAGCCACAGAAAAGATTACTACAACAGATAGCAGTGCCCACTAAAACCCCATGCACACACACTACATATGTGTTTGTATAGAATGCTTCAGATGCTTTTAAGAGATTTATTTCTGAAACTTTCACTTTATGGCCACCACTGACCTTCTGGACTGGTGAGGGGGAGGCAGAGTTGAAGTCAAGTGACAAGTAATCCAGCTGAGAAGGCCTCATCCAGGGGGCAGAATCACAAGCTGGGAACAGCCGAGAGTCCTAAACAAAGGAAAAACAAATATACCCACAATATATAATAACAATACACACACACATATATATATATATACATTTGTGTTCAAAACTATCACCAAGGCTGCATTTATGTTGTAAAATTACTACCATTTAAAATTCTATTTTAATACACTGTAAAGTGTAATTAATTCCTGTGATGGCAAAACAAAATTTTCAGCATCATTACTCCAGTCTTCAGTGTCACATGGTCCTTCAGAAATAATTCGAATGCGCTGATTTGGTGCTTAAGAAACATTTATTATTATTATTATTATTGTTATTACTACAGTTGTGCTGCTTTTTGTAGCAATTGCTATATTTTTTCTAAGGTTTGGTAAATAAAAAGACACTTATTTTAGTTTTGCTGTTTGTTTCGCTGATGAATAGAAAGTACATTGAGTTAAAATAGAAATCTTTTGTAACATAAATGTCTTTATTCTCACTTTTGATTAATTTAATACAACCTTGTCAAATAAAATATTAATAATTAAATTTGAATGTTATTTTAAAAATCTTACTACCCCAAACTTTAGAATGGTATATATATATATATGTGTGTGTGTGAATATATACCATATATATATATATACATATATATATATATACACACACACGTATATATATATATATATATATATATGGAATTTATGTATAAATAAAGTGACAAAGTTGTATACTGCGTATAACAGTGTATATACATTATAAATATTTTTTATATTTTACATGTTTATGCTTAATCTTAAATTATGATTATTTACATAATGGTTTGCATTTCTTAACTATATGCTGAGTTTTTCTATGCACTCTATGCTAAAGCTATTTTCGTTGTAATTCACAGAGATTTACTGTTGTTTTCTTGCCTTTTTATCATTCTTTTGTTAGTTTTTTTCTCCCTCTGTTGCCCTCTTGCTCTTTCTAATTTTAAGGAGAAACAGAGCAATAAATTATTAATGAGAAAGGAGGGCTTAAACGGGAAGTCACGTTACCGTTGGCGTGATGCTCCCTTCCTGTTCAGAGCCGTTTAAGCCCCATCGCCTGTCCAAAGGAACACACTGAAGTGATGTGCTAGAGACAAAACACACAAACACAAAACAATATCTTACATAAACATCAGTGTGTCACAAACATGTAAATGAGAAAAGACTTGCGCAGAGGCAGGAAATAGAGATCAGGTGACACGAGGAAGACATCAACATTTAGGACACAGACAGAAATACTAAAGAGAATGACACAGACGGAAAGGGTTGAGAAGAAGAACAGATTTGCAGAGGATCAGTTTCAGGTCATTTTGATCTTTGAGTTTGTCATAATTCAGTGTTGTGTACATCTCACCTGGGTTCTGTCATGGTGCGTGTGAGGGGGACGTGGAAGGGACATTCAGAAATGGTGGACAGGCCCCGTAGGTCTAAAGGTGGCGGTCGAACTGTGAAACCAAACACAATGCAAAACGCTCAAACACTCCTTATCTTTTTCTTCATCCACACAACACACACAAACACACTATCACTGAGTTTAATGAGGCATTTCCTTTGTGTGAAGGTGCATGACCTGTAGGAGCCCTGTGCCTCCACTCAAGACACAATGCTGTCTGCGGTTCCTGATCTGCGTCTCTGACAGTATCATGCACTTCCTCTCTTGTGCTTTTGTCTTGGCAAACCTACATTCTCAGTTTAAAAAGAATTCGAAATATGTCACAAAGACTTTCTTAAAGAAGTATGCATGCAGCTATTCAATGAAATACAAAAATACCAGTGTGTTGCTCAGTGCACACTATTATATATATTAAATATTGTGACGTATCTGAAATTCTTTTAACAAATACTAACATAAGTGTGTCAATCATAAACATCACAAACATGTATGAAGCACCGCTCACGCAGAAGTCACTTTCAAAGCCAAACAGCTTTCTGTTGGTCAACGTGATGAATTTGCATGACTAACTTGAACCTACTATGGAAGTCTTTGCCAAAATTCCCAATTGCGTGGATTCCTATTTAAAATGACTGGATTTCGCCCTCGAGCAAATCACTGAACCACCATAATCGTGGACCATCTCCAAGCAACTCACAGTTGTAGAATCGCTTCTTGAGGGCGAAATTCAGTCATTTTAAATAGGAAATAGGAATCACGCAACTGGGAATTTACGCAAAAGACTTCCGTACTGGGTTCAAATCATTGACCAACAGAAAGCGGTTTGGTTTGGAAGTGACTTTTGCGTGAGCGGTGATTGATATATCGCTACATTATTGTCAATTGACAATGAAACTTTTTTTGCCCGTGCTAAAGTGACCGCACATTAATTCGGCTGTGGCTTTGTATGGAAGGCAAAGTATTTGGCAAAATTGAGAATTCGATATTTCAAGGCAATCCTGTCAATTTACATTAGTAAAACAACTCTTGAATTTAGAGCTTGAAATAGAAATGTGGTTTCTGTGTGATACACAGATCATGAGCCTCTGCTGCATCTCATCTTCCTCATATTCATTTTCAACATGCGTCACTCTTCCGTACCTCTCCTCACATGAGAACATTTCTCATTTTTCCATTTCTCTTTTTTTTTTTTTTTTTACGTAGTTAACTGAAATGAATGAAATTGCTTCATGGCAGCAGTTCCAGCTAACACAACGCACTATATCACATCACTTATTTCGTAAAATATACGGAGCCCCTAAAAATACATGTTGAAGGAATATGTTGAAAGAAAAAAAAATTAGATGGGGGGGTAAATTATTTGTCAATGCTTTTGCATTTGTTCGCAAAATGTTTGCGTTCCCCCGAAATTTTTTGCGTTCGCTTGCAAACACCTTTGTGTTCTTTTCGAGCAAATGGAAAGTTAAACGCAAAACATTTTACGAGCGAACGCAAAGATTCTCGGGGGAACGCAAAAGCATTGACAAATGTTCCTTTAGGGGCTCTGTAATCAAACATTCTTAAAAATAAAGATTATTTCATCGGTTCTATGAAGAATATGGAGCTTTCCATTGCACTAAAGGTTCTTTATAGTGGAAAAAAAATGGTTCTTTAAGAACTGAAGGGTTTTTTAGGGAACCCAAAATGGTTATTCTATTCTATGACATTTATGTCAAAACCTCCTTTTGGAACCATTAGTTTTTAAGAGTGTACTTGTGCAAACACCTTTAAAAAGTACAAGGAATCAAGTTCCTAAAACTATGACATCACATCCTGTTTTGACTAGATATTAGTCATTGGTACAATTTTTTTTTAGCATGTGGTAAAACGTGTTAGGAATATACACTGTGCAAAAGTCTTAGGCATGTTAATATTAGCCACCCCCCCCCCCCCCCCCAAATGGTTTTAAGTCAGTTATTTATATCTTTTGCTGTAGTGTGTCAGTAGGAAATATCAGTTTACATTTCCAAACATTCTTTTTGCCACTAATTGTAATAATCCATTGAGATTTGTGTATGCACAAGGCGTCTGACAACAGCCAGGATGATCTAATCCCACCATCATCGAGTCTGTCTGTGATTACATGAAGAAACAGAAAAAACTGAGACAGACTAAATACAGAAGAACTGTGGGAATGTCTCCAAGATGCTTGAAGAAACCTTCAATACCATGTACTTTGATTGTGAATGATACTGGTAAACTTTTACTACATTTTCAACCCGAAAACATTTACCCCGTCTTTTTGGTTTAAGGTTGCGGTCGACTGGAGGAGGCTCAAAGTCGGGTTTGGAAGGCGCGGGCAGCTCTGTTTTGCAGTTGGTCAGTAGGGAGACAGGCAGGCTGGAGGGGCTCATGGGTATGTAGCCGTCTGAAGTGACATTAGAGCAGCTGATTGGTGGGGAGGCCATGGGCACATATGAATCCTCACAGTGGTTTTCAGTAACTGTGGTATTCAGAAATATCGGCTAGAAATAGCCGAGGTACAGAGAGAGACACACTATGATACATGTGGTTTCTGGCAGTGAATATTCAAATTGATGCTTATTTACAGTGTATGTTTAACTTTCTCCAGGCTCATTTGACTATATCATATTTGAATATTTCTTTACCAGGTTGAGGCTTAGACGTTTGTTCCAGTTTCTTCCAGCAATGTCTAAGTCTACTGAAAAAAAAAAAAAAGACATTATAATAATAAAATATATAATAATTTTTTTGGAGATGTTTCAATGAGAAAAATGGCAGAGGGGGGTGAGTCATTGATAATATCTGTTGTGTGTATTTGTGTGTATGTTTACCTCTCCTAAAGTGGTCTATTCCTGAAAGTGACGTCCTGCGAGGGAGGAGAACAGGTTGCGTCTGATTACGACCGGTATCTTCGTTACTGTGGGGATCGGACAGGTGTGTAGGTTTGGGTGGGAGGGGAGGAGGCGTCTGTGGGTCTGATGTCACGCAGAAGGGTCGGTCGAATCTGAAAATGTCCGGTGGACGGCGTAGAGAGATGGGAGATGAGAGGCAGGACGAAAGTGACGAGGAGAGAGAGAGCGGACCACAGGGGGCGCTGAACGGGGGCTCGGACACCCCCGCCAAAAGGAAAGGGGAGGGGGAGGAGTCAATGCGAGGGGTGGGGCTAAACACATCCTCTGTGTACTCAGACGAGCTCTGCTCAAAGGATCGTTCAGAGTTAGAGATGCTGTCACACCTATAGGGAAGGACAAACACACATAAATGCTTAAGAAATAAGCACTTTTTTTTTTTGTTTATTCAACTAAATAGTGTTATTCAAAATAAAACCTGTTGACGAAACTCTTCAATGGAAAAAAATGTCTTCAGAGAAAGCATATGGAAAAAGTATGCTTTGTTGTGTCATAATGAAACTATTTTTTTTATACAGGCTTTCTTTGCTGAATCATTGCTCATTTAGAAATGATAAATTTGCATAACAAATTCCAAACTCTCTTTTGCATGTAAAGCCTTAGGAAGACAACACAAAAAAATCTAAATAGACAAGTGAACTCACAAGTTAAAAAATTAAACATTTGCTTAAGTGTTGGAGCCACTCAAATCTGGTTCACATTAGAAAAGTTGTTTTAAGGTCATTATGAAATAAACATTTAACCTATTTTTTATTATTAGACTTTCCTGGTCTTCAGCTGTTCATGTTATTATAGAAGAAAATAAATGTTGTTTTTAAGATCAGAAACACAATTATTTCTTTCCAATTTCCAATTCATGTTAATTTTAATTAAAAACTTCGAAAACAAATTTCCTGGAACATATATACTACAGTTCAGGTGTGGCGTTCTTTTTTATTTTTTTTAAGAAATTAAACATTTTAGATTAGGGAACACATATTCACTATTAAGTAGTTGCTTATTTGCATTCATGTTACTAGCATATTAGCTGTTTATTAGTATTTACACATATTACGTCAGATAACGTCAGTAAATTATGGAGTGCCGCAAGGATCTGTGTTAGGCCCTCTGCTTTTTTTCAATATGCTGCCACTTGGTAATATTATAAGAAAACATTGGAATTACTTTCCATGGAATGCTCCATCAAATGCACATTATTATCTGCTTACTGTTATGAACAGCAGCTACGCTAGTTCTTTTCCATTTGCTTTTCTGTTTTATCTCAGGATGCTCATCCTGAGGCAACTAGAAAGTATGTCAGCTCCAGTTTGGATCCAGCCTCTTATGAAGAATTTTCTATATATCCTAATCATTTGTTAACAACATGTATTCATTACTTCAATGAGCTCATTGTTTTCTGCCTTTACTACATTGTTAGCTAACTGTGTGATTTGTATATGTACTTTTCTAAAATGTACAACTTAGACACAGTCACATCTGATAGCAGATCACTCTAAATTGTAATGTAGACACATGCATTATCTGTAAATCTGATTTAAAACGATATGTATTGTAAAAGGGGCTAAACAAATAAATGTTAATTTACAGTGGGGAATTCTACATCGCTTAACCCTACCTCGTACCTAAATATAACCACTACACCAACTACCTAACTTAAAGCTTGAGTGATCGAATGGAATTCAAGCGTAATTCAGGCAGGCCACTGATCGCTAACAATATCAGCTGACGGTCATACAACTGATTTGTTACTCCGCCTACTCTAATCAACTACAATATAATCCTATTTTCAGAAGCGGTCCCGAGTGAACTATCAATATACAGGGATTAGGAGTGTATTGATGGAAAACTCCAGTTAATAGTGAATATGTGTTCCCTAAACTAAAGCGTCACCTTACTTTAATTAAGCAAGGATGCATTAAAGTGATCAAAAGGGATGGTAAAACGTATAATTATAATTACAAAAGATTTCTATTGCAAACAAATGCTGTTCTTTTTTTTTCACAAACATATTAAGTAGCTGTTTTTAACATTGATAATAATAAGAAATTATTATAAGAGCTCCAAACCAGCATATTAGAATGATTTCTGAAAGATAATGTGACACTGAAGAAATAAGGTACTGAAAAGAAAGCGGTTATTTTAAGTTGTAATACTATTTCCAATATTACTGTTTTTACTGTATCAAGTGTGAGCATAGAAGATATCTTTCAAAAAACATTAAAAAAATGTTACCGACCCCAAACTTTTGAACGGTAATGCAGCTCTGAGAAACCTGCAGTTATTTCGGTAATCAGCTAAACCCCTCCATAATGACGATCAGTATTCAAAACAAAACAGCATTACAAAAATCATTATGCGTTCTTATAAAACCATTAAGTCCCTACTTTGCATGCAGGTCCCTGAAGATTTTATTTGAATCTAATCACAGTGTGTTATGCTGCAGTGACCAAGATCAAAAGATTTCACTGATGCGAAAAGCATGAGAGATTTTCTTTTCTCATTTATTCTCTCAGTCACCTTTATTAAATCTGATTAGAGAAAAAGCCGTTAACTAGTCAGGCGATGCATGGAATGAATCTCAATTCTGTATCGAGATTAACATGTAATTATTGTTTTTGCAATATGTGATCATACGAAGTGAGGTGGGCCTTGCCTGACGATGCTCTTTGTCCCGGTTTCACACTGAGAGAGGAAGAGGTAGTCGAGCGGAGGGCTGATCTCTGATTCGCTAGGCCTGTCTAGGACAGTGTGGCTGTCGGTGGTAACTGTGTCCTGATTGGCCACAAGAGAAACATGAGGAGAAAGTGCTGGAGATGGCTGCTGGGAAGAGGGAGTGCGATTTAGACTGTCCATTGATTCTGTCAAAGAGAAAGAGCAAGAGAAAAATAAATAGATTGGCTTTTATACATTGATTTATTTTGGATGTCAAAAAATTGCACACATTTAACACATTTCATTTCTGAAGTACATTTGCTTTTAATTACCAGAAGGTGGCAGACCAAATCACCCCTTCCAGCCCCCCACACACCACAACCCCCCCCCCCCCCCCCCCACACACACACACACACACACTCTCTTTCTCTTCCTGTTTAGACTCAACAGTGCATTAGTAGTGGCCAGACATTTCTAAACCCCACAGATGAACACGTGAGCCTGTTACACGCGCTGAAAACACATGACATGTTCACGGTCGATTTTTTGGGGTGTAATCGTTTCTCTTCTTAATAGTAAGCAAAAATGTTTTTTGGAAGGTGGAACTGAGTTGAAATAACGCAGATAAAGGTCATTGCGGAAAGTTTTGTGCCGCTTGCCTTCCATCATGGTCATATCTGTGTGTGCTGTGAGAATCTGAGTGACACATCTCTCATTTTGGGAATTATAGTTGAGCAGGTTAATTAAATAGGTAGTTTCAAATTATCCAAATCATTTTAATTGTCCATAAACAGAGGTGTCCAGTGATGACTCAGTGTTTGGACGTCTGATATCACACTCAACCTGCTGGTGCTTGAAAGACACTGTGAGTAATGCTGTGGGTAAACAGTTGTAGATAACCGGCTTTTTGATCACGTTGCAGCTAGCATGCTAATCTAAGGGGGATTGTGTGGGCTCACATAAACATTGCTTCTTTGGCAGAGCCTACTATTGGGTATCCAACACTTGAATAACTGACAATGACTCAGAAGAGAAATCTGAGCAACACCAGGCATGTGGTTGTATTCATTTTTGTTCTCGTATATATGTACTGTACATATCTAGCAGATCTTTCTCAAATGTATAAGCCTGTAACATTTTTTCACAATGTTTGTACAGTTAGTGTAACATTTTTTGAACAGCTTCTTTTATACAGCTGCATTGAGAAGCCATTAATTATTATGTAGAGCTGCTTACACCTGCAGACCTAGGTTGCTGTGGTAAAGGGATTCAGGAGAACAGAGCAGTTGTGAGCAGTTGTCATGGTGATGGGGTCAAAGGGACAGTAGAGATACAATAAGTAGTAGTCATGGTACTATGGGGTCAGAGAGAGAATAGAAATAAGTGCAACAGCCGGGTTCCGGAAGTAAAAACTAAATTCATGTTCTCCAATGGTGAAATGTATTTTTTAATGACAACTTGGAAACCTACTGTGAGCTACGATGTTATTAATCGATAGTATTTGCTTCTGTTGAAGCTGTTAGCCCGCATTATGTCATATTAGTTAAAAAAAAAATCGTGTTTAACATCAGAATTCATGGGAAAAACTACATTACCCATGATGCTGTACAGAAAATTCCACCAATCAGAGAGTCGAAAAAAGTAAACTGCCAAAAGATACTTGTTTGAGTTGAGCAAAATCTGCCCAGAAACGATTACTAGTGATCACCGCGAGATCCTTGCCGGTTAGAAATGTGTCAGAGTGTGGTCCGACTTCCTCTGATGTCTTTCTACTCGTATCAAAAAACTCTAGCGATGGTGAGGCGGCCGTGACGTATTCTGCACTCAGGCGCAGTTGCTCTCCTCCAACTGATCAAAAGCACGATGGGAAATGACATGCTGATGACACAGCTTAATGCTTACTGGTTTAAACAACCATGCTGCATTGTTCTAAAATGTTTGGTTTTAAACTCTGATAACATATTTTTATGTGTATAAATTACATGTGAATATTCCCAAACTCTCTGACAGTGCGATCACACAAGTACTTTGGGTGTCTTGTTCATCATAATTATTTTCATATAAAAGCAATGATCAGTGGTCATGGTGATAGGTCAGCGGGACAGTATAGATAAAATGAGTGGTCATCATGGTGACAGGTCAGAGTGCGAGTAGAAATACAGTGAGTGGTTGGTGATGGGAGGGACAGTGGAGACACAATGAGCAGTTGTCATGGTTATGGTTTAGAATGAGAGTAGAGATACTGTGAGCAGTTGTCATGGGGATGTGACAGAGGGACAGTGGAGACAATGAGTGGTTGTCATGGACATGGTGATGGTCACAGGGACAGTGGAGACTATGAGCGGTTGTCATGGTGATGAGTCAGAGGGACAGTGGAAACACAATGAGTGGTTGTCATGGTGATGGTCATGGGACAGTGGAGACACAATGAGTGGTCGTCATGGTGATGGTCATACGGACAGAGGAGACACAATGAGTGGTTGTCATGCTGATGGTCAGAGGGACAGTGGAGATACAGTGAGTAGTTGTCATGGTGACAGGTCAGAGTGAAAGACATTGAGAAGTTGTTATGGCGACAGAGAGAGTAAATAAACAGTAAGCATGGTGACAATTCAGAGTGAGAGAAGAGACCAAGCGGCAACCTCCCCGTCTCTCTCTTGAAACCATCACGGAAGTGAATTCAACGGCAATTCATCGACTGGCCGCTTGAGGCTGGGTGCAGAAGTGAGTCAAATCTGTATCTCCCCCATGTTAAAATACCCAACTTTACAGCAGAAAAAAACACGTTTGCAGCCTGGTGCAAAAAGTGGCTTTGGTCTATATAGCTTATTTTTCCCTTCATGACAACTGTGAGGGGGGTGGATTTTTTTTATAACTCATCCGTTTACATTATATTAAGCCTTAAAGTTCTGCATAATTAAGGGTGTGTCCACTTTTGAGTGACAGGTGGATTCCCTCTGCTGTGGTCATTAGTCATCATTAGCCGTTTGTCTGCTGTCTGTTAGCCGTCACTTTAGGGTTTTTCGCCCATTTTCGTTTATCCGGGAGTGACGAACTGCCAATATGGCAACAGTCGGCCACGCCCACTTTAGGCTTCAAAAACGGTCTTCAGAAACCTACGGGTGACGTCACGGACACTACATCCATATTTTTTTACAGTCTATGGAAGAGACATAACCATGTACTGTAACTTGTGGCTCTGGCAGAAATCAACATTTGAGTTTACAAAAGTTCAAAAAAGCCTTGGTTTAACAGGACCCCAGTGTATGTTCTGAGTGTGTTGACACATGGCCTGAAGCAGGATCTGAAACTGTGGCCCTCCAGGTGTGACTACAATCTCTAAACTGTTCTTCTCTAACCCGCTGTCTGTCTGTCTGTCTCACTGCAAAAGAGTCTGCCTGTAAATAAAAAGCTGAGTTCCAGTTCATGGCTGGAGTCCTGCTGGGGTTTGTAATGAGGTTAGCGGCTAAGCAACGACTGAGACTTTGTGTCTCCAAAACTACACTCGCTGTTTCAACAATATGTCTGATAGTCATGTCTGGTCTTCATCAGAGACTTAAGCAACATGAAGAAAGAAACGAATTAAGCCTTTTTCATCTGTGCATGTATGTGGAGAAAAGGGCATGGACGTGTATGTTGTTCTGTATATACTAGCTCTATCTTTCACAATCAGCCTTTACCAGTTTAGAGGTGTGTCCAACCATCCAGTGTGTTGTGTATTAAACAGTAACCAAGTGCGTGTGTGTCTGAAAACTTCTCGGCTGCTGAATCACTCATCTTTTTGCTATCTTTCCAAGTAATGTGTAACTTGAGGTTTCTCTCACTCTCTGTGTTTGGTATATGCTAACTGCTAACATTCTCCCTGCGTCTTACACTAATTATAGTGCCAGCTTTAATAAAAACATATTTCTCACTATAATAGCAGTCATATGTGCTGTGGACACAGATCATGACGCTATAGCTGTTTGCTATTATTAGTTAAAGATATGAGATGTCACATACTTGTGAGCTGTCTACGTTATGACAGACGTGTGTGTGTGTCTGAACGTTCCTCAGTGACGCAGCTGTTGCTCTGCAGACTATTCGAAAGAGAGGAAGAGAGATGGAGGAATGGAACAGAATATTAAAATAAGACCTCGCCTATATTACAGCGTCCTTCTCTCACAGATTCTGTCCGCATCTCTCAGTCTCAGCATCTCTCTCTGGAGGAAACATACAGTGGCTAATTATTTCCCAGTCTAAGTTAATTCATTTCAAAACTGCAGTGAGAGTAATATGAATCTTTAGGTTAATGGAGGGATCTGATGTGATGGAAGGGTTGTTTTTAGGAGGCTTTTTACGTACAAGGGTTTTTCCTGTTTTAGCTCATCTGTAGCACTTTCCTTTCTCATAAACCCACGCACATACACAGAATGTTTTTATTACCGGCGTGTTTACTGCAGAGAAATACATTTGTAACTAGAATTTAAATTTTGAGGTGCTTTTCTTTTCTGTACCTTAGCGTGAATAAAATTATACATTTTTCATGTATACCTCTTTGTTAATGCCTCACCTGATCTTGTTTCATCACCTGTCACTTGTTGATGTACAAATGATTATTACTTATTTATTCTAATTTATATAGTGCATATTTACATTACTTTTCAAAAATTTGAGGTCAGTAAGATTTTTTTTTAAGAATTTGCTATTTGCTTCATTTTATTATTTTTTTTATTACGGTTTCCACAAAAATATTAAGCATAATATATAATAGCAGCAAATCAGCATATTAGAATTATTCTGAAAGATCATGTCACACTGAAAAGTGTAGTAATGATGAAAAATCAGCTTTCCCATTATAGGAATGTTACATTTAAAAAAAAAATATATATATATATATATTTCACAATATTACTGTTTTATACTGTATTTTTGATCAAACAAATGCAGCCTTGGTGAGCATTATTTAATTAATTTATTGAATGTAATAATAAATTGAATTTTGTTAGACTGGACACTGCATTCATTCTGACCTTCTCAAAATTTTAATATTATCGAAGCAAGCCCATATGTTAATGTTAATGTTATTGTGTAATGTTTTGCATGAAAAAAAAAGTAAGTGTGTCTGTAGTGCTCAGACAAAATAGGTCACGAACTGCTCATTCATCAGTAAAATCTTCAGATAATTTTGATAGTGTGATGATAATGTAAAGGGAAAAGAAATAAGATATTTATGTAACGTATTACATTAAATAGACAAGCTAGTATCAACATATCAACATGTCTCTCCTCTCTTTCTCACACACGTCATCAATTGCTGTGCTCCTATTGGGTCGTCATTAGACAGTCTACAACAAGTCTACAAATTCTGACACTATCAGAAGCTATGATTCATGAAAAAGGCAATTGTGAGCATGTCATACTAAGCTGTCCAAGGCCTAAAAACAAAAATTGCACGTTTGTAATAAAACGCCTCACCTGCATGTCTGTTCAGTCCTCCAAACGTACAAATCTGTCCAATGTTCTGTACCCAGATGTTCATCTCTTCTACTGTTTTGGCCAGCAGGTAAAAGATGCGCGTGGTGGTCTTGACCACAAATAGGTGCTGATTTTGGTACTGACGTTTAGTGGGCCGTACCTCTGCCTCGATGGTGACCTCACACTCCTGCAAGTCGATGGTTCTGATTGGTTTACGGGAGCTCTTGCTACGGTAATATTCCAAAACGTCAGGATTCCCGCTCATCCGACCCCTCCGCAAAACAAACCATCGCTTTCGCCATGACTGAGAGAGAGAGGGACAGAGAGTGAGAAAGAGGGGAAGAGAATTAGATTAGCATCGTCCTTCTGGACACTCTCACATAGATTAGCAATCAAGTCTCCTTTGATCTTTAGATCTTATCTTGACACATGTTGCTCTTGGTTGGCCTTATTTTGAACAAGTTATCTGTATAAAAATATTTGTATTTTATAAACTTCAGTCTTTATAAAACCAGAGTTATTGTTATCTAAAATTAAAACTATAAAAAAAATATTAATTGAAATAAATATTGCATGAAATAAAAAAAATATTTTATCTAAAAATAAAAGGTAATAGTAAAAAAAATCTAAATATATTATATAATTAAAAACAATAATAAAAATAATAATAAATACTAATACTAAAATAATACTTATCACAATATACTAACTTGCTCTTCCTCTGAAACAAATGTCCTTTTCCACTGATGTCACTAAGTCCATGGTGGCTATTGGATACTGCTAATGAATAGTCAAATAACTATGTACTAAGCACTGTTTTAGCAAATTGGCTCTGGCTCCATTCTGGTATGTAAATGTGCAGGGTTCAGGTTCATGAACTCAGTACAAAACAAAGTACTTCAACTGTCTTCAAAGAAAAGTGATTGCTAAACATAAATTTAAACGTACAGTATGGAATTTTTCCCCGCTAGGGGTCGCTAACCTCTTTACAATAACAAAGGCGTAGTTTGATGACGCAACATTTGCTAAGAATTATGGATCTTGTCGTCAACGTCAAACCGACCGATCTAATAATGTTTATGGATGAGTGAATACATCTATGTTTTTATCATGACTGTGATATGAAGCAGTTCGGGATTGCTAAGAGACAGTTATCAGCTCCACACGCGACGCGAGTCCCGCGGATATAAAAGGAATATGGACATTTCATTCTACCGAACTACACGCAAGTACAGAATTACTACTCACAGGTCAGTTTATTAGACAAATTAAACTTGTGAGGTAACGCAGCGCTGTTTCACTTGGTCTAACATTACACTAGCACACTAAACTGCATTTGAATGTGTTGAAATGTATGTGTTAGTTTGTCTGTATGAGACTAGCAGTAAGCTAGATCAACATTAGAATAATGTTCTATTAGAAACATATTCTAACATTTTATCATTGTTGAACTATATAACATTGATTAGTTTTATGTAAATGTATTCACCTGTTTAATAAAGTACATAGGAGCGGTCGAAGTCTCGAACGTGGAGCTCTTGTTTATATCTCGAAAACACCGCGCTGATATTGATTCTCGTTTTAGTTCTCCTTTTTTATCCAAAGTCTGCTTGCCATGGTCCATAATGTTTGAACGAAACAACAACAGCGTGCAGATAGACATTGCGAACTACACAGTTGTCCATGTCAGTCGCCTTGGTTACTATCAGAGGGCTCTGGTTCATAGCTCTGGTTGCTATGGCAGTACGAGTGGAAACCAGGGACAACGCGGATATGACGCCATTGACGGCGACAAAACGGAAATAAAGAAACGGGACGTGTCTTCGAATTAAAGTACAAATTTCTCCTGGTTTGAAAGTTGTTGGAAACAGTCGGGACAATGTAAGTACACAACTAAAAAAAATATATAACATAGATATAGTGATTTTTGCTATTTTTAAAGCAAAAAAGTTACATATTGTGCCTTTAATTCAAAAAGTAGATTCAACAAAATATTAAAGTATTATTGTGCAAATTAGACTTGCCACAATGTCCTTTTTTTCACACCATGTGGTATCTGTGTTCAAACCGACTGAAGAGCCATTTTAATAGCGCAATAGCCTTTACAGTAATGAAAACAGCTTGATTCATTTGAACTAAAAATGAAACCAAAACTCCAAAAAATAAAGTGCATTAAAAATAAACTTTAATCATTACAAGCGTTCAGTTCAGTCAATCACCCCAATATAAAATTTTGCACCACTGTCGTCCCTTACCGATCGTAACGTATACCGTGGAAAGACTAGTATAAATGCAAGAACAAACTTACAGATAAACTTCTGACTAAACTGGGCAGGGCGTGACCTGCAGTTAGAGATGACTTACAAATGTACTTTCCAAGAAACACACAGACCAATCTTATTACACATATGGTTATGAAAAGTAAATAATCAACACCAAGTCAATCAGTATAAATCCCCTGGCTTTACCAGCGACTGTAATCAGTGCAAAAACATGCTTATTAGATGTATTAAGTTATTATTCTATTAAGATATTAGGTTATGTCATCATGAGGTAATTGGGTTAATATTAGCTTATGAGGTAAATGCATTTACTCTGATGTTATTAGGTCATTATTTCTGATTATTGTACATTATGTGTTATTTTAGTAGGTTTTCCCTGTGCTACCAAGTGCAAACAGTACCTGCCTCAGGTGACAGCTGTAAATCTTTCAGAGAGGTTGCCTATTTTCAATGATGTAATAGAAACTATTATAGAAACTACAGCAGAAAAACATTTCTAAGCAATGAAAAAGACAGGAAATAGCAGTTTACTCATAGTTGCTCGCTTTTTTTCTTATTAGGGAAGATAATACCCTAATATAGGCTACTATACTATACTATACTATACTATACAAAATATACTAACTTGCTCTTCCTCTTGCTCTATATAAATAGCCTTGGAAATTGCTCAAGTGGAAAACAGCTTATTAATCAAAAATGATTTAAAAATGCAGAACGTTTTCTGTGATGGGTAGGTTTAGGGTTAGGGGACACCCAACATTTGTGTGTGTATTTGCATTTATAGATAACTTTTATATTTAATTTTCCTTTTAATGCCAATGTAAAACACTTTTTACCAACAACTAGTATCCTTTTTTCAAAAGACACATACTTTTTGCTATATATTTTTATTATATCAGGTTTGAATGGTGTGACATACTCAGTTTGTGCTATTGCACAATTTAGGAATTATGATTCGTGAAAATGAGATGAACTCCAGGTCAAAAGTCCATCTGACCATCAGATACGGCATCAAAAACCCAGCTAAAACCCAACCCAAAACACACACCAGCTGTCATTGCCACTAGCTTATAGTCTTTTTGGAGTGACTCCTTATTCCCTTTCATGAGATTGTTATTCCATCAAAAAAAAAAAAAAAAAAAAACCTGGATCCATCAGAAACTTAGTACATTCTCTTTTGCTTCAGTCTGTGACATAATTCAGTTTTCTGTTGAAACATCTTTGTTCAGTTAGTTGCTGTTTTCTTTCTGTAACCAAGATTTTACCACAGAAGTCAGCTGTTTCACAACCCCTGACAGTAAAGACGTTTCTCACAGGCCTACTTCTCCCAGAGTGTTGTTTTCTCCCAGCAATATTTAATAAAAGGCCACAATCTCCAAATTGTATCATCAGGAAAATCCTGACTTCCTCCCTTGAGGTCGTTTTTACAGATATACAAATATGTTTCAAACAAATGCATTATGAGTAAGAATGCCACAGAGCTGCAAGATTTCTCTCATTGTGGACATTGTCACAAGACAAACTCTCTTCCTCTTCTCTGAGATCCAGACTAAGTGCTGACATGAGTCCTGAGAGCCAGATAAAGCAAGAAGAGACCAGAAAAGACTTCTCCATTTACTTTGGTCTTACAGCCAAACTTTTAATCCAAAGTGACCTTTAGTCAGAGGTGTAAAGTCCAGGTTCAGAAAGTAAAAGTCCTCCTCAGTATTTTGTTCCAATCATAACTGAATGAAAATGACATCATTTGGTCGGTCTGATGGGAGTTACACCTTTCACACTCACAGATCATTTGCTTTAATCTGAAAATAATCTAGCCACACTCAATTCACTTTAAACACAACTTTTTTTCTTTTGAAACACAAAATGTCAAAGCTGCTCTTTTCCACAAAACAAAAATACACAGTGATCATTGGCTGGCTGTCAAGTTCAATTGCAATTTCGGCTTATATAAAAAAAAAAAAAAAAAAAAAAAAAAAAAAATATTATGGCTATTGTGTTCATGCTTTCAGCTGTCAATATGAATATAGTACTTTCTCACATCCATTTTACTATATTTAAATCCATTCCACAGATTGCACAAGCACACAGAAAGGAACAGCATACTAAGCTGATATATTAACCTTTCCAATAATACTGTAAGTGGTATTTGTATAAAAAATGTTTGACACTACAGGCCAGTTGTTGGGGGAATGTGGCCACAAAAGCCTCCTTAAAAAAAGCAATCACACCTCATTAATTTTGCACGCAACATATGCACAGAACACAAAGTAAATATAGACCTGTTTTTGCTGAAATGCTGCTTACAAGGCACAAATCTCCATCATGGTCTTTATTATTTAAAATATTCGGACATGCAAGAAATAAAGCTGACAAAGGGTGAAGTGGTATATCCTGAAACCTAAGCAGTATCTCAGTAATTGAGCATTTAAAAGTGTGATCACTACCCTAGTGATTTTTTTTTTTTTACCAAAATGTAGGCTATTTAAAAAACATTTATTTCATACTAAGTATACTACAAACCCATTAACATACTGACATACTGCTTGAGACTTTACTGATATAAATATAATGAAACTTTATTTGGAGTTTTTGCATAATGCACACTTCTTAATATTAGGCCTTATCACTATAAGTAAGGATATTATGATCTCTGTATAATATCAGTCTTTAAATGCAAGATATTTAAAGTGTACCTATACTGTAAAAAAAAAATACATCCCCAAGTCAATATTTTCTAGTGACTGGTCACATCAAAATTTTTCAATTAGTCTGACGTATTATTTCTCATTGAGCCAATGTTAACAGACTATTGCAACAAGAATTGCACTTGGGCCAATTAATAAATTTAGATGTGACCAGTCACTAGAAAATTTTGACTTGGAGAGGTTAGAATTTTTTTACAGTGTAAAGTATACGTATACTTGATCCACTTAAGCACAATCAAATATACTTAAGTATATCTTTAGTTGAACTTCAGCACTGTTTCCGGATAACTAAAGTGCATTAAGTACAAAATGACCTAATTTAGTATACCAAAAAAACACAATTGTTTTTAAACAGATTATGGAAAGTTAAAGAGCACAAACCAACAGACACTGATTAAAATGTGCTTATTCCACACTGACCCACTAATGTGTGTGTGTTTGTGTGTGTGTGAATCTCACTAAACCACATACATTACCCTTCCCGTGTCTGAACAGTTTTTCTGCAGAATTTTTCATCGAGACCACACTTAGATCTGAGCATGCTCAGAAAAGCACGGTCAGAGCATGGCCTTGATTTACCTCTGCCTCAAACAAAGACCTTCTCTCTATTCTTTCTATTGGAATGGCTATATTTTCTTCCCCTTATGCATGCGTGTTTTAGTCAAAGAGAGGAACTAGAGCTACGTTTTCCCAGAACCCTTCACAGAAGGGAAGTCTGAAATTGGCCCAAACGTTTGTCTCCAACAAGCGAACACCAACACATTCACGTTTGCATGTGTGCGTCTTTGTGTATGTTTATGTGCATTGTGGAGAACAGTAAATTGAGTCTGTATGAGTTTGTTTACATGTGTTTGGAGCAAACTACATGTTTGTGTAGTTCCTCTTATGGAAAAGTGTTGTGTAAATGTCTAAACTAATGTTAAACAATGTGTTTTGTTTCCTCCCTAAGGTCAACGACAAAAAGTAAATATCCACGGAGCTTTTCCCATAATTCTTTGCACAAACAAGTAATAATAGTCTTGATAAAGTCTTTGCATTGTATGCATGGGCTAATACATTAAAGTAAAATATACAGTGACTCTTTCTACAGATTACACTGCTTGGAAAATGGATGGATGGATGATTCACCTGCAGCGCAATCTTATGGCAAGACGAGGGACTTCATCGCAGTGTATTATTGGTATTCTAGCCGTTGAGTTTACGTTGGTTCTACACCTGCTATTGCGGTGCATTGGGATTGAATGAGTGCACTCGATAACTTCCACTATGGTTTCGGACACCACTACAAATGGCTATCCCATCAAATAGTGCCCTATTTAAGGGTATGGGGGGCGATGTCGGACACAGAATGCATCCGTGTGTATCCGAAATATGCAGTGTTTTTAACATTTATTTAATTATGAGTTCTGAGCGTTCTCCCATAACTCTGCCCTCATTCATTTGTATGTTAATCTGTAAGTGTTGTTTGGGCAGTTTAATATTAGAATTTTGTTTAAAATCCTCCACAACGGCACCGCCCCGTAACATCAAGCCCCACCCCCCAGCACCCCCTTAAAAATACGTTCCCGCAGCTAAGGCAGGGAACAAGTGTTGTATCATAAATGACGGAAAATTACGTCAATGGCTGGGAAAGAGTTAAGTAGATTTGAATTGAATTCCTATGTACTACCAGTTGACTACACAAGAATTTACATATTCAGATTTAGGAACAAATCAGTTTTCTTTATAAATCAATATTTTCAGACAATGTAAGTAAAACTATATATATATATTTTTTTTAATAGGCTAATCAATCAAAAGAGTAAACACAACTACAAGCCAAGTATACTTATACAATCTCGATCAAAAGAGATTGATACAAGTATTGGACAAATATGTACTTTTCTGTCAAGACAAGTAAACTTAAGTGTAATTTCAAGTATATTTCCGAGAAGTACACAAAGTATATTTCTGAGAATTACATAAAAAGTAGACTGAAAGTATACTTTTTTATTTTTAGTTTATAAAAAGTATACTAATAGCACACTTGAATAAACTTCCTTTTTGCAAGGGTATAGCAGCCAACGCACAATAACTACAACATAACACCATAATCTATTAATACATTTCTTTCATATTAATTACCTAATTATCATGCATGGAATACTACATGGAATATTTGTAAAATAAAATAATCGCAATTTTTTTTTTACTTTTAAGCTCAAAGGTGGTTAAAATGGAGAAATATGTCAAAGAAATAGAGACCTGTCACAGCACCTTAGATACACACTTCCCCTTATTTCACCCCCTTTTATATTAACCTAAAATCTTGAAAAAAGTTCACAGACATATTTTTTGTGGACTAATCATTGCTGATAAGTTGCCTTGCTCATCTTTAAAAAAAGTCAACAAACCGAAAGAAAGAAAGAAAGAAAGAAAGAATGAAAGAAAGAAAGATCACACTGATAGCACACAACAAACACTACTTCCCAATGTCTGACATTTTACTCTCTGATGAAGCCACAAAACCAGAGAAAGAGAGAGAGCGAGACAGAGAAAGAGAAAAAGAAAGAGTGAGTGAGAGAGAGAGTGTGTTTGTTTGCTCTTCATGTAGTGCCTTGAACTGTTTACTATGACACACACATACGCACTAAACAGACTAAAGGCACACTTGTTTACACATGTGCACTCACTCTTTGTCAGTCCCCTAGTTCCACCTCCTAATAGCAGTCAAACCACTTTTGCTTGTCTGGTCTCTGATAGCACACCTCATTTCTGAATGCAGGGTCACTCTCAACTGCCTGGCACCCTACACTTCCCATGTTTTGCAACACACCCAAATTTCACAGAAACAGAGCGAAAGAGAGTGAGGGGTGGGAGAGAGCGTGTTTGTGGTGTCAGGCTGACACTTTGAACACTCGTCTTATGACTGAAGGTCCTCCCTGCCCTTCCTCTTCTCAACCAAACAACTGAGACCTTCACTTTCATACAGAGGATCTTGAGAGTTTCTCTGTCTGTCTAATCAGGTTGTAATTAGACTAAACAGTGCTCTTCTGCATATAAATCAACTTTTGAATATTATTGTGCACCTGCTTTTGGAAGGCGTGATTTACAATCGTGAAATGCATGTAGTAACAAGCGAAATATAACCTCACTATTATATTTAGCCAAACCAGTAACAAAGGAGATTAAAAGATTAGTAAATGGGTAGTTGACATGTCAAACAGTGACAACAGCACTACACTAATGCTGTCTTGTCTGACATGGAATTTTTCATTTCAAACTACGGTTCTGAAACAATTATTGTACATGTAGACATGGAATCTTTGTAACACCACAGGGATATTTAAGTAGACTACAAAACAGTTGGTTCACACACTATGACAATAACTATATTAGTGTCCACACCAAGGGATGATAATGTTCTTTATATCAATAGTGTGCACTGCAGTTATGTCGTCGGCTGCTTTAAAGGCTCGTGTGGATTCTGATTGTTTGTCAATGTTTTTTTTATCATTCGTCTGCTATAAAAAACGTTCTAAAAGTGATTCCAAAGTTATATCAATCCCCATGTGTCGTTATCGTTATAGCTGTTCTCATAGAACTTTCATGATTATTAAAACTTAAAGTTATGCTATAGTTATCGTTTGAACAGGCCTTTATAATGACAACAACACAGAGGAACAATATAACTGGAATCACATTCAGAAGGATTTTTTTACCCAATCAGAATGCACCAGATATCAAAGAGCTTAAGGATTTAATTAACTATGCCTCTAATAAAACGTTATTGTCCATTGGTGTGGATGCAAAGCTAGGTATCATTATAGTTATAGATCTTGGAGTGAACATCCCTTTACACTGTTAATAGTGATTACAATTACACTCATCCCTATTTATTTATAAACAGAACTGAGGTCAACACATACACAGCACCATTTTACACAGTAGAAAGACAACAGTTAGGCTGTTTCAGTTTAAAACTGTTCCAGTTATACTTTATACCTGTTTTACTCTACTTATTAGATTCTGGGACAAGGAAAACAGGCTCAAAAAAGTAGCATTTGCTGAGACACTGTAGCTTCTCGTCTGACAGATGAAAGCACAGGGTCAAAATGAGTGCTGAGCACAGTGAAAGACAGTAAACACGTAAACAGACGAGGAATGAGGAAGAAACGAGGAAGGACGATTAAACACAAGGGAACAGGACAGGACAACAAAACGTGTACTTTGCATTTATGCAACAGACAAATAACAATGAGACAGCAGTTACATGACAAAGCATAAAGCATTGTCACTTATACAATAAAAGGTAATGTCAAAATGATATAAAAAGAATATATCTGAGATGCATTCAATGACAGAGTAACACATGGAAGTGCCTGTTTAAGTGGTTGCACAGGTAAACTGCTTTGTCACAAAGCACAGCACTGAATTTCACACAGGCAAGAAGAGGCTATGCAAAGCAGCAAAGCCACGTGCAAGAAGGCACACAAATGCTGCACAAACACAGCTGAGAATTAGCATGTGTAAAGCATCTCATAACAACGATCAAAAGTCCACAGGCAACAGAAATCAAAATGCAGCCAAGCAGAGCCTTCGGCACAGCACAGTTAAATAGTAAAACACTGACAGTGATGGAAAGCAGCAGGGAGAGCACAAGTGTAAGCAATACTGATGCACATAGTTGAGAACATAGTATGTCTTAAAATGCAATTAAAATCAAACCATGCAGCACAGGGAAACACAGCAAAGAGATCCTGTGTTATAAAAACACAGAGAACATGAACTGACAGCGGATCATTATACTGCAGTGCCCGCTTCTAATGCTGAGTACATCACACTCACGCTCAGACACACAGGACTTTAACTCACAAATCTCTTTAGCTTCTTCTCCGGAGGGGATTTTATGAGCCATCCTGTGCACACCACATCGTCCGCGCTCATAGCTGCTGCGTCTGTGTGCGTGTGTGTGTGTCCGTTGCTGATTGCAGACTGAGAGGAAAGCAGTGAGAATCCTGTGTTTAACCCCCCCCCCCAAACACAGAGAGGAGGAACTCACAGCATCGACCAGGCAGGGACTGAGTGAGACAGAAAGAACGAGAGAGAGAGAGAGAGAGAGAGAGAGAGAGAGAGAGAGAGAGAGAGAGAGGAGGAACAAACAGAGGGTGGGAGGAGAGAATTTGTGTTTTTGTATTTGTATGTGATCTGTGAGAGGACATGTATGTACACGCAAACCGTCTCTGTGTGTGTATTCTGGGTGGAGGAAGAAAAGATGTTCCTCCCTCTAGTATCTTGTAACAAACCCAGCACATGACCTTGTGTGTGTGTGTGTGTGTTTGTGTGAAAACCCAAGGTCAGTTTGGAAAATGCTGTGAGGGGAATTTAAACCCCATCTGTTGTTGGAGCATCTGAGAAAGAAAGAGAGAAAGAGGGAGACAGAAAATAAAAAAGGAATTACTTCAAACTTTTGTTCATTTGAACACTTCTTTGTTATGAATGTATGTCACCATAATAATCTGACCAACAAATATTTTTGTTCAGGTTGAAACCACCACTATTTCTCAGTAGCAGGTTGTGCTGCAAATACTGTGGTATCTGTCTGCCACCTAGTGACCAATATCTATATCAAAATAGCATGTTGGCATAAGAAACTTTATTATTACTGCCACCTTTATCCTTACACAGTGAAATAAATAAATAATCTGTACAGACAATGTATGGAGATACCTAAACCTAATAAGTCTCAGAATGACCATAACAACACACTCTCAGAAAAAGGGGGCAGTTCCATATCAAAAGGTATTAATATGTACCATTTAGGAACTTATGTATACTTTAGGGACTAATAGGTTTATTTAAAGTATTAATTTGCACCCCTTAGGGGTAAGCACAAAAGTGTACTTCTGCACCGTTACTCTATAATACAATAACATGTTACACGATATCATGTCACAATATTACAGGGTGACCATTTTTGGTGTCCTGTCTCCAACTGGAGCTGTCCCTGGAAATGTCCCTATTTTACAGCACATTCCAAATAGCCTGAAAAAACTCTGGAAAAAAGCCAGATGACAGAATAACATTTGAAAAAATGAAACAAAGTTGTTATCATTACTGTATACAACATATTCACAGCTTGTGGAAATAAAAATACTAAATACAGATGGAAAAAGCTCAAATAAATAAATTGTTAAATACAGTTTCATTTATCATATGTTGTCATTTTTATTTTGTATTATTTCTGCAATGTGTTTTTGTAAGGTCATCATTTGATATAATACTGTTGTTAATATAATACCATTTGTAATTTGCTATTTTTCTTAGTGTAATCTTTTGGCAATTGTATTAAAAACAGTTAGGGGTTGACCTGCAGACATCATAATAATTATTCATTTTAATAACAGTATATGGAACCTACAACAATACAAAAATGTACTGTGTCCGTTTTTATATATATATATATATATATTTTTTTTTTTATCATAGATAATAACAAGTAAGATTTCAATTAGATTTTGACCACTGAACAAAAAAAAACGTCTCGTTTCCATTTCAGAAATCTGGTCACCTTATAATATCAGGCATTTAGTTTAAACTGAGACATTAGTTAAAAAAAACAAATGACACATTTGATCTTTCTACCTGCTTTGCGTCTCGGAGCATTGTGAGATGTACAATATTCAAGAATTTCGTGCAGCTGGTTAGTGTTTGACAGTTACCCATTTTTGAGCCTTTGATAATATCGCGAGATCTAATGTAGAGCTCTGAAAGTGGCAAGGGATCACTCTAATCTCGCGATATTTAGTATGAAGCTCTGAAAGGGGCGTGTGCGCGCGCCGTGACTGTACGGTCCTGTCATGACGCATATTCCAAAATTATGCTTTATAACTTACAGTCTGGTCACCAATAACTCATGAGAAGCTTCGCACATTGACCAACATGTCGGACGAAGAGCTACCGTCTACTTCTCGGGAGGCGCACGCGGAGGCGGAAGAGGTAAAGAGAAAGAGAGAAGTACATAATATGTTTGCAGACGGACATGAAAAACAGGATGCAGAAGTTTACAGTTCATCTGCGTTTGGGGGGAACGGAACATGGCGGGAAGGCGGAGTTCAGTTCACATCTGCAGAGCTTTAGATGTTTATTACTCTGTGCTCAAGAGCATGTTTTTTTATGGGGCTTTTGACAGATTTGCATGCGTTCCGTCTGCGGTTGGAGCAGAGTTGCGCCACTCTTCGTGCAGCCGCAGACGGAAAGCATGCAAATCTGTCTGCTTCCCATCAACAACTACCTGCAGACGCTGCCCGCGTAAATAAACACTTAAGTTACATACTCACTGATACCGTCAGCTAAAATGACTCGAACGTTATTTGACGTCAGATAAGCTTGTGTATTGATATTTTGTTGCTATAAGCAGTTCAAGGATGGGGTCCAACTTTTAGTTGTCAAGAAGAGTCGTTTAATAAGAGATTTAAACGTTACATGGCTTTTGTCACACTTCTCATTATTGTTCAAGTTGCTGTGTTTACATAAAAGTGTCTAATAGGATATGTGACACATTCATTAAAAAAAATAAAATAAATTATTCTACCAATAACTACTACAGTTATTAGTTTTAAAATAAAATTGGAGAATGTATTGGCCACATAATAATAATAAAGTTGTGCCTTATTCGGCCGCATTTTAGATGAAAGCAAACAACATATGACAGTAACCTTTTTTACTGTCATATACATCTGAGTCATAGTGCGTTAATTGAATAAAAAAGACGGACTGACACTTTTTGTAACAGAGACAAAGATGAGCCTTTGCACAAAGTGGAAATATTTGCATGAATTACTAACTTTTACAGATTAGGATATACCGTAAAAAGTCAAATGTGTCAAATGCATTAAACAGCAGTTGGCAGGGCAAGTCACTTTTAAACATTATGCTTGTGAGTTAGTTTGAAGTGCTTAACAACTTGAGTTGTTAATTTTCCCGCCAAATCTCACTTTATGACTCTTTTGTCCATATAGATATTTTTTTTGCTACTGTAAGATGCATAGCGCCTGAAATCTAGACTGTATCCAGAACAAGGACAAGCAATTTCATATGTGAACCTGGACCACAAAACCAGTCACATGAGTCAATGTTTTAAATTGAGATATATACATCATCTGAAAGCTGAATAAATAAACGTTCCATTGATGTATGGTTTGTTAGGATAGGACAATATTTGGCCGAGATACAACAGTTTGAAAATCTGGAATCTGAGGGTGCAAAAAAATCGCCTTTAAAGCTGTCCATTTATGTTCGTGTTTTTGCTGCATTCACTCACAAAAATAAATGTTTTATATCTTAACGGTAGGAAATGTACAAAATATATTCATGGAACATGATCTTTACTTAATATCCTAATGATTTTTGGCATAAAAGAAAAATCGATAATTTTGACCCATACAATGTATTTTTGGCTATTGCCACAAATATACCCGTGCTACTTGTGACTGGTTTTGTGATCCAGGGTCACATGTATATTTTTCTGGATGCTTTTGTATGAGATGTGTGTCTTTGATGTATGTTTCTAGGAGGACCCACCATTTCTCCTGGACCCTCCTCCTAAAGCAGCTGTGAAGGAGAGCCTGGCTGACCCTGAATATGAGGAAAAAAGAGTTGAGTGTTCATTACACTTTTAATGCACAAAAAATTATATAGTGTACTGCCAGCCAGCAGGTTTTTAAATAAATTGAGCTGAATTGAGTTAGTGGTAACTACAGGTGAGAATGAGGTTTGCAGTACCAACCCTTAAGACTAAGGTGGAGGTAAGACCAACCAGATTAAGGATTTAGACTAGATTTTTTTTTTTTTTAATTAAAACTGAATTAAAAAATGCTTGACCCCTTTGTACCTTCAAATACTACTTGAGAATTCAGCATTTTTCAGGTTTCGGACACAGCTTAGAAATTCATGTTTCTTAATTGATGTAATAAAAATAATGTAAAATCACCCAGTCAATTTTAAAATGTTAGGTGCATTAAATGTAGAAAAAAAAGTATTGTTTTTCCCAGGTAGTTTTTATTTTTTATTATTCCAAACTTTGTGAAGTTACAATAGATTTCACTGAAGTAGGAATTTGCAGATCTTAATTTACTCACAAGTCTATGTTTCTCACTTAAATACAGAAAACGGACCGTGCAAACAGATTTGAGTTCCTGCTGAAGCAGACTGAACTGTTTGCTCATTTCATTCAGCCTGCCAGTCAGAAATCCCCCACCTCACCTCTGAAGGTGAAGATGGGGAGACCCCGAATTAAACAGGATGAGAAACAGAACCTGCTATCTGTCGGAGAGTAAGCCAGACTCACACACACACACAGACACACAGACACACACACACACACATACAAAAACATGCATGCTCACACATTCAGATGCATGAGGTTAGCGACCAAAAGCTGCTGGTCAGACACGTGTCGTCATGGTGATTTGGTTTGATTTATTTCTGGCCCGTGGTTGTGTGTTTCAGTAACCGCCATCGTCGAACAGAGCAGGAGGAGGATGAGGAACTCTTATCTGAGAGCAGGAAGGCAGCTAATGTTCTTGTTCGTTTTGAGGAGTCACCCTCATGTATGAATCAATGTTTTTATGAACAGTCAAGTCTGTTTCTGTTTATTAGCGAGTCTAATAATTACAAATAATTAATATTAGTACATTAATAAATTGGTTATTTAAAACGAAAGTTTATATACCCTCATGTCATTCCAAATCCATGCTGTTATTTTTTCTGTGGAAAACAAGAGGAGGATTTTGAAGAATCTTCATATAGAACATTGGTGCACGTTTTGATAGCGTTCCAACAAAACTGTGAATAATGACTTAATCATGGTCAAAAAAATCACATGGACTAAGTTTATGGTACTGTCATTGTGCTTTTTTTTGGGATCTTGACAGCTCATGTCTTTGTGTTACACTATAAAGATTGTTTTAAAAAAATCATTAGTTTGTATTCCACAGAAAATATAACAGCATACAGATTTGGAAACACTTGAGGGTGAGTAAATTCCTCTAAATCAGTGGTTCTCAACCTCTAGGGGACACGCATTAAAATAAGACAAAATAAAACAAATCAAGGTAGGGAAACACTGTTCTAAGAAACTGTCCTAGTGAATCTAGTTGTTGAGGTCATGAATTTAAATAAGATATATTATCTTATTTAAATTCATGACCTCAGCAACTAGATTCACTAGGACAGTTTCTTAGAACAGTGTTTCCCAACCCTCTTCCTGGAGGCATACCAACACTACACATTTTCCAACTCTTCCTAATCAATCACACCTGAATCAACTCATCAGCTCGTTAGTAGACTCCAAGACCAAAAATATATGGGTCAGATAAGGGAGACATCCAAAATGTGTACTGTTGGTGTGCCTCCAGGAGCAGGGTTGGGAAACACTGTCTTAGAAAACGTCATATGAATTAATCAAATCTTATAACTGTATGTTCATTTTTATTATGAATATACATTTTTCTAGTTATGCCAAGCTATAAAATATTTTATCAGGAAGAAATTGTGAGTAAAAAATATTTGAAAAAGTCTTGAGTTTTCAAATATTGTTGAAAACAATGGGGGGTTTTGAAGTCAGAAAGGTTGAGAACCACTGCTTTAAAGGTGAAGTGCAAAATTTCTGCATTACTAACAGCCCTAATGGAGTTGCAAAAATAATGATTGGTTTCAAGCTCAAAAAAAGCCCACCAAGGCCATGCATCCTCATTATTTTTCTGTCTTTGTTTTTGGCCTGTTTGCCATAACTTTATAGCTTCTTTGCACTTTTGTATGTTTTGAAACAATTATTTTTGCAATTTTGAAATTACACATGGCATCTTTAATTACACACTAGGTGACAACAAATGAACACAACCTGTAATAACATGCTGTCAAGAAAAACAGACACCAGTAATGTAATATGTGTAACATTTCTCTTCCAGTACTTCCAGTTTATTGAGATGATTTATTTTACTGTAGCTCATTCACCTGTGATCAAATTTAATGACCATTGATTATTAATTTTTTCATTCATTGACAGACGTTAAGAATGGAACTTTGAGAGACTATCAAATCAGAGGCCTGAACTGGATGATTTCTCTGTATGAGAACGGCATTAATGGCATCCTGGCTGATGAGATGGTAAAAACCCCAATGTATAATATTAATCTAATATCTAATATTTTACAATAAAGGTCAACACAGCAACAGTAGAGGCATGTTCATAGTGGCAAGTCTACTTAAAAGCAACTATATGATTTAGTAGTTGAATGCCTACATTTCCAGAAATAGTCTGAATATACATCAATGTGGAACCACACTGACAATGAAGACACGACTCCGGCATCTTATCAGCTTTTCAGGCTTCAGTGAAACTGATTTTTCTGGGTCTGTCTTGTTGATGTCATGGACTGTGACTCATTGGATTTGTGTGTTCTGATTGGTTCAGGGTCTAGGTAAGACCCTGCAGACAATCGCGTTGCTAGGCTACCTGAAGCACTACAGGAACATTCCCGGCCCCCACATGGTCCTAGTGCCCAAATCTACCCTACATAACTGGATGAATGAATTCAAGCGCTGGGTGCCCACCCTGAAGGCCGTCTGTCTCATTGGAAACAAAGATGAAAGAGTAAGGCTGCTCACGTCCTTCTGTTTTTCTCTCACTTTCCTTCCTTCTGTTCCCTTTCTACCCACTTTAATCTTACCAGCAGGGCCTTCAAAATGCTTGTGTAATAATGAATCAGTCTTAATTAGTATGTGTGTGTGTTTTAGGCAGACTTCATTCGTGACTTGATGCCTGGTGAATGGGACGTGTGTGTGTCCTTTAGTTTTTCTCTTACTTTCCTTCCCTCTATTCCCCAGTTTCATCCTACTGCAGGTCCTTCAAAGTTCTTGTGTAATAATGAATCAGTCTTAAAGGGATAGTTCACCCAAAAATGAAATTTCTGTCAATAATTACTCACCCTCATGTTGTTCCAAACCTGTAAGACCTTCGTTCATCTTCGGAACACAAATTAAGAGAGCTGTCTGACCTCCCTATAGACTGCAACATTATTACCACTTTGAGTAATTAATGACAGAAATGTCATTTATAGGTGAACTAACCCTTTAATTAGTATGTGTGTGTGTGTGTTTTAGGCAGCATTCATACGTGATGTGATGATGCCTGGTGAATGGGACGTGTGCGTGACATCATACGAGATGGTGATTCGGGAGAAATCTGTCTTTAAGAAGTTTAACTGGCGCTATCTGGTTATCGACGAGGCCCATCGCATCAAAAACGAGAAATCAAAGGTATTTGAACACATATGAACAACTGATGAGACCCAATTAATGCAAGAGTAACTAAAAAGCAGAGAAATGTGTCTCATAAAACTTCTGAGTTGATTTAACGATCTGATACAGAGGAAAAGACTTCAGAGAATCTTTCCTCTTTTTCTCTTTCTCGCTGTCTCCTTCTCTTTTAACTCACGCTCTCAGTTGTCAGAGATTGTGCGCGAATTTAAGACGACCAATCGTCTGTTGTTGACTGGTACCCCACTGCAGAATAATCTACATGAGCTCTGGTCTCTTTTGAACTTTCTGCTGCCTGATGTGTTCAACTCTGCCAGTGTGAGTCATACTTTTTTGAATATCACATCCTGTTTTATCTCCTCCCACACTCTATGTTGCTGTGTCTGTCAGAGTTGTGTTGGAAGCGTGTGTGCAGATGTGTTGTTTGTTTAGAGAAGTCTACACCTTAAGCCCTATTCGGACAGGATAAACTTTACAAGGGTAGATGGAGTAATGTAATTTTACCACAGGACGTCTGTAATATTAATTATATTAATAATAATATTAATATTAATTGTGCCAATTTGCACAAATAAAAAAAAATATATATATATGCAGAAAAACAATTGTTTTTAACCCTCATTCTGAAATGATACATTTTTAAGGGGCGGCTCCTTTAAGGCTTGCCAGTAAACGGTCAGTGTTATAATTGGGAACATCATTCCATCAATCAGTAAACATTCCTTAGAAAAGTTGCTATTGCACAGGAGTTTGAAAACATTCTCCATATCTTTTTTCATCATTTACTTTCGGTTTGTAATGCAGCTGCTGTCAGATCCAATACTTCATCTTTCAACAAAAGTTTCTTTGTGAACTCTCCATTAGACCGTGCCTCGATTATTGTAAAACAAAATGCTCCGAACAAACATATATCCAGGACGCCATTGGAATCCTTCTGAAGCCTGTACAGAGATGCAAACGAGATATTTAAACTGGACGTGTCAAAGCAAACATTCTTTCACTCTTTGATTTGTCCTGTTGTCAACAAACTCAAGCACGTGGAGTACGTCAGAAACTGAACGGGCAACTGTATACTGAATCCAGTTTAGACAGTGTCAATGATTATAATGGGTTCTATTTGCTTTTGACACAACGTGACACTCGCATCTATTGTAGGCAAATGTCAGCCATTGAATGCCAGTGGGTGGGGCCTATGGTGTGATGATTCATCAATGTCTTGCTCTGGAGACAGTCATATGCAAATTTATTTGCCCGTGTGATGTCACAGATCCCACAATAACAAAACGAGTCTTTTTTGGAGCTTGATTAAATAAATGCTTTGTTAATAATGAGGAGGAAGTTTTAAGCCATGAAACTTGCAGGATGTTTTAATGGTACAAAGACCTGTCAAAAGATCAGCGCAAATTTGATTTCTCATGTCATGATCCCTTTAATACTTTTATTAAGCAAGGATGCATTAAATTTATCAAAAGTAACAGTAAAGACATTTATAAAGTTGCAAAAAATTCAATTTCAAATAAATGCTGTTCTTTTGAACTTTCTATTCATCAAATAATCCTGAAATCAATGTATCGTAATCGCAGTTTCCACAAAAATATGAAGCACCACCACTGTTTTACTATGATAATAATAAATGTTTCTTGAGCACCAAATCAGCATATTAGAGCGATTCCTGAATGATCATGTGACACTAAAGACCACTCCAAACTTTTGAATAGTCTAAGGCCACATCCACACGAAGCCAGAGCTTTCCCTATCCAATCTTTTTTTTCCCTCTTTTAAAAAATAAATTCCGTAAACACGGCGTCGTCTCAAGAAATATCTGTGTACACATGAAACCACATAAACCGACTCAAAACGATGTAGTATACATGCCATGTGGCGCTGTAATTCTGCCACAGAGATACACTAAAAACGGAGAAGAAGACTTGGAGCATGCGCATAAACCTTGCGCTGTATACAATAATAGGCTCAGTAGCATCTTCTACTTCTATTTTTTTTTTTTTTACCAAGAACTTTATTGATATAAACAACTATAAATGGCCTGGTACAAAATATGAAATGTCTTAATCAGACAACAGACAAGCATCATAGTGTAAGAAAGAAAATATAAATAAATAAAGAAGTAAAATAAAGAAATAAAATAAAATACATTCAAGTAAATCATAAATATAGAAATAAAAGAGGCTCAGTAGCTTCTGCAGCACGAACAGAAGCATGTAGTCCGCAGTTGTTGCTGTTGCTGTTACGTGACGTAGCGGTGTCTGAGTAGGGTCGACACGTGCAGTGATGACATCATTGTTTCACAAAATATACCAATTGGCTGGCTTTGGTTGTACATACGAAAACCCAAGGGTGTCGGTTTCAGATTTATCCACTCTTGGACCCAGTTTAAAAAAATAGCGGTTTCAGGCTCCCAAAACGCCGGATCTGTCTGGACGAAACGCCGATACGATACAAAATTTTTACGTACTGTATACAGCTAAACGCGTCTCTGTGTGGACAAGACCTTAGAGGTACAATTTCGATCATAACTCAATTTTGACAACATATAGTTACTTTGTTGTACTGTTACATGGCAGGCATTTCCCAAAGGGATAACAAAACCTGAAGTCACCTACATTTAGGGAAGCAGCCAACAGGATAAACATGAAACCTAAACAAGCAGAAATGTTTAGGGATAGGTTCATTAATAATGAATTCGTTACATTTATACAGTGCTTTTCTGGGTACTCAAAGCGCTTTACATGGAAGGGGGAATCTCCTCAACCACTAGGGCTGTCAATCTTCCTCTATAATACTATTCGAATTCCATTCCTTATTTTATTTAATATTAATAATATTTTAATTAATGAAAACGCACTCCAAAGTGGATACATTTGAAAACGCCGTTTTCACGTTGTAGTGTGGACTGTGAATCAAATTGTCAGGAGTGGTGATCTCCGTTTCCGTGGAGACATTGCTCTCCGCGATTTTTTACAGTAATGTTATGATGATACAGCGTGGATAACGTGCACAATTGTGTTACGATTCAAAAACTTTATTCATCACAAGAAACAAAAGCATTTAATTTTCACATGCGTGTAAGCCAAGGCTGCGAGAAAGGCAAGATTGCAAAAAAATAAAAAAAATACATTAAAAAAAGCAATATTCGAATAGGAACTTCAGCATTCGAATAGTATTGATTTTTTAAATATTCGAATTATATTCGATTTTCGGAATTCGTTCCAACAGCCCTATCAACCACCACCAATTTTTAGGTTAGGTTTAGGGATATAGGATAAAAAAATCATTAGCTTAGTATAAAAAATAGCAGAAATCACTTGAATGTTACTACCACGACAACATGTCTGCTTGTTTCTATAATTTTAGGATTTTGATTCATGGTTCGACACAAATAACTGTCTGGGTGACCAGAAGCTGGTTGAAAGACTTCATGCAGTGAGTCTAACTCTCTCTCTTTTGAGTATATTTTTTGTATTTCCACCATTGAAGTTCTTTTTGTTGATGAGACACTCACCATTGAATGGTTGTTTTCAGGTCTTGCGTCCATTCCTGCTGCGTCGCATTAAAGCAGAAGTAGAGAAGAGTCTTCCTCCCAAGAAAGAGGTGAAGATTTACCTTGGGCTCAGTAAAATGCAGAGAGAATGGTAAGCTCCCACACAACTTCCTTGAAAAATAAAAACAGGTATTGAAGGGATGAGTCAAATTTATCATTGGATCACAGTCATATTGCACCCATTAAAAGTCAAGTGTAAATTTACCCAAGATGCATTGTGATCATATCACTGAAGCAAAATTCAGAGGTCAGTAGGAATAGATTCTAACCACATCTGATGAAACTATGTAAGTATTAAGAGGTTGCGCTACAAGGTATTTATCACTTTGATGGACTGAGTTAATTTTTTTCCAAAAGTAAAAAATTGAGACATTAATATCACCAGAACTTGTGTGGTAAAAAACCCTTTTAGTTGTACCACGTGCTATGTTGAGGCTTTGTTGTTTTACACTGTTTTCACCATGTGATAAAGACAACAGAAGCTGCTGCAGTCTTACATTCTAGTCACCCAATCCGTAATACATGAATTACAGAACTAGACTAGGAATCTCTTTATTTCTCTCCCCAAACATCTAACGTCTCTTTTCATTTTCACGTGGGCACTGTAAAACTTGCCATATGGTTTAATAAACACTTTGGGTGATTATTTATAGTGTCATGTGTACTGGGTACTGGTGAAATGTAAATATAAATAAACACTGTTGCTCATCACCCAGATTTTTATTGATTCCTAACACTCATCAGTGGGTTGTCTGAAGAACTTCAGCAGTCTTTCTTTAGAAAAAAAAAAAAAAAAGTGTATAAGTAACTGTTATATGTCCTTATATATAAAAAAAATTCTGAGAAGTACCGTTCTATTAATGTAAAATTGATTAAAAAAAGTATAAATATCTTGATAGACTCACTAGTCAACCTCACTAACCAATTTCGTCAGCTGTTGGACGACTAGACGACCATACTGCTCCATTGCTATTACAACTTGGCAATATAAACTACTAAACAAGCTCTAGATATGAAAACCTTGAAAAATGATGAGCAGTTGTGATGTTGGAATAATAAAAATTACAGACTGACACAAGTGTTTGTTTTCTTGATTTAACCAGGTACACACGTATCCTGATGAAGGATATTGACATCCTTAACTCAGCCGGAAAGATGGATAAGATGCGGCTTTTGAATATTCTTATGCAGCTGCGGAAATGCTGCAACCATCCGTACCTGTTTGACGGAGCGGAGCCTGGTCCCCCATACACTACGGACACACACCTTGTCATCAACAGTGGCAAGATGGTTGCGCTGGATAAACTTCTGCCTAAAGTGCAAGAGCAAGGTGAGGAGTGTGTGTGTTTATTAGCTTTCAGTTTTGATCAGGCAGATTTTTATGCTTTTATTTGGAATTCATGATTTTTTTCATGTTTTTGTGCATGTTTTCTTGGACATATGTGTTTGCAGGATCCAGAGTGTTAATATTCAGCCAGATGACACGCGTGTTGGATATTCTAGAAGATTATTGCATGTGGAGAGAGTTCGAGTACTGCAGATTGGATGGAAATACACCTCATGAGGCCAGAGAGGTACACTCTCACACATTACCACACACATGCACTAAAATACATACATAGTTACACACATGCACGTCACACAACAGGTTATTTTTAGTGAATCAAAACCATAAAGTGCGACCAGTGTTGTCGATTCTCAAACAAATGACTCTTATGAGCCAGTTCTTTTTTTTACTGAATCAAAATCATACAGCATAACCTGTGTAGTTCAACTGATTCATGTACAAATCATGACTCTTTTGAGTCTTTACCGACTGGTTCTTTGTAGTAAAAAAAATAATTCAAATTGTATGGATGCAAACTTGTCAACTTTAGGCAAAATCGCCATTTGGATCCAAAATAGGTCTTCAAAAGAAGCTTTAATTATAACACTTATTATAGTTATTAAATGTTTTTATCTTATTTTAAAGTAAAATAATATTATTACTGTAGTATATTTATTTATGTTTTGTTTAACCTTTACAATTTAATTAAATAAAAGATATTTAAATAATCATTAGTTTAATAATAATAATTATTGTATAGTCTATTTATTAATATTGTAGGTTCCATAAAAAACAATATAGGGTCTAGAGTTGGTCTAGAGTTGGTTTTTGCCTGTATCCTCATGCCGAAATAAACTATAAATCCAAAACTGATATTTAAAAAAAAAATCTTAATCTGACCTACTTCTTCCAAAATATTTCTAAAAAAAAACAAACAAAAAAACCCTAAAATAATTATTTGTGAAACCATTTACAAAGTAGAATTTGTAGGAGTAACCAGAGCCGCAGTTGTGGAATTATGATTCCCATCCCTAAATACCAAGAGGTAGAAAGGAATGATTCACCAAGAGGAAGAAAGGAAATCAACAGGCTTTATAAAATTAAGAGGCACATACAGATACTTCATGTGGAATCGCAGCAGAGTTTATATAAAGACACTGATTAACCAACCTGGTAGTCATGGAAACCGAACTGATTAGTTCTGGGGTGAAACTCTGCGGTTACATGGGAATGTAAGACACACTCATAAGCTAAGAATATTCCTGCAGATCTTAGACATTAGAAAGGTGGAAGTGTCTCCTTGTATCAGTTTAAAATCGAACAACCAGTCTGTCTGTTTTAAAGTGAACTTTTAAGTAAATATTGGGCAGAATACGAATCAGTTTGATTTAATTTATTTTGTCGATGTGTCATTTCTATATGTAAATTGCATTATGTGTATGTATATCGGCCACTGACCACCCTGATCGACTACTAATGTGAAATAGTGTTTCTAATGTTAAATAAATTATTTCGGTCACTCTCTAAATTGCTGTCCTTGCTGTGCTTTTCCTGTTCTGTCCTTCTCTCTTGTTGTTGTGCATTAGCAAGCCATAGATGCTTTTAACGCCCCGAACAGCAGTAAATTTATCTTCATGCTGAGCACACGGGCAGGTGGGCTGGGGATTAATTTGGCTACAGCTGACGTGGTGATTCTCTACGACTCAGACTGGAACCCACAAGTGGACCTGCAGGCCATGGTGAGAAACACACACACACAAAACTACAAAACTGAGCTCACTAAACTTTATGATTGTGAGCCTCAGGGAGATGCCAGTTTTCTTTATGACTGCTTGTTTTTAAGTTTTAATGGTTTTTGTCGTGTCGTGTACTATATTTTTTAGGACCGTGCTCACCGTATTGGACAGAAGAAACCAGTTAAAGTGTTCAGGTTGATCACAGACAACACTGTGGAGGAGAGAATTGTGGAGAGAGCGGAGATGAAACTACGCCTGGACTCCATAGTCATTCAGCAGGGTATGAATACACTGAGTGTAAAACAGTTTCTATTGTCTCTGTCAAAAATCATTGTGACATATTGGCCACTAGCAAACAGCATGAGGTTTCAGTATCACACACCAAACACATGTATCCAATACTAGCTCAAAAACTGCTCCTGTGGGAGAACAATAGTATCTACAATTTGCAAACCATCTTTAGAGTTTTGTTTATTTTAAAGGGATAGTTCACCAATTTTTTTTTAATTCTGTCATCATTTACTCACCCTCAAGTTGTTCCAAACCTGTATGAATTTCTGTGTTCTGTTGAACACAAAAGAAGATATTTTGATGAATGTCGGAAACCAAACGGTTGATGGGCCCCATTGACTTCCATAGTATGGAAAAAAATATTATGGATGTCAATGGAGTGACATCAACTGTTTGGTTTCCGACATTCTTCAAATGTCATATCTTCTTTTGTGTTCAACAGAAGAAAGAAATTCATACAGGTTTTGAACAACTTGAGGGTGAGTTGATGATGACAGAATTTTCATTTTTGGGTGAACTATCCCTTTAAGTAATGCAAATAACTTATAACACATTTGTATATAACAAAGTTTGTTTTTGTTTAAATGACTGCTAAATTAATTTCCACTCTGCCAGAACAGCCATTCAGTGACAGAGAGAATTACTGTAATTTTTTTTGGAACATGGACACCTAACAATTCATACAGTTTATTATTTATATTTTCAGAGAATTCGTTAGACAGAAAATTTACACCACCGTTAAAAAGGTTGGGGTCAGTAAGAAATTAATACTTTTATTCAGCAAAGATGCGTTTACTTGATCAAAAGTGACAGTAAAGACATTTCAAATGTTATAAAACGTTTCTATTTCAAATAAGTGCCATTTTCTTTAAAGGTGCAATGTGTAATATTTCTGAGGATCTATTGACAGAAATGCAATATAAGATCCATAACTATGTTTTCAGTGGTGTATAAAGACCTTACTTAATGAACCGTTATGTTTTTATTACCTTAGAATGAGTCATTTATATCTACATAACAGCGGCCACCCCCTTCTATGAAGGCCGACATATCGTGACGTCATGTTTCTACCGTAGCCGACAGCGAACAAACAGCGCTACAGAGCGCGTTTCGTCACTAACTTGAATGAGAAGCAGCAGAAAAAGACGCAGCAGAATACTCAGGTTGTCCCTGACTCTGCAAACGTGGAGAAAAACATGCTGTCTGAATGACGCCTCGGACATCGTAATCGTAACGTTAGCTATTTCGATTTGATTTGAGCAGAGGAGGTAATCACGGAGAGGAAGAGGCGATCTAAAGCTTGGCTTTATTTTACTAAACGAGACAAATTATGCCGTTTGCAATAACAGGGTTTTTCCTGCATTGAACTTGTTTTAGCGCCCGCCAAAGCGAATTTTTGTCCCGCCAAAGTCTTATTTGATCGGTGAGTAATGTAGATGAACTGCTGCGCTTGTGACACGGCGCATGTTTAACTGAAAGAACGAGCAGAGAGAGAGAAAGACCCGGTCGCGCGCGCACTCTCTGTCTTCAGAGCCAGGCGAAAGTGTATTTATTTCTATTCACCAAAGAATCCTGAAAAATATGACAGTTTAAGCAGAACAGCTGTTTTAAACATTGATAATAATGAGAAATGTTTCTTGAGCACCAAATCAGCATATTAGAATGATTTATGAAGGATCATGTGACACTGAAGGAGTAATGGCTGCTGAAAATTCAGCTTTGTCATCAAATGAATATATATTTTAAAATAGATTTAAGTTAAAAAAAAGTTATTTTAAATTGTAAAAAGTATTTCACAGTATTACTATGTTTACTGTATATTTGATTGTGAGAAATATAAAGGTTTAGTAGCATTTGTGTCAGTCTTATGACTTATTATTTTCTTCTATGTGTGCTCTTACAGGACGGCTGATCGACCAGCAGAATAAACTGGGGAAGGATGAAATGCTACAAATGATCCGACATGGAGCAACACATGTGTTCGCCTCTAAAGACAGCGAACTAACCGATGAAGACATCGACACCATTCTGGAAAGAGGCGCCAAGAAGGTGAGTGGACATGGACACCTTGGACTAGACTGAATACTATAAAGTTGCTTAAATTTACTGGAAGACTCCATAATAACTTTAGGTCCAAGTTCCAAAAGCATTTGTTTTCAAACTCAGACAAATAAAACACATCAAATTATCTTCATATTATGATATTTTTTTCAATCTTACACTTTGGCTGATACCATTTAACCCTATTTAACTTTGTGTGTCCTCTCAGACGGCTGAGATGAACGAGCGCATGCAGAATCTCGGCGAGAGTTCGCTGAGGAACTTCACCATGGACACGAGCGCCACCGAGACCAGCCTTTACAAGTTTGAGGGAGAGGATTACAGAGAGAAACAGAAAGTTAGTGTCAGTGTGGAACCAGGTGGAAATCAATTTATACTCATTTATGATGCAGCACTGAAGTGCATTACGGTAAAGCGAGAGTCTATCAGTGAGAATCTGGCAGGTTTGTAAGCTTTGCTCCTGTGTATGTCACAAACTGTGAGAGTTTATGTGAAGGTGTGTAGCTGAAAGTGTGTTTGTGTGTGTTTAAGTTTTAAACAATTCTCTCTGTGTTGTGCAGCTTAGTTTGATCGAATGGATCGAGCCTCCTAAGAGAGAAAGGAAGGCCAATTATGCTGTAGATGCTTACTTCAGAGAAGCACTGCGAGTCAGCGAACCAAGAGCCCCGAAGGTAACACACACACACGGTTTACACTCTGAAATGATTTTTTTGTCAGTGCTACTCATGACTGCATGTAGGTACAGTCTACACAACACTACTACACAATAAATAATGCTCTCAGATCTCTGTTTTCATCACTGACAGTTGCACTGGATTCAGTGAGTTAAAGTAAATGTAGGAACTCAGCTGAAGGGTGCCGTATCATCATGTATTGGAAGGACGTAATAGATAAAGAGTTGAAAAACAAAGGTTGCAGGTTCAGATGCTGACTCAGGAAATGACCTCATGAACTAGACGTTCTTCTTTCTTCTGTCCTGTCACTGCCGTGCCCTTGAGAGAGACACTTAACACTAGATTGCTCCTGAGGGACAGTTTGTTAGAATAGTGCACTGTAAGTCATAAAAAAAACATCAATAAGGATAAAAGTGGCTGCTAAAGAAGAAGGGAATGCACCTTTTATGCAGCTTCTTAATTTCTATAGCTGATTTAATCAATAGTCACATATATTCAATTTGAAAAAATAACAATAAACATTATAATAATAATAGTATATTAAATAGAATAGTATATAAATAGTACTAAAATAACATTTATTCTGGTTCACACTGTCCCAACAACTGTTGGTAAATGTTTTTTTGGCATTTGCAAGGGCAGTGTAAACTAGCTTTAATAGTGCCTTGTCCTTTAAAGAATAATGATTCCTAGTGTGATGAAAGTTGATAGTTTATAAAGTGATAACCCTGTCAAGCAAAATAGCAAGGAACCGATAAACCTCAATTTTAATGAATATCATTAAATTAAATTGAAAATCAAATGAGTGTTTTGATTAAAGTGAAGTGTCCGCTAATTAAAGATGCATCTGCCAGGAGCATAACAATGTTTTATCATTATACAGTGCACATCAAGGATCACACAAATGTTTTAATGACAGTATACACATACGTGTCTGTGGAGAGATCATGAAAAGGGTGTGTGGATGTGTGTGGATGTGATCCAGGCTCCTCGGCCTCCAAAGCAGCCCAACATCCAGGACTTTCAATTCTTTCCACCACGTCTCTTTGAGCTGCTGGAGATGGAGATTCTTTACTACAGGAAAACCATTGGATACAAGGTGAGCACTTCATGAACATCATGTTTGTTTTCAATATTTGTGTAAAATCTGTTGCTTCCGAAAAAGTTGCATCCGATATACAGAGGTGTGCGATTGTGTATTTGTGTTTAGGTTCCACGTAATCCAGATATCCCAAATTCAGCACAGGTCCAGAAGGAGGAACAAGCAAAGATAGACGAGGCAGAACCCCTCTCACCTGAGGAGACGGAGGAAAAAGAGAAACTACTTACACAAGTAAACACAAACACTCACCCTCTCTTCTCTATCACTCACTCATACATTCACTCACACTCTCACAAATGTGCTAAGTACAGAGCAATGCTACAGCAGAATATGTTTGTTTGTTTTCCCCAGGGTTTCACAAACTGGAACAAGCGTGATTTCAATCAGTTTATTAAAGCTAATGAGAAATATGGTCGTGATGACATTGACAACATCGCAAGAGAGGTGGAGGGCAAGACCCCTGAAGAAGTCATGGAGTACTCGGGTACAATACACACCAATGCAACTACACACAAACCTATTATATATAGAAAATGTCATACTTAGAATGTGCAAGCATATATTAGAAAAATTTTCAGAATTCACTAGTCGATGGGTTACTTGAACTAAATGGTCTTCAGGAAGCCCTGCATAATTAGGCTGGTTTTGGGTTGAAGTATAAAAAAAAAAAAAGAAGAAGAAAGAAAGAAATACATAATATAATATTTTATTTGCTTGTTATATAAATAAAATCTATATTAAAGGCATAGTTCACCCTAAAATGAAAATTAAGTCATAAATTACCCACCCTTTTATGGAACACAGAAGGAGAATAAAAAAAAAATGTCCCGCTCGCACTCGTCCATATAATGGCAGTGAAGAGCAACCAGCATCAAGAAGAAGAGCCACCATCATATCGCAATATCTATAGAAATCTTAAGGGAAAAATGCTATCCTTTATTTTGTGTTATTCTATACAGTGATAAAGGCTATGCATCATAAATCCTTTTGAAAATACCCGAGATGATTTGAAGAACACAGATAAACCATGTACTGTCGCAATGATGCCAAAATCAAAAAAACTTCCAGACTGGTGGGCTAACTTTCAGAGAGTCTTGAATGCCTTGTCTGTCATATGCGACGACATTTACGCGGCAGTAGCAGCAGCTGCACGCTGTGTCTGCTTGTGTTTTTGACGCATGGAAACCAGCGTTAAGGTGCAATACTGTTACCTACTGTATGTTGGGATGTCAAACAGATACTGGTGCTGGATTATTTACGTCTCATATTATCATATGTGCACTATTCATTTTTAAATATTATTGTTATCACCAATATTGCGACGCCCCTAATTAACACGATAACGATATTGAATTTTTTAAATACCGTGATTATCGGTATTTAAAACCGATATAATTTTTACTAAAACTTATTTTTTAAAAAGCTTGATTCTGGTCACTATTCTCTACCATTTTATGGATGAGCACGAGTGGGACATTTCTTAAAAAAAATTTTTTTGGTCCATAAAAGAAAGAAGGGCAGACGGCATTAGAACAACACCAGCATTTATGAAAAAATTTATATTTAATAAAATAATCAAAAAAATATTTAAGGAAAAACAATGATAAACTAAGCTACTTCACTAATCGACTAGTCTACTTTTGGTGACCTAGTCAACCATTGTGACTCATCCCTATTGTACACTATGCACAACTATGCACACACACATACACATGCATAAAATACACAATCAGCTAACCTCATACTTGTCTGAACTACGCAAATATATTTCACTCCAGTATCAACTACACAGACACACACCTCACACTTTTGTCCTTATTATAGCGGTGTTTTGGGAACGTTGCAATGAGCTGCAGGATATTGAGAAGATCATGGCTCAGATAGAGCGAGGAGAAGCTCGCATCCAGAGACGCATCAGCATCAAAAAAGCCCTGGATGCCAAGGTCAACCTTTCAAAAACTCACAATGGAATTCAATTACGCTGTTGACAAGCAGGTTTTTTCTTAAATGGCTGCTGAATTATGATTGTGTGGTAGCTTTAGTTTTTCATGCTTTTGATAATTTGCAACCTCAATATAAGGCAAAATCAGTCACAGCCTTATCATGGAAAGCAAGAAACTTTCAGAGGAAATGTAATTTTTGATGCAATAATAATTAGTAAATATTTCTTGTTTGATGGTGTGTTTTGTGTACTTGTAGATAGCACGGTATAAGGCTCCGTTCCACCAGCTCCGCATCCAGTACGGCACAAACAAAGGAAAGAACTACACAGAGGTGCGTGCATGTGAGAGAGAGTTTGTGTATGTGTGTAGTGTGTTTACTAAGATCTTAAAATATGGAAACTTTTCTTTGTGTGTATGTCTGCAGGAGGAAGACAGGTTTCTAATTTGCATGTTGCACAAGATGGGCTTTGATAAAGAATATGTTTATGAAGAACTTCGACAGTGTGTACGGAATGCTCCACAGTTCAGATTCGACTGGTTCATCAAATCCAGGACTGCAATGGTGAGAATGTTTTTTTTTTTTTTTGTTAGAGCCAGGGCTCCTAAAGTCATGGGCAACCTGGAAATATCAGGGAATTTTTTTGGTTAAAAATTCTTAACAAGAAATTGCTCTTTGCAAGCATTTTTGTTACTATTAAAAAATATATTTTTTAAATACTCATCCAATAATCACACATCACTGGAAAATCCATGGAAAAAATCATTGGTAGGGCTGTCTATCAATCAATCACAATTCACTATTGATTAATATATATCAATATTTGATGAGAAAAACCTCCAAAAGAACAAAGACGTTTTTTGTAGCAGACTAGTGAAAAATTTCATAGACATAAAAAAAAAAAAAAAACATTAGATGTAAATTGCAAAAACTGATTAAACCATCTTTTAGGAGCATCACCACATGGGAAAAAAAGCTTAATGAATGATCTAAATCAGCGGATCTCAACCTTTTTGACTTTTTGTAAAAAAAAATCCAAAATCGAATCTCCCCCCTCTATTTCTACCCAATAAAATATTTTAGTGCTTGACATTATTCAATTTAGAAATATATGAAAATACTAAGAAATATCTTAATCTTAAGTTTAAGTGTCTTGCTTCTATCCGTATGACTATAAAGTTCCTCAGAAGGACAAAAATTCCCCTGATCACACCGGCACCTCACCCGTACACAATTTATTCTAGCATTGCTAACTTGACATCACAGCCTGTTAATTATCTAAATAAAATAGTCAATCAAACCATGTCCATGCTACTGAGGTAACTGTTAGCCCCTCGTTTAAGAACGAGCTCCTCGATTTGTCCTGGCTGGTCCTTCTCCTGCTCGGAGCCACCCGGATCTGTCTCACTCGCCATGCTGTTATTCACGTTTCTGCCTGCGATCCCCATGGTGGCGTGTAAGATTGCAGTCATCCAAATGATGAAAAAGTTTTAACGTAAACAATGTATTTTGCGACACCACGAAACAAACGATAGAGCATGATATGAAACGATAGACTTTTTATTTCGTCCATCCGATATATATCGTCATATCGCACAGCCCTAGTTGTACGTGTATGTGGGTTTACTGAGATGTACTTTGGGGACAGCAGTGAACTGAATCTGACGAAGCCTCCATTTGGAGTGGTCTTCAATTGGAAAAACAGTTAATACATTTTTTTAAATGGAAGATGTTTTCTTTTACAGTTGGGTTAAGATGTCTAGTGTCCATGTAAAAACAATAAAGCCTATGAATGCGTGTCTCGCACACAAATGCAAACCAACTCTCTTTTTAATCATATTGCATCCAGGGATTGTTTTTCAGGTCATATTGGTGTGCGTGTTTATGAAAGCGTGTGGGTGCAGATGCGTGTGTGATGCCTGAAAGGAATTGTAAAAGTACATGAGATGTGATGTATAACTCTTGTGCTGAGATGATGAAAGAGTTTCCTTCCGTGTGTTTTGTCTGGTGTGCTAGGAGCTGCAGCGTCGCTGTAACACGCTCATTTCTCTCATTGAGAAAGAGAACATGGAGATAGAGGAGAAAGAGCGAGCTGAGAAAAAGAGAAGAACACCCAAAGGACAATCAGTAATACGTCCTGTCTTCTTTCTTTTCGCTCCATCTGTTGTGCTCCGTGCTTCACGTCCCCAAAGACTTTCCCTCTAGTTCCGAATTATGCTTGAACAACTGAACAAGAACAACATGCAAATGATCAAAATTCCCCTCAGATTTACTGTCCACAGTAAAGTTTAGTATATCCCACTGACGATTTCAAACCTGTCTATCTATTTATGTATCTGTCGATCTATCAGAGCATGTGCATGGTGTGAGTTGCAAGATTTTGCCTGGAGCGAGGAGCATTTTTTTTCTGCCCACGTTCTCTTTGCTCCAGTATCGTTCCATCACATGCTAAATGCCTATAATGTCAGCAAGATTTACAATGTGTTAAATCTGTCTACAAGACAAGAACAACATGCAAATTATCTGTCTATCTATCTCCGTCTGTCTGCCTGTCTATCTATCTGGCTGCCCATGTCTTAATCTAAAGTTATAATGTCAGCAAGATTTAGAATGTTATATCTGTCTGATTGTTTATCTATCTATCTATCTGTCCATCTATCTATCTATCTATATGTCTGTCTATCTATATGTCTGTCTGCCTATTTATCTATCTGTCTATCTTGTCACAGGCTCACAAGCGTAAAGCCGAAGTGTCGTCTGACAGGAAAGAGAAGAAATCTCGTACCTGACTCCTGTGCCCGCAGTCCCCCATTACGAAGCACTACAATAATCAATGCTCTCTACAGCATTTTGCCGTTCTGTTTTTTTTGTTTTTTTTATCTGTTATATCTGTGACTCGACACCAGTTTCTTAAAATAAACATGTAAATTTTAGCAAAAAAAAAAAGCTTTTTTGGGACATATAAAACACTTCCATACCGTGTTCAATCTTGTCCCACAGGCTGCATACTTGTTGGCAGCTACACGTTTTGCTAGAGCTTGTTTTTATCTTTTTTTTTTCTTCAAAATGTTCCTTGTTCATATCAACATTGGCAATTATTTAGCATGCTAAACAGGGTCTCTAAAGCCCGTTCTGATCTTGTTTGTGTGTTTCATAAATGAAATTCTTTTTGCCTGAGACTGTTATTGTATGTTTAAGGTCTCTGTGATTTGCACCTTAATCCATGTGATCTGTAGCTTTGCACATCCAATCTTCTTAAGCTCTTTTATACATTTCATGTGCCATTTTAATGTTGCATTTAAGCTATTTTACACATTCTTGTTTGAACCTTTGCTGATCTTTATATGTACAAGTCCAGTATTATTAAAAAACGAAATGGGTTGGTTTTGTTTATATCTTACTATTGTTTATAGTGGAGAAAAGCAATGTCCTTGTGCCACTTTGACTTTACAAACTTCACATAATGGGACTAAAATCGTGTGTCCTAACCAGGCATGGCAAGACAGAAGAAGCAATAAAAGTTTTCTATCTACACTGAAACCGATTCACAGTGAGCAAGGGACCACTTGAAAAGTACCCAGTCACCAAACCCATCTGAAAACCAGGCTGGGAGACGAGCAAAGACCCGCAAACAATCCTAGACTACTTTAGGCAGTTGTTTTCAACTTGGGTAAAATGGAAAAAAAGGGAGTGAAAATTAACCAAGAAAAAATAAATAAGAAAATGAAAAGTTTAATAACGTCAGAAAACTTACTCAACATTAGGCTTGTTCCTGCGAGTTGTATGTGTGTGTGTTGGAAGTGACTGTAGTACCTCTTATCTCGCCACATGAGTGCGCTGTTGTACTTCCTCTCCGCTTACATTTTCTCCGTTCAGTTGTTTATTACACGCGCCGCCCTTCACACTTTCTGTCACACACTCAGACAACGTGAGTACAGAAACCGGTTGTCTTAAAGGCAAGAAGAAACACCTGAACGAGCAGAGATGAGCTGCTGGCCGTTATCTGACTCAGGTTATACTCTGAGCACATCATTGGTTCTGGTGACAACCGTTACCGTACCGCACTGATGACATCTTATTTAAGCGCGCAGGCAGATGACAAGACAAGAAACCTGTACTATCAGGTGAGAGCTTTGGTTCAACAGCACTAAACAAAAGTCTCTATTTCTCCCTGCCACTTTCTCTATCTCTGCCTCTTCACTCCTTTATATAAAAATGAGGGGTTTCAAATTTAAATTGCAGCTAGTGCGTGTGCGTGTGCGTGTGCGTGTCTCAATCACACCTATACGGTTTATGCAAGGCACACACACACACTCACTCACACACAGTCATTAGTACCCAAATGACCCGCTGTGACAGAACTGCAGTCACACGCTTGCATTCTGCTTCCTGCTCACTGGCCCAGAAATCCAATCTCCCCCATCATCCATCTCCGTGTACGTGTGTGCGTTGCAGTGTGTGTGTGTGTCTTGAATGCAGGTGTTAATGTGTTTTCGTGCCTTATCTCACTCAACCAAACACTATATAAAACATATGCAGCTCAGAAAGAACACTGCAATACTCACTCTTCTGTTTCACTGGGAACAGGAACAGGTAAGATTGTGAGTAGGCTATGAACACAAAGTCTTCATTTTCAAAAGAATTTGAGACTGTCAAAATGAAATGCGCTCCGAAGTTTAACAGAGACTGTTTAGCAGAAAACATTCCTCTTGTAATAGTCTCAGGGCCCCATACTGTTCAGAGCTGTCTCTCTTTTACCAACTGCTGTTCATTTGGCTTTGAGCTATACTATTATAGACATTGCAGCTTTGAAAATCAATATAATGATAGTTGATGTTCTTGAATGATAATTCAGATGTTCTTAAATGATGCTGTTTTTATGAAATGTATAACAAGACAAACCAGGTTTGACATCACTGATGCCATTTTAGGGATGCACCGATTTTATTTTATTTTTTACACAGATTTAAATTTTGGCCGATACCAATTTTAACAAACAACAATTGGCATGCATGATACTGAAATTTCCCACTTTCTCTCTTATTTGAACTTTTTGTCATTAAAATAGATTAGTGTTTTGATCATGTTTTAAATTAAGAAAGTTCAAAAACGCATGAATTAAGGCATGCTAGCTAGTTTATTGCAGCATCATCAAATAATTTTCTATTGAACATGGATTGGATCCCATTTAACATTCAATAGACCAACATAAATACAACAGAACAAAGATGTTCTGTAAAAAGTGCTTTTCAGGTTGGTCAAAGAGTTTTCAGGTACAGAAATAAAGTAATCAAATGTAAAACATATTCTTCATTGTGTAAATCCTTGGTTCTCTTTCACGTCTTTTTGTACTTTAATTTTTAAATCTGCAAGCCTTAAAAACATGTCCAAAGGGCAAACTTTCGTGAAGATCCAGCCAGAGCGTCGTTCCCGCTGGCCCCGGCAATGCATATTGTCGAACACTGCTGTATTCTGTACCGATTTAATTTTGTTTCAGCAAGTATTTATTTTACCCAGACAAAAATGTTGGATTATGCAACAGACATTATACAACTCAGTGCCTTTTAAATTGATTAAAAATTGGCCGATAAATATCAGCGGACGATACATCGGTGCATAAATAGGAGCATCACAACGGTTTTCAGTAATAATAAGAAATGTTTCTTAATCATCAGATCAGTATTTTATGATTTCTGAAGGATCATGTGACATCAAAGACCGGACTAATGCTATTGAATAATATTATAGCTTTGTGAAAGGAATGAATAAATGGACAAATAAATGATTGAATTGTATACATTATATAAATATATTGTATGGCAGAGAGCAGGAGAATCATTCTTAAACCACAGACTGGCTGCATTCATGCTTTCAGCACTAGAGAGAGTTATTCAGGTTTGTGCACCCCATCTTGCCTTTTCCCAAATAATCATTATACCGTAATATAAATATATATTTCAGCCATTGATGTTGCATTTATTAAAGTATGTTTTAACTGTGTGGTACACTCAATGCGAAAGGACCTTGAAACACTAGTGTTAACAGCTTGTGCTAATTGGCTTGGAGTAATTTGTTTATCCAGCTGTACAAATGAGACAAGGGTGTGCCACAGGGACACCGCGTCTCTCCGAGTAGAACGAAAGGGCCGAACAGAGATTTCGGAGTTTGTTGCCATGGATGCAGCTTACCTCACTGTTAAGACTGGTTCGAATGACTCTTTTAATGAATCATTTTCTTTGATTCACTTTCCGTGAAACATCTGCTGGGAATCATTGCTGTAAATCACTTCTGTCCACCATTACTTTAGAATCATTGTTCGATATTCTTTGCAGGCTTGTCTGTTACTGCATGGATGATCAATAAATAAGCAGCCCTACGGATAAAACGCAAGACAAGCCTCTCCAGACAAAATAAGGGGAAAGGTTTTAAACAACATATAACAGGAAAGTTGGGTTTACACTAGCCTCAGATGGCACGCCTACAGATCTTTCACAGTCTCTTCACTGACTGCCTGTTCATAAAGCACACAAAAATGGCAAGTGGTATATAAATCAGTTGAGATTAACTTATAGCCTATAATTAACATAAAAAAGAAAAAGCTTTATGCCGCAAACCAAAAGTCTGGATACACGTGTATTTACACTGGAATACGACTGAATTGATATCAACATTTTGGTTTTTGGCTTTAGAAAGATACCAGCCTCCAGTACCTAGTTATCAATACTGAATCAATACCCACAACGATTTTCAACCTTATTACTGCCATGGACCCCCAAATATTTTGATCCCTCTCATAAGATGTATAAATACTGTATCACATCTAAATTGTAAAAAAAAAAACTCCCTTGCTGCCACTTGCCACTGGACCCCAGTTTGAAAACCACTGTGGTAACAAACGGGCAAAATTATTTATTATTCATTACCTCGACAAAATGACCTCGACTTATCGACCTAGTTAAAGGCACACTATGTACGATTTTTGGATCAAAATATCCAAAAACCACTAGAACAGTGTTATTTTGTTGATTTGTGTACTGCTGGCAGCTACACAGTTACAGTATCCCAATTGTTTCTAAGAATGTTTAAATACAGAGAAATAAGCAGTTTTAACCAGGACACGGACCGTGTCCGTACGTCGCCTATCAATGATATTATACCCGCGTTACCCTCGATTTCCGGTTATATTTTGAAGAAACCATGGAAACAACACCAAATACGCTTTAATATATTATGTGTTTTATTAGACAGGAGAGCAACTGTTTGGATACATTCATCGACAGAAAACTAATCATTGTTATATAGCTCAACACAGTTAGTCTTTTTGTTTAAATCTCGTTTTCTTGATTTACCGCGAGTTAGGGGTGGGCGATTATCTCGATATTTAAAATATATCGAGATATTTTTTAAACACGATATGGATTTTGACATATCGTATATATCGATATATTGTTTATATTTATAAAAATTGTGTTATTTCAAATGTAGGCGCGTTGCGCGTGGCAAGCGCGCTCATAATGTAAGAGACGCCGGCGCGACCACAACATTGCCCAACATCAAATGGCAAACGTAATGCAAGCGGAACGAAACTGCTCGTTATTGTGTGGTTGAAGGACCGTTTATCAGTTTGGACCAAAGCAGCGCGAGCCGATCGTGATCATGCGACACTGTTACTACACAGCGCTAATGATCCAGTAAAGAAAGCATTTGAATTCGCCACAGAAGTAATAACATCGCTGCGAGATCTAGTGAGAAACATTCACATTTCGGTCATCCATGAATAGGATTTCTGTCCGTATTCTCCACTGGCTGTAGAGGTGAAGACAACAACTCCCATGATTCCGCGAAATCAAGGCATCATCAAGCTACATCTAGTGGCGAAAAAGTATATAGTGTGCCTTTAATATGACGTTCCCACAAATTAATATCTCGTGGCCTCGACATATTATCACATTCCCACGATTTAATATGTCGTGGGCACGACAAAACTAAGTGAACCGAACATGTCCCCTTCTGGCCACCATAGTTAAACACTTGATTGGTTGGATCTTTCAAATAAACAGAAGAAAAGTCTTTAAGACTTTGTAACTATATAGTATATACCTAATTATGAATTACTAACCAAGGCAAGATCATACTGTAGTATTTTCACTATTCCTCAGTCCTCCATCTTAGATTGTGTCTTCATCGTAGGCTATTCTGTGTCTTATATACAGTGATGAATGCATCAAGACCATCCGATTTCTACACAGCAGGGATAAAATGCACTTTATCTCTGCTTTTGGAAGCTCATTTAGTCTTATTAAAGTTCAGAGCTTGTTCTCCATAGCCCTTTGGAAGAAAAACGGGCTGCGGCTGTCAGATGCAGAGTCCCTGAGCGCACGCTGAGCGCTTGTGCTCGCGCTGCTGCAGTTAAATACACGATCTGCAGAGGAAAAAAGGGCATTTCCAAGACTGACATTTGTGTGGATTAATAATAAATATCTCATTAAATGAAAACATCTCTTCAGTGGCCTTGTGCTGACAAATTAATCCTTTGTCAACATTTTTCACGCTTCACATCACACCGTTTGATCTGACGAACTGTGCTGTATAATGCACATCGACATCGGGATCAATAGAAATTTACGAAATTATATTGTACCACTGTAATATTTATGATGTTATTTGGTATTATTCTTATTTTTAGTGTTAAATCGGGTGCGACCATTTTACCTTCTGTGTCTGTTGTCAGATATTTTTGTTTTCATATTTTAATTTATTATCGTAATCATAGACACACTGGTTTGTTGCACAAACAGTTTGACCATTTACTGCACTTTGTTTTATTCAACTAAAGAATAGGAAGTTTCGCACAGGAAATAGGCTAGCTTACTTCCATGTTGAAAAATATGGATATATCGGTTAATTGCACAACCTATACCATAAATACATTTATAACATACCTAAAAACTGAACGCTGATTCTTGTGCAAAGCGCACAGTGCATTGTGATTGGCCGAACACCTCAAGCGTGTGTCAGAAATGTAACGCCCCCTTACCATAATCACAAACTTCAGCTTCAGCAGTTAATAATGTCGTCAGAGTTGGATTCTGAAAATGCAGATGATCAAGCCGATCGATCGGAACGAATTTTGCAAGTGCGACTTCAGCAGAACGGCCAGTGTGAAACAGAACACGTAGTGCATCCATGTTTGTGTCTGTTCAACACCAAGTTATAAGCAGAGAAACAGAGGATACTATGTTTGTAAACTTAAATCCATCTCTGCACTTTTGCTCATAAGAACAACAAACAATATGCGTTACTCTACACTGCACAAAACTCAACATTTGAACAGTCAATAGCAAATACTTTAACAAATAAAACACCATACTTACAGGCTCTGATTCAGAAGCGCCAGATTGCACTAGCGAAGTTGGAATTGCCCCATTTTTTTTAGAAATAGCCTTTGTGGACAGCCGGTCTTGTACTCTCCCAGGTTCAGGAAACTATCCTCCGTAAAATGCGCTGCGCACACACAAACATTTGGGTTGTACTGTTCTGGAACAGTGTTGCAAATAAATCTTAACCACTGATTCCTAATTGCGTCCACATTCGGAAGGCCAAATGAAGTACTTTTGCTTTCGCATAGAAACACACAGCGTCTCACGACATGACGGCGACAACACTACAATAACTGAAGCCACGCCTTCTTTCTTTGCGTATGCATTTGGGCGGCATTAATGCAAATATTTCCACCTAGTGACGTAGGTATGTGAAGGAGAAATCGATCGAGGCGGTTTAGCCAGGTCTGGATCTGCCTTCTCTTTTAGATAGAATAAATCTTTTTGTGGGAGACTTTGAGCTGTGTAACTTTGCAGATCTTATACATGCACAAACAGCTATATAACACACACACACAAAAAAAGGAAAACATGAAAACACATCATATGAACCCTTTAAACAAAAACAATTCAGCAACACAAAATGATAGAATAAACTAAACAACCTAATATGAGAGTGCTAGACCGGCAAAAATAAAACTGTTTTCATAAACGCCACTATTTCATTTCTACTACAGACTTGGGTGGGGCCCCATCTCATGGTTTTCTTTGTCTTCTTTTCACTTTCTTTCCTTCTTTCTCAGCAAAACTTTCAGTACTGTGAGTGTTCTTTTCTAGTCCATTTGCCTGTTCAATACCTCAGCCTTAATAATGGAAACGGCGAGTTTTCCTCCCACATGCAGCAGTGCGTTCACTGGCTACCCATGTCCACCGGTCTAAGAGCAGCCATGTGCTTTCTCTGATAATGTTTAGGCTCAACAGCTGGTCCTAGATCAGAGCGCCACATCACACCGCAGGACCTTTCATCAGGAGAGACCACAAAGAAGGGGAGTCAGAAAAATCAAAGGCTTGTCAGCTTTTAGAGGACAATGCCATTTCTTTCCTATAAAAACATTGCGGCCCCCCATCGCATGGATGTGAGACGGAGAAACAAAGTCGATAAGGGGGCTCTGGGCTGACCTGATCATGTGTGACCCCCTGTTGAGCGCATCAGTGGTTCCCATGGCGACCGAGTGTCTGCGAGTTGACTTCTGTTTCCACAGTCGATGGCTCTCTCTCTCTCTCTCTCTCTCTCTCTCTCTCTCTCAGTAATGTCATACCTTAAATGGGGATGACTAATTACTTCAGTTAATTAATTTAACGTGTGTTTGCATGCATATGAGCTCTTTGCCTTACTTGGAGTTTAAGTGATTGCATTTTTCGGAGTGTGTGACAAAAATAGTGTGTGTGTATGCTTGCCCATGCAGACTTGGCTAATCCCTGATCGTGAGATGGCAGAGAATATGCTGGATTTCTTAAGGCTGCTTTCGTTCCATGTCAATAAATAATGCCAAAACTCTCACTCGCACACACACACACGCACACGCACACACACACAGTTTGTAACATCAGTTCCCCATTTACAATCTGTTTCCAATGTGAACAAAATGTCATTTTCTGTTCATAGATGGTCCCACGTCTCCATCACTCATAAACATGCAGGAACATTCTCTTGATATTCGGTGGCAGACAAAGCCACTGCTTTTAGCCCGAATGGAAATATATGTTAATGTGCGCATGCAATTAGGTGAGAAAGAGATAAAAAGAGAGAGAGAAAGAGAGAGAGCGAGTAGGTCTGAAAATATGGATCGCTTAGTGTGTATGCATTGCAATTAGAAGAGAGGGAACGAAAGGGACGGAGTGAAAGAGAGAGGAAGTTCTGAAACCTCTCTCCCTCCTCTCTTTAACATTATTTCGTGCATAAAATCTCCAAGTGAACAAAAGGGATGAACAGGAAGCAGTGGCAGAAGCGGTAGATGTCGCAAAGCGTGAAATTTCCAGTAAATCCCATCAAGCATTTATTTAGCTCTTCCTCCCCTCAGCATTTCGGTCCTAACACAGAATACATTACGTCTCATCTTTGTTTCAGACAGTCCTCATGCTGGCCTTCATGAGAAAGGGCCCCAAATGTTTCAGCTTTATCGCATTACACATCCTTGATTAGTAAATCTTAAATTGATTTTGGTTTACTGGTGTTCAGATCTCTTAATGTGTTTGCAGCTCAGCCCATATCTAATAAGCTAGTGAAGTTTATTACATACAGGTCTCTGTGGTCTTCTAAACGTGTTCTAACAGTCAAAACTAGCATTTATGAGGATGCTCAGTCCCCAACTATGGAACAGCCTGCAGAAGACATCAGGCTCTCTGAGGGGTTGTTCACAGAGGATGCCTTCTTGCGCTCAAAAACATAGGAAAATAAATGCAAAAAAGATGCATTTTTAAAAGTTTAACTTTTTAACTTGACACAACAGTGCTCATGGCTAAAAATGCTGAAATCAGAGAAAGACACACAGCAACATTCAAAGATATGCATATAGCACAGAAAGTGAATTTGAACGTTAGAAAGAGGACATTTTTTATATATATAAATGTGTAAGGTGTACATATAAATACAATTAAAAAACCCCTCTCTCTCTCTCTCTCTCTCTCCCTGTAAGGCCAGTAAAACTGAAGACATGCAATTTCAATTCAGTTACAATTCTACTTACTTTCATTCAATTCATGTTTATGCTCCTTCGTAAAGGCATTTTAAAGGCACTGTCAATGTACAAGACATAAAAAACAGTGCAAGAACATGCCTTGCGATGGAGAAGAACATGCCAGAGTAATGGATGCTAGTCCTCATGGATGTTGATGTGCTGGTCTCACCACTCTTACCCAGCATCACCGAATTACCGCCTAGCCTTATGTCAGTGCCGCCCCATCCTTTTGGTCTCCGCCTTGTAGTCAGTCTCCTGACTACAGCAGGTGTGAGAGGAGGGGCACAGTAAAGGTGTACTGCTGGCAGCGTGCACTCAGAAAAGACTAGTCTCTTTTAGAAATATTGAACTCTGTATCCTGGGGTTGAGGGATTAAACCACCACTGCTGGGCCCGGATCCTACCCACACCAACCAGCCTGTGATGACAACACATCCCCTTTCATTTTCTGCATCACAAACCCTTTGGACACACTATTGCCCCCATTTTTCACATTGATGTTGAATTATTTAAAATGAACCACCTCTCAAAGGCTTGACACCACATCCGTTATATGTGTTTTTGTTCATCCCGCTACATCAACAGTCATCCAACAAACATGCTGACAAGGACAAAAAAATGAAAATAAATGTATAATGAAGATAATTAAATGATTTTGATTTAATTAAGTTTTTAATAAGAATAATGAAATAATATATTTTTATTGCAAAGCTTCTGTTGACAGAAATATGACAAGAAAAATACCTTAAACGACCAAAAATGGAAAACAAAATGCATTAATATGATGAAATATTGACAAAACATGATAATATTAATATTGAAATATAAAGGACATTTTCATCAAAAGGCAAAACTTTGACTAAAACAACAAAACTGCTAACTCCAGCACTAGACCACCACCAGTAACTGAAGTAAAATAGATTGGAAACTACAAATGATTCATGCCAAAGTTTTTGTTTCTTTTAATACATAAAGGATTTACTCGTGTATTTATTATTACGTATTTACCAGCACATCATACTGCACTGTTTGCACAAAAGGTGCCGCACAAAGTCTGAACTGAATTTGTAGCCCCTCAATCTTTGTGCCCAATGGACAGCAGCAACAAACTTATCAGGAAAAAAATACCTAGCCTTGATGCTTTTCCCTTTCGTCTCATCTGAGTAAAGATTAATCTGATCTACAGAGCTCATATCTCCCTCACACGCTTTTGACCAGTGCCACACAGCCAAGCTCGGCTCATCGTCATTTCTCATCCCTTCATCTGCAGCCTCTGACGTTCCATCAGCCAGCCCCTCTGCTGACACGAGTCCCTGCTCACACACACACACACACAGTCCCAGCTCTAAGAGTCATGTCGGGTTACTTGCCTGCTCCTGCTGTGGTCTTTTCCTCTCTCAGTATTTTCAGTTGCGTTATGCTCAGGGAATTTAAATGTCACTCATTTCTGATTGGCTGTGTATGTGGAAAGCAATACAGGCTGTTTGTCGTCTATATCCACACATTCAAAGCGCTGCAGTTTCAGAGCTGACATACTCTACATTTGAGATCTCCCCTATGAGCAACACAAAAAGAAACCTTTACGGGTTTATTAGGGAGGGTCAAAGTTTGTACGCCTGTCTGTTTTCAGAGAGCATGATTCAGAGCAGCTGATTCTGACACAGTCTTTTCCCAAAAGGCTTCATGATGGCTTCATTCTAAATAAATGGCAGAACATCTGAGATGTTGACCTTGGTTTTCTTCACTCATTCTAGTTGAGTATCTCAACTTTCACAAACAAATTCATTAGATTATTTTCATCAACATCAGTTGAATGCTGGAAATATGTCCTTATGAATTTCACACCTACTCCCAGCATTCACCAAAGATACAATGAACACTATTCCAATAGATGATACAGGCCTCTTTCACAGAAAGAATTTGTTGCAGCAGCTGTTGTGAGATTTTGTTCATTCACATTGCCCAAGCTTTCCTGCATTCTGTGCTTGTATTCATATACCTTCTGGATGTGAATATGGAGGTTTTTGTTTACATTCTTTTCAGACCTCAGGTATAGGTGTCAATTAGCCTGGCAAGCCAGACGTACATCAAGATGTTTAGTCTGGCAACTCACCATAGACACGGTCAATCTGATGGGCGGGCTGTCTTTCAAATTCCCTCTGCACACAATAGGACAGCGCTTCAACCAACCAGAGCGTTTTCCCAACAGCGGAGCTTAGTTGATAGATTCAACTTTTAAATCTGGCCGACAAAACTACGAACACATCTTCCTTTTTTTAAGAATGACTTAAGTGCCGTTCTTTGTTCTTTTCTCAAAGAAAAACTTTACTCCAAGTCATCCAGAGTTGCGGCCAAAGCCGATTCGAAAGACCGTTGTTCTCCATCCGCAGCAGCCATTCTTTGTTTTCAAGTGGCAGCCGTCGCAACTCTGTCGTCACATGTTAAGCCCGCCCCCGCCTACTCTATACACGACGTGATTGGCCTGACCCAATTTAGGTTTTTGCAGCAAAAAGGTCTATTGAGAGTTGCTAGACCCACCCTGGCTGCAAAATAATTTTGCTGCCGCTAGGGTGCGTCTAGATTTCTAGGCTAGGTGTCAATAACAAGTTCTTTCAATCATGGCTTCTTGTTGCATGGTAAAGTGCACCTATTATGCTATTTTAAAGGTTCATAATTTTGTTTTGGAGGTCTCCCTACTATAGCTTTACATAAATCAAAGGTCAAAAAACACTTTCATTTTCTCATAATATACATCAAGCATAGCGTCAGTTCTGGCAGGTCACGTTAGTCAAGCTCGCATCAGCTGATCCACGTCTACCTATAGGAATATGACACCTATCACTGTATACAAGCTTCTTTAGTATTATCAGCAGCTATCGCGTTTCTCAGGCGCTAATAACCCTCCTCCATCCCCAGCTCCTCCTCTCATCCAGACAAGATTTGGCATTCTGATTCCCCGTGAATCAGAATAAATTCTCGAATCATGTTGCACTTTAAAATCTTGAATTAATGATGTCTGCAATACTTTCATGTTGGTTCTGTTCTGTTTACCCCAAGGGGGATTATTGCTGCTCTCCCTGCTCTTATCCAAGCTAGGCTGCATGGATGCGCTGGGAGTACTTGCCCAGAACAGAACCATACCGCCAATCCAAACTGTATGCTAACTGTCAATCATATTTGATGATAGTGGTCCTGACAGAAATTGAACACATCTTTTCTAAAAACGAATCTTTCGAAGATCCTGTCTCTCTAAATCCCTCCATTCCACGAGCCTATCCGAATTGCAGCTCCGGAGGCTTCCTCAATCCCTAGCGATTGTACACTCTGTGCATTTTACAATATCAAGTTGAGCGCGAGTCCAATGATAAAACATTGGAAGAACTAGTTATTCAACTCAAACCTCCATCGCAAAGATGACTTAGCAGGACATTTCTCAGTGATCAGTTTTACTCAGTTTATCATACATTATGAGAGGTTGTAACTAATTCCTCTACATCACCATTAACAAGTGTACTCATCAACAAACCTATGTGGAACTGTATCATTAGTTGTATCAATAACGGTGCACACGTTAACCGAGCACTATCGTGAATGACATAACATTACAGTTTGTAAACCAAAATCTTGCTCCATCCTTCATCATTACTCAAAGTACAATTTTAGGTAATAGTGGGCCCACAGCTGATTAGCAGAACTATTTCAGTAAGACTTTAATAACGTGACTTAGCCGGAGACCTACAGCTGCACTGGGTAGAAAATATGTACATCAATAATTAATCATACAGGTTGTGATTCAGAGGAGGTAGTTGGTCCAAGTAAAGTGGGCACTATCCCATCTTTAATTGATAAGCGTTTTGCAAATCCCATGTTGGCCGAGATTTGAGAACCAGTCAGGTTCTCAACCAGTCAACACAACAAAAGGTTATACTGCTGTTGTATCGCTGTGGTAATTTGACTCTTCACATCCTCATCCTTTGGAAGTGATGAATACAGATGAATTTGCTTTTGCAGCGCAGATAACAACATCTTCTCGACGTGTACACAACGCGAATCAATCAGTGTTTGAGGGTGGGTCAAAGTAGAAACTGTTCGCGGGCAGCCAAATGAAGACCATAGACGAGTATTATGCAAATTTGTTACATTGTTAAGTTTACGGAAGTGAGACTAGAATTATTGACGACTTGTTTCGGTAGTTCAGAATCGATTCTTTCTTTTGCGAGACAATAACTTTATATATATCGAGCACTTTGATCTTTAAAACTTTGCAGATCTTTTACATTCACAAACAGCTACATTGCATGAAAGGTAATATCTGAAAAAGCATAAAAGGTGCACTTTAATACGACATGGAATACACTGAAAACTGGAGAAAAGTAGGAAAGAATGAGGTTAGAGAATGCTTAAAGACCTGTGGTGCTCAAGGGGATGCAGGTTCAGATCTGCCCAGCATCATGTCTCAATTTCATTCCCCACTTTCCTCGCTAAACTGGCCTGCACTATAAAAGCAAAGAAAATAAAATAAGAAATCCCTTAGCTATTTCTCTCAGCAGTGTAAAAGTGCTACTACTCTTTTCTTGTGGCGCACACCTCATCCCTCTCTCTGTCGCTACAACTTTCCTACTGTTGCCCCTAGAACTGAAAGATGTTGCGACAGTTCTTTAATCTGAGTAATCTGAGTATAGCCTAGAGGTAAGAGTGGAGTCAAATAACTTGAGTAGAACTGAGGAAAACATGCATATTGGCAATTAAATCAGCCTTATGTGAAAGGGGATTGCTGGACCAAATACCGGAGTTAAAGTATAGATATTCCAATGAAATATTACACCAGTAAAAGTACAAGTCCTCAATAAAAGTACAAGTTATCAAACAGCCAGCTCTCAATAAAAAAAAGATTAGTGGATAAAGACTTTAAATATGCATGACCTGCAAATAAGCAAATGTTTCTTTTTATTAACAAAACTCGTCCTACGCTATTAAAGGTATAGTTGAATGATGACAGGATTTCCATTATTAGGTGAACAATTCCTTTATCAGCTTGTCTTTTTACAGTAGCCTTTTCACTCAAAAGCACCTTACACAAGTTTATTTATTTATTTATTTTCAATCACAATAAAAAATTTTGGCAAAAGTAACTTGGTTTCAGCCAAGTCCTCTACACTCTGTAGTTTTAGTCTTAGTCCAATTTGGGAATGCATTTAAACGTACAGTATGGAATTTTTCGCCGCTAGGGGTCGCTAACCTCTTACAATAACAAAGGCGTAGTTTGATGACGCAACATTTGCTAAGAATTATGGATCTTGTCGTCAACGTCAAGCCGACCGATCTAGTAATGTTTATGGATGAGTGAATACATCTATGTTTTTATCATGACTGTGATATGAAGCAGTTCGGGATTGCTAAGAGACAGCTATCAGCTCCACACGCGACGCGAGTCCCGCGGATATAAAAGGAATATGGACATTTCATTCTACCGAACTACACGCAAGTGCAGAATTACTACTCACAGGTCAGTTTATTAGACAAATTAAACTTGTGAGGTAACGCAGCGCTGTTTCACTTGGTCTAACATACATTACACTAGCACACTAAACTGCATTTGAATGTGTTGAAATGTATGTGTTAGTTTGTCTGTATGAGACTAGCAGTAAGCTAGATCAACATTAGAATAACATACAGATCATTAAAAAGGGATCACTTGCGCTTCAGCCTGGTTGGTGCTCCTGGTTACATATTACATATTGTTTACAAAGTTACATATTGTGCCTTTAACAGTGCGATTCATGGATTCAACGGGTTCATCAAAAACAATCATCTCAAAAGAATGATTTAGTCTTGAATCAGATATCGCTATTATATCTCTGACCAAGTCTTGATTTCTTTAGTCCGAAATAACAAGGAACAATATGTTTATAGTAGAGTAAAAAGATATTGTAAGATATATATAAGATATTGTGCTTTGAACTATAGTAAAGCAAAAGTAAAAGTCTCTGAAATAGTACATTTATAAAATACAGAAAATATACTTCAGTACACTACCATAAAAGAGACATCTGATACAGATAATATATGCAGACTTAATATACTTCAATGCAACAAATATAAATATTCCCTTTAAATAATTAAATAACTCCTTTTTGAATATATATTGAATTATTTCTGTGTAAAGCTTCATGGTAGATTAAGTATTTAGCTGGTTCCATGCTGTCATCTTCTGTCTATTAGTTTTAACACAACATACACAAAATACACACATGCACGTACACACACACACACAACTCATTGAGTTGGAAGAGAGAATAGATTAACTCTCCCCACTCTCAGAGTTTAGTTAGAGTTGAACATTCTTCTGTATCGACTTAGAGATTAGCTCACCTCCACCCTTCCACCTCCCCATGGGGCGTTACCATGGAGATACAAATGTGGGAAAGAGGCTGTTGCTATCCCACAATTCCACATGTCTCTATGGGGCAAGAGATCAAACCGAAAGAGTCTCTCTCTCTCTCTCCGACTTTCCTTTGTTAACCCTTAGAAGACTCCCTGCTGCGGTCGGATCTTTTAAAACTCAGTACTAAAGATTTACAAAGTGTTTCTCTGTAGGAGAACACTCAGACCAGCAGGAGTTGTAATCATACAACCGCCCAAACAATTCATTATCAAACCCCAGAGTCTAACCCTGAACCAACCACTGATCTTACCAAACTTACGTACAACGGCAAGCGCAACAAAGAAATTTTGTGCAACAGCTAATGCAAACACTAACACCAATAATCACAATGAAAATACCAATAAACCTCTGTAAATTATAACGGTAGCACTTTATTTTACAGTCCTGTTCCCCATGTACACACGTAAGTGCACACACTGTCAAATAAAGTGCAACCATTATAATTAAATTAACACTTAGATGGAATTAAATTAACTTTATATACAATTCCCTTCAAAATGTTGTGGTCAGTTAAATTTTGTTTTAAAGAAGTCTCTTATGATCATCCATTTATTTGATCATAAACCAGTAAAAACTATAATATTACAATTTAAAATGTTTACATTTGAATAATTCTACAAAACAAAATTTTATACAATTGACTCCTAAATTCATAAGATTTCTGAAAATGCATTTAAATGTTATTATATAAAATGTATAAATATATTAAATATAAAGAAACGACTATAAATGTATATATATTTAATGTGCATATACATAATTGTCATCCATATACACTACTGTAAAAGTTTAGGGTTGGTTCATTACCTTTTTTTTATATTTTCGACAGAAGTTTCTTATGCTCACCAAGGCTATATTTATATTATTAAAAAAACACGTAAAAACAG